>NW_005842041.1:1127477-1176853 GCF_000455745.1 Alligator sinensis | reverse complement strand
CAGGAATATATTTTGTTTCTCCTTTGCCTTTTTTTTATAGTAGCATAAGAATGATGTTATAACATGATGGTCCAGAAATTATGCAAGAGGCTGGCAAGGATTTCTTAAGGTGATATCTTTTATTGTGTCATCTGTGTAGTTGGGATAGAGTTAGACAAGTTTTCAAATGCAAGGCATGGAGAAGAATGTCTTGCATTCAAAAGCTTGTCTAACTCTATCATAACTACATAGTTGGTCCAATAAAAGACACCACCCAAAATTTTGGTAATGGATTCTTTTTTTACCAAGCATGAATTTCCAACAACACAAAATGAGCATAAGACAAAATCATCTGCTTCTTCCTTGTTCAGCATTCCATAGATTTCATACCATTTTATAACATCAAGAGTGCTTAGATGTCAGGTTGTTTTTAGGCTTCATTCTAAAACACTGCTGGAAAAAAACATCTCTAATAATGAGGAGTCATGTGTCTGGAGGGAAATAAAGCAGAACAGCTAGGAGAAATTACAGATGTTTGCCAGATTTCTTTGTGTGGATATATCTGTTCATGCATATCCATTTTTAAGCTTGCAGCCTTAATATTTGATAACTTTACTCCTGTGTACTGGTTCCTAAAACATGGCACAATACAGGGTAATTTTATATCTACCCAAATTAATACAAAATTAAGATGCAGAGTATAACTATATTATATTGATAATTCAGCCATTTATAATGCTTTGATGACTGCTTCCATTTCACCTTCTTTTAAACTGACATTATTTTAGTGGAAAACACTCCCAGGTCCCTTTTTAATTGGTGGTTCTAAATCTGAAATTTACTTTAAAGGTCAACTCTTGTTGAAGAGAGAAATTGGGAGAGCTTTAAAGTTGTAAATGCAATGTTAGGATAATCCACATGGTGGCACTGTTATCATAAATGTTCTTCATCCTTTAGCTCCCAGTTTCTGACTCAAGTTTTTCATCTATTGTGGCAGGGAGCATGCTGTGCGCACACACATATGTGTATGTGGTGGGGGGAGAGGGTATGGAACAGGAGGTTTCTCTATGTGGGGGGGGGGGGGGGGTTTATTTATTTATTTACAACTAGCAACTGATTCTTCTATGTTAATTTTTCCTTTTTGGTCTGGCTGATTTGCTCCAGGTTGTGGATCGCAACAGCAGTCGGATGTCCTACTATATTGAACCGACTACTGATATACCAAATACCTGCACAAGCCCAAGACCATCCAGTAAAAAGGTAGACTGCCACACGGTCAGGGTGATCATTAATGAAACTGGGAGAGACGTTAGCAGACAGCTATTAAAAGGCACAGTGCCAGTAACTTTGTGGTGAGGTGCAAAAAGGAGGTACAAATAATTAATTAGTGGTTTTGTCAAATGAAACTGTCGGAAAACAGTGATAGATTGATAGATAAATGATCTTTTGTATCATTTACCCCACCTCTTGATCCTAGGCTGTTAACATTTTTCTTTCCCAAATAGTTCTGGCAAATACCAATATGTTTTATGGACCAGGATATTGGAGGCTTTCTATTACAGCTTATAATGATCAGAGTGGATCAGTTTTTCCCAACGTTGGGGAATAGAACTGAAAAGGCAAGCTGAGCTTTACATTCACCGAACTGTAGCCATATTTTAAATGCCTACCTGCAGGCTGCCAATCTGTGTTTCTCTTTGATTCTTTTTTTTAGTACTGTGTTAAGTTATTGGGTTCTGTGTCACTTTGTACAAAGATAATCTACATTGGTTTTTAAATGTTGCAATAAACTCTTTTAAGAATCTATTTGCTATCTCCATCCTCCCTTCTTTCTATGAGGAGTTGGCAGTCTGCTTAGTTTTTTTCCCTGCTGGCAGGCTATACAACCATGGTACACTTTCTCTCTAACCTAATACAAGTTGCCAAGCTAGCTTATTAGGATCCTAGGAACTGACACCGGATCACATGAGCACACTTCATCCAGCATCCTATCTCTGGCAGTGGCCAGCACTAGCCGATTCAGAAGAAGGTGTAATAAACCCGTCAGCAGGCAGTTAAGCAATAAGTTGCCTGAAGGGCAAGTTCCTTGCTGCCCTTTGCTACATTTTGATTTATGCCCTTAAATATAAAGCTTTATATCTGTTTCTGTCTCACAAGAGGTTCCTTTATCCTATATAATGAAACTGTGGATGTTCTCATTAACTGTGGAAATGTTAAAGATCTCTGTTTGTTTACTTCAAAAAAAAGAGAGAGAGAAGGGAATGGACCTTTTAGAGACTATGAATTTGAGCTTTCTAAAAGTTGGGGGTAGCTGAACCTGATGTTTGGGATCAGACACATCCACAAATTTATGTTATTCTCCTCAAATATGTTCCAGTGCAAAAGTCCTGTTTTGAGCATTTCTTTCTTTCTCGTTCTTTAGTAGTCACAGTCCACCCTGAACAGCACCCTCAAAAATTATATAAGTTTTATACAGAAGTGCTCACAACCAGGTGAAACCACCCCTCACATCCCATTCACAAAGCTCATGCACTCTGGGTTTGGGTAATGGCTGCCTCCCATCTGGACCTTGATTTGGTGCTTTCTTGGTCCTAACTCTCCATAAAAGTAGATACAGTGGTTCTTCACCTCACTTGCCCACAGTACTCCTTTAATACCACTATGCTGAAATCCACCTTACCACCATGGGCAGGATACAGAGATGTCCCTCTCTGCTCAGTTGTTCCTCTCCAAAAAAAGGACACCACAGCATGGGGAGCCTTCTACATGACCCTGGCAATAGTGACTGAATTTCACCCCTCCTGAGTTTTACTGGGGGTTCAGCATTGAGAAGTGAGTTGAATTTGAAGTCAAATCTCAACATACTCTGTTCTGTTATCTAGCATTTTCATGAAGAGTTAGCACTGCAGATGGTGGTCAGCACTGGCATGGTGAGGGAGTCTGTCTTCAAGTATGCCTGGTTCTTCTTTGAGCTCCTGGTAAGATTTAAGAGCAGTATATAACAATAAGGAAAGTAAATTGAGTTTATGCCTAAGCTGTAGATGCACATTTGTCATTGTTCCCCCCAGGGCATCACAATTCACAATACTTGAGCACACCCATTCCACGTGTGGGAGAGGGGAGGTGAAGGGTCTGTCCAGCCAGCCTCCCCTATAGAGGAATAAACTTGAAGCACAAAATGTGGGTTCTCTTTTAGGTATGACCTTCCTCAAAGTGGTGTGGAAGGGGTGATGGAGAAGGTGTTGTATGGAGGGTGGTGGAGAAGGGGTTGTATAGTGAGTTTTGGGTCAGAGCCAACTCTGTCAGCCCCTGCTGTCCAGCAGAAGAAACAACTTTCCAAAAATCCTGACAAAGTGAGGAGAGACAGAAGGCAAGCTGGAACCTTTCCTTCATTCCAGCTGTCATTTTCTCCACTCTGTCTATAGCATGGGCTACAGTGACAGGGCTCCACACACAGGTGTTTTTACTCAGAGGACTGAGGTGATTGATGTTGCTGAAAAATATTCTGACATATTGGTTTACACTGACAGCCTATAAAGCTTCCACCAGCCAGCCTAGAAGTAGGAACTGATTCAAAAAAGTGACACCCCATGCCTGACATCAGGGCAGGGTGAGAACTACTACACCCAGCAGCCCATTGTTTTCACCAGACCTCCCATCCCACATTCTCTGTACATCCAGAACTCCTCACTGTCTGATCACCATTCTTCTTTGTTGTGTTACTGAAGAGATGACTTCATTGGGAGTCTGGGATACGGCAGGAATGTAGGGTAGAAAACAAATAGGAATGGGAATAAGAGCCATGTTTTTCTTCCCCTCGCCCCCCCCCCCCCATTTAACCCTTTAGGTGCTGGATTCTGGTAAGACTTTGGTGCGGAATTTCCTTTCTAAGCTTCAGTTTTCTGTTGAAATAGCAACACTTTGGTGGTAATACAGCAGCAGTGATATTGTCCCATATAGCTTTGTCGCACATAACTGGTTGAGAGTCAGCATCCACAATCCAGAACCTGGGTAGAGGAGAGATCTGGTATCTGTTGTAGTTTCAGAAATAAAAAATGAATGTAGAGAGCTGGAATCCATTTTTTTATTAAATTTATGTAGCACCCTCAACCTAAGATCTGTGCATGATGCCTAAGGCAGTCTTCCTCTCCTTGTACACTGAATAACTGTCCTGTCTTCATTCAGACCTCTCATGAAATATTTTCCCTTTCTTATGAAGCTTTTCACAGATATGCCACCATAAAAATTGTTTTAAAATATTACTGCCTTTTATTTTAAAACTTCATCTGGGTAATAGTGATATTGTCAGTCTGGTCTGATGATGAAAAGACTTGTACCTTCCTCTCTGTAGGATGCAAAGTAATGTGGACAGTCAACAAATAATGAATAGTAAAAGCTTACTCTTTGTACAAAAGAGGTGCAGCAAAAACAGCAGCATTACAAACCTCTCTATCATGTGTTTCAACACCTATCTAGAGGGGTCAGCTCAGAGAATTAAGGATATAATAGTTGTCTCCATTCCCATTCAGTCCTTGGGCCACAGGTAGGTAGCTTATGATTATGCTATTATGCAGTCATAATAGACTATGTCAAGAGGAAGGTTATGTAGAATTAGGCTGCAGTGCCAACTTTAAAGCAGTAGTGTGGCAGCAGTACTTTCTATTTTGCAGGTAAAGAGTATGGCTCAGTATGTTCACAATATAGAGAAACAAGACATTCCACGAAGAAGTAGATTCTCAGATCGTTTCAAAGATGACATCACCACTATAGTTAATGTGGTCACTTCAGAGATTGCAGCACTTCTAGTTAAACCACAGAAGGTAAGTACAAACAAAATAAATACAGTGGTTCCTTTCTGTTGTATCTCATGGGAAATATCCATAGAAACATTGAGCCTGATTTACTAACATCATTGGAGTTCTACCAGACATGAATTTTACCAGTATTTCCATTTTATTTCTCATGTACCCATCCTTATGTGGCAGATTCTGATACCCTCATTCATGTTGTATAGAAACAGTTCCATGATTGGTTCCACTGGTTTCAGTGGGATTAATCAGGAAGTTGAATAACTTGCACTCTGAGGATGCAAAATCCACCCTCAAATTTTCTAATCATAATCTCCTTCAAAGAGATGCCATTAATGACTCAGAGCAAAAATAAGTCCCCAACCTCAGTACTCCTTATTCCTTTGATACATTTTAAGTAGGTTACATTAACGTGTTAGATTCTAGTATTAAAAATGTAAAGGCCTAACTTTGCCTTTCCTGTTTTATGGTATTTGTTTACTTCATGAATTTATACTCCCCTTTGAATGGTATATTTTTCTCACATACAACACATGCCCCCCCCCCCCCCCCCCCAAAAAAAAAAAAAGAAAAAAGAGCAGATAGAAATTGGAGTGTTCATTATACGAGAGGAAATAAGATAAGAGCAGTTGCTGTCACTTACCAGGCAAAAGGAAAAGTTAAGTCTGCACTCAGTCCACAGCGAGAAGAAAAATGAGCAGGTTCAGCTCACTAGCTGCTGTTTCTCAGTTACTTACTTGTGAGGAAAGATCTTTTTTTCTTCATTCTCTCTTTCAAAAACAAGGTGTGCATCATATTTCAAGGCACGTTGTATGCAAGAAAATGCATTAAGTCACTTAGCCCATAGACAGACATGCATTTGTAGCATTGCAATGGCCGTAGCACTTTGAAGTCCTACCAAAATGTTATCATCATCGGCAATCCCTTGATTCAAGAATGATCTCTACTACAGCTCACTGATGGGTCTTCAGGTGACTTAAGAGTCCAATCCTTGAGCCAGAGGCCCATCCACAGAAGTTGCAGGTCTTTTTCCACAGGGAGAAGAGTAGGCTGTAGACAAGGCTTTCTCTCCTTTTCCCTCCTCTGCTCTCTCTTCTCTGGTTTGAGGACAAGATGCTTTACCTCAAAACAAACCATACTGTGATCTCCGGAAAGTAGGACCTTGGGAAATTGATATGTAGGTGTATTTTGTTGCCTGGAAAAAAAATGTGCATGTCATGTTTGTCAGTATAGAGCTGGATCTCTTTAGCTTTATTTGGCCAACATTGATTTTTGACTTCCCAGATTCTTCAGTTTTGAAGTTCTGACACGCCTCCTTCTTTTGCTGAGATGAGGCGTCATCTTGCCAAGCAGAATGAGCCCTTCTCAACTGTTTGAGGAGGGCTTGGATCTTGGTGTCAGTTTCATCAAACCAGTCTTGGTGTTGAGTAGTGGTACAGCCAGTGGATTCAGCAAAGACCATCTGAATGGCTGTTTTAAACCCCTTCCAGAGTTCTTCAGTGTTGCCTTATTTTGTGGACAGGGCAGAGAGCTTTCCATGGAGACGCTGTTGGAGATCCTTACAGAGCTTCAGGTCTTGATTTGGTATTGAGAGTCTTTCTATTGCTTTTAGTTGTTTTTGGTGTTTTGGAGCAAGCCAGATGTTCATAATGGATATGACAAGACTGTGATCTGTCTGGCAGTCATCGGTTCCTGGCATGGCTCATGTGATATGGACATCCATTCGATCATGGTTTCTGACAATTTAACAATAGTTTCTAACCATAGTCAAGAAGGTGCCAGTGCTTAGATTAAGGGTGTCTCCACGAGCTTTTGATGTTGTTACTCCTGTCTGAAAATTTAAGTGTGTGATGACAAGACTGTTCTCTGTGTCTTTGCTCAGGAGGAGGATGCTGTAGGAATTGGCTTTTCCTTCTCCTTCCTGCCCACTGGTGCCACTCCAGAGTTCCAGGTCACATCCAACCCTGGCATTGAAGTCACTGAGGAGAATGAATTTGTCCTCCTTGCTAGTATTAGAATGTGGTCAAGGTTGGAGTGGAACTGTTCTTTGACATCATTGTCAGCATCAAGCATTGGGGTATATGTGCAGATGATGGTAGCATACTAGTTGTTACTGAGTTTAGGATGAAGGCTCATAAGACATTTGTTAATGCCCACAGGGGGCTCTGTAGCCCATGAGCTAGTTCTTGATGGCAAAGCCAATGTTCTGGGCCAGTTTCCCCTTCCAAAAGAAAGTGTAGCCTCCATCATCTTCCCTTAGCTAACCCTCATCTGGTCATCTGTTCTCACTCAGAGCTGCACTGTCAATGCTGTATCTTACTAGTTCCCTGGAGATAATGGCAGGAGCAGATAAGACAGTCTAGGTTTAGGGCACCTTTTGTAGCCCCTTCCCCATGTGGGGTGAGCAGAGAAAATCCTGAATAGGACTGCTCATTCATGGTAGCTGCTGCTGAATTGCAACCCTGTCTCAACCTAGGTGCAAGATGATCATCAGCTACCACTGTTTGCATGTAGATTTGTGGCTAGAGACTGCCAGATTCACTAGTCTTGCCTCCATCACCACTGGTCTATTGCCATAGGGCCTTTGGAGGTTACTACAGGAGAATGAGTTGTTTCCTGTGGTAGAAGTCTTTGTATGACTTTGTTTAACATGAGGAAGCTTCTGCGCAGAAACAGGAACCACATAATCTTGAAAAGGTAGAGATCTAAACCCAGTGGCAAGGGAGAATCCTAGATTACAGGAGACCTCAATCTTGCTGCAACCATTGAGATCCTCACATCTTCTTCCACCTGATCCACTGCTGAGGATTTGGGGTTGGACCATGATTTGTCTGGAACCTTCCCTCAGAACTGTTCACCATGAGTGACCCTGCCAGGGGTATGAGACTCTGGGTGATATAGCTCTGAGGGTCATTGGGACACACAAGCTTCCCTACCACTATAAGGTCTCAGTCCGTGGAGAGGTACAAAAATATATTGTTATGAAGAATGTTCACACATGTAGCACCCCCAGCAAGAGTGTTACGAAGTCACTGCAAAGGTATGTTCTCCAGAGAAGGGATGATAAAGGATTGCTTCTCATCTCTTCTTGTTCCTCCTTCCCTATGCCCCCTGAGAAGCTCATCAGTGAGCACAATCACTGACAGCCTGCCCACTCCCTTGACAGAGAGCCCATTCACTGGGCAGGCTGTCAGTGATCAGCAAGCACTGGTACCTGTCACTTCTGGCACTGTGGCAGCAAGTGTCCATGCCCCAAGGCAAGCAGAATTCCTACTTTTATAAGGCTGAGACAGCAGCAGGCTGTGTGACAGAAGGGCAACAAGGAGAGCCCACTGCTCCACTGCTGCCTAGGGATCATGCTGTCTGACAGATTGCTGAAGTGAGCAGAGCTGAAGTCCCTGTTCCTGGCTCAGCTGCAGCTCTGCATCCCCGCAGTTGCCTGCTGCTATCTCTCCCTCCCTTCCTCTTTAGAGGGGTGGGAGGAGAGCAAAGCACTGTGGGATGCTGCAGGGCTATGGACAGACATTCAAAAAGCCTGAACCTGAATTGATTCAATCTTTGCAGGTTAGTCTAATGTGGCTAGCCTAAATCAGTTTTGTAACCAGACAGACACCCCAGAAACGTGGGCACATGCCTGCAGTGGGTCAGGCTTGAAGCTGGTGGGGGCGCTAGAGCAGCCCTCCCTTCCCTTGCACAGCATTGAGATGAAGGGGGACGTGGCCAGACTATGGCAGGATGCTCTGATTAGCCCAGCAGGGAATTGATAACTGTATTTGTCACCTCTTACTCTGTATTTATCACCCCATTAAGAAAACAACTGAGGGACATTACCAACTACCTGTTAATGCTACCTGTTGATTCAACATGGACCGTAGCCAGCATGTGGTCTGCTAGCTAATATACAGACACCTCTCCACAAGGCAGAGGGGAGGGGGGAATTACTGATTAGCAGAGAGTGGTGAGGGGGAGGGAGGTGAGCAGCCTGCTGTCCCTGCTAGAGCTGCAGCCAGGGAGCAGAAGGGAGGGGCCAGCCCTTCTGTGGAGCAGAGAGCCCCACCCAGCCCAAAGAGCATGCAAGGATGCTGGGGAGTCTGATTTATCTTAAACCAGCAAGGGGTATGGGACAGACACTGCATAAATCAGTTTGAGCCAAATCTGATACTACAGGAAGTCTGATACTACATTCAACCAGGCTTATCTTAAACCGGTTTCAGCCATTTTCAAACTGGCTTATGTGCACTGAACATCTGTTCAGTAACAGGTTTAAACCACTTAAACTGGTTTATGTGTAATGTCTGTCTGTAGCCCAGGGATCCTCTGTAGCACTGCATGTAATGGTACAGAAGTTAAATGCAGCACTACAAAAGGTAGAGCTACAGAGAAGTTCCTGATTCAAACGGAAATATTTTTGTAGTGCTGCAGCCATTTTTGTAGTGCTATAGGTGGAGTGCATGTATGTACACCCCCTGTAGTGCTACAAGGGTGCATATAATACTATAGATATAATGCCTGTGGCCTTTGTTTCACTTTCTGGTCCTTATGTGTGAGTTAAATGTTTGAAGCAGAGCAATGTTTAAATAAATATCTGGGTCACTGAAATCTTTCAAAGCATTTGGTTTGGAGGGAGGAGAGGAATTGATTCATATTATGTAAAAAATGTTCTAAAAACATAAAATTTTTGCTCTGAAGAAGCTGGACACATTTTCTTTCCAATATTTTAATGGTTTCTTCACAGAAAAGACATAAATAGTCTGTAGAGAAAATACTGTCAACTAGATTCTTTTTCAATAGGGCAAGGACCAGGGAATGGTGGGAGTTAACAGTGAAAGATTGCCATGTATGAAAATTCTTCTAAAATTACCTGGAATGTTTACAGAATTGGGACCATGTATTAGTCTTGCTTAGCAACAATGGATGACATTTAAGTGATTTTTACAGATTTTTACTACATGCAATAGCAACCTGCTTGTTTCATTTACCAAATTTTGGATATACCTTTTTCCCTAAAATCAGCCCCCCAAAATTAGAGTATATTTATTAATCAGGGAAGCTGATTTTTTGCACCCTGCTTCAGTTCCTAGTCCATAGTGCAGCAGCTCTGGTATTACTCTTCAGATAGCTAAGGGAGTCAATGGGCTATTAATGGACCATTGAGTTAATGGCTCAGGGTTCTTCACTTTACAGGTATTCAAATAACATTTGTAACAGTCTTGAGGTTCCACTAAATAATCTAACCTTTTCTAGGGGAATTTTGCTGCTTACTAGGTCTCTTGGTCTCCCCTTCTATTTTGCAGCTCTTTAGCTCTTTTCCAGATCAGAGATCTACTGGTGGAGACCAGTCTTCAGGAGCAGCTAGGGCTTTAGTTAAGTAGGAAAGGGAAGGTGAGTCAGCTGAAGATTAGCCTCTGCTCTTGCTCTCTGCAGTCATAACTGTAGGGTAGAGGGGGAGAAATCTTTATAATGCCTTGCAAAAACAAGGTGCGTGTTATATGTGAGGAAATATGGTATTCTTTTAAATAACTCATTTCGCATTCTGCAGTAATATCCCTGATTTGCTTTTCTGTAGCTGGCAAGCTGCCTCATAAGGATTATAGGAAAATATTTTATAGCATCAATTAAAGGTCACAGGAAATGGACTGCTACATGTGAACAAAAAAGTATAAATATGGAAAAGTGAATCAGAGAGCTTCTGTTTAATCTTGTATCCTGCAACTCCTTTTGCAGTCATGAATGAGCTATTGTTTGGACCTGAATACTAGCTAATCAATTTTTCTGTATTTTTTTTTTGGTGTTTTAATGTTGTTTAAACTTAGGATAACTTTGGTTAGACAAAGCTTGTGAAAGACAATACTAAAATATATTTTAAGAGGCTTGTGCTACATTTCCCACATAGGTAATAATTTTTATTCTATCTTGCTGGGATAGTCATCTCCATAAACATTTGAAATTATTATATAGGAACAATACTATATATTTTTATAAATCCCATATACATTAGAAGTGAAAAGAGACTTGCCTAGTCTTTTTCCTGGTGTTTCCCTGGATAGTACTGTACCCAGTCTGTTTTTAAAGAATGGTAGTAATACAGCTTCTGCCACTGTATTTTCTTATGTATTGTAACTGCATTTATTTCTTTAAAGGAAACCGAGCAAGCAGAAAAGATCAACATTAGTCTTGCGTTTTTCTTGTATGATCTTCTTTCCCTAATGGACCGTGGGTTCGTGTTTAACCTCATCAAACATTACTGTAATCAGGTAGGCACTGTTTGGAACAGTCCTTGCATTAAATTTGGCATTATGTTTTGCCCTGTTTGTGACTCCTTTTCTGAACAAGAGGCTGAGATTAGTAGTGCTGTAGAAAGGGTAGGATAGATTCCCTGCTTCTGGGAGCCTGGTAAAAGGCACTGAATCAGCCATAGGGCACCTACCTAAAATAGGAGCTGCTTTTAACCTCTGCAGCGTTTGGGGGCTGTTTCTCCCACTACGGGATTCACTGCACAGAGTGGAAATGACAGCGAGTATTTGGACCCTAGTCCTAGTTGAAAAGATTTAGCTCAAGTATTAACCATCTGAGTTATTTATAAAAGTCTCTGCTTGAAAATCCACCTTGAAGAACCCACTATAATCATGTATGAAGTTTCCATTACTAAAACTTTTAGATGTTTCTATGGTTTTTCTTCTAAGCATTTTGATCTTGTGATCCATATAACAGCCTTCACATCTGACCAAAAGGAGGTCATCAGACATGTGTATACTATGCCCACTGAAGTCAACAAGTGTTTCTCCATAGTTTCTGCTGTGGTTTTGCCATTGTGAATGGTGATAACAGCACTGTTGATGTTGTGTTGCACAAAGGTGAGGCACGTTCCTGCATTTAGTTTGCCATAGACACAACAGGGGTTGTTATTTTTAAAGTCAATTTTAATATTACAGAAAAGGCAAACTTATCATATGCAAATCACTTTCCATGCAAAAGTGAGAGTCACTGTATTTTTTTTTTCTGGGAGGAAATAACTATTGATCCTTTCTTGGGAGTTTGGCCAAGTGACAACCAGCATCACCATTAAGGAAAGAGAAGCTAATGGATGGAAGAATTCAGAACATTTCTGCATCTGTTTTGCTTCTCAATTATTTTTATTATATTGACTGATTCTGTTTCAGGAGACAGGATATTTTTCTATCTATAATTGTAAATTGCATACCTCTGTCACACATTATTCTTGTTTTTCTAGCTGTCAAACAAGTTGAATACACTCTCCACCCTAATTTCCATGAGGTTGGAGTTTCTGCGAGTTCTCTGCAGCCATGAACATTACCTCAATCTGAATCTCTTCTTCATGACTTCAGTATCTACTCCAACATCTCCCTCACCCTCATTATCATCACAGGTAGGCATCACTCAGTACAGTGCCACACATCCATCTCCCTCATGTGAAGTGCACATAGGGAGGAGGAGAATGTGTTCAGTTTGTATTGTACAGCTTTTTAGGTCTAAATTAATCCACCGTTCTGGGACTATCAAGAATGATTAACTGCCTTGCAGAAAGGGCAAAGATGTACGTTTTGTTGTGATTTTTTCAGTAGGTGTGGTGAAAAATACCATAATGGGGGGTTGGAGAACCCATGGTTTCACTATGTATAGCAAAAGTATGTTTGTGAGGATAAAGGGCTTTTTTTTTTTCATACCAGTGGCAACATCTGTTTACAGTGCATTATAATTTATGGAAATATGCAGCAAAATGTGAGTCCTTAGATGAAGGACACAAACTCTGGCCCCTGGTAGACATTATGCTTAAAACAAGGTTAGTAGGTTAATCCTGTCTTAAATAGTAACTTGGCCACACATTTGAGGAATTTAATGGCTCCACAAAAAGAGAAACCAGTCACAAAAATATATAATATTTTTTTGTGGCTGGCTTCCATCATGCCTTAAACTGAATGTGCGACAGGGTTAGGACCTCACCAGGACTTGAACCAGTCCTGCTACAACAGATGATCAGCTGACTGTTGCCTGAGGGCTCAAACTGCCCCCTACCATACAACTCCTGAACCAGCCCTGCTACAGCAGATGAGCAGCTAATTGTCAGCTGGCTCCAGGGACCGCGCTGGGGCCAGTTCGAGCCCTGAAGCAGACTTAGAGCCAGCCAAAAATCAGCTGATTGTCTGGCACCCGGCTTTCAATTTGCGGGCCTCCTCTCACGTCTTGTAGATGGTGCCTGTGTGCTCAGGTATTGACTGAAACATGGATTTCTGCTGATAGAGAGAAAATGCTGTTGAAAGCAAAGTATTAGCTTGCTTTTCATTTCCCGTAGTGACTGACTTTGCTTTTCTAGAGTTTCACAGTGAAGCTTTGATTTTGTTATGCCTCTTTCTATTTGCACTTCCTGGTTTTTTGTATAGGGTCATTTATGTTGTAGGTAGAACTCTGCAAAATAGTCATAAATCTGCCTCAGGCCATTGTCTTGTTCTTCCCATGAGTAACATCCTAGGAACACACACAATTTGCAGATCTAGATTAATATTTGCATAGCCCTGGATGTTCTCCCTACAACTATGTATCCTTGCCTGCTATCCTTCTTTCCCTGAACTCCTAACCATATTCTGAGAGGTCCACAGCTGGCACCCCAAACTCGTTTTCTTCCTGGACTTTGTCCTCTCTTACCCTAAATTCTTCGGGTAGTACCTAGCTTGCAGCTTGCTGCAGGTCATTAAGCAGGGGTGTACAAGGAGCTTCTGGCACAAAAGAGCCCCATAATCCCAAATAGGTGATTCCCTAACGACTTTACTGGGCTGTGTAGTGCCTGCTCAGCTTAAAAGGGAAATGTTTCCCATTGCCATTTCCCTAGGTTAGCGTTGGAGCCTCCTGCCCCAGGAAGAACCTAACTGTTTAGAGAGGCTATGTCTCTTAGCTATAAAAGAAAAGCACCCATTATCTCTGAAGATTCTTCAAATAGAAATATGTTTGTTTAGTCCCAAAAATGAGTGGTATGAATCAAAAGAAAAAATAATTAAAGTTATAGCCTATGGCTTCTTCCCATGACCCTGGGAAGAAAGGTAGGAGGTGACTAAAGATACACAGGAGCACTGAGAAGCTGGGAGGTTCATTTTGAAAGTTCAAGTTCATGTATTCTTTCTAAGGGGTATTACCAAAAAATTGATGATATCCAGCATCTGTAAAGGTAGCACTTAAAACTTCCCAAACCCATATCTTAAGTATACAAATAGGTCACTACTCATTTAAAAAAAAAAAAAAAGGATGCATGTTTTGTGCTCCTTTCTCGTCATTCATATAAAGCTTGAGGTTTTGAGGATCAAGATTTCTTCTTAAGGCTACCTCTTGACACACAAGATCTGGAAATGGGATTCTTCTTTTTTCTTTTTTTTAAAGGAAGAAAGAAAGAAAATGGCAATTTTGCACAGCTATTGAAATAGATATTATGGGTCAAACCTGGGCAGAAACCAATTAGGATCAGTCTTTTCCTCAGGAAACATCATGAACTCTTCTTAGGAGTAACCTACAAAATGCAACCCATGCAAATCAATAGGGCTTTTTCGCTGCTCTTGCATGATTTAATCTGGTAACTAGTCAGCAGTTTAGTAATTCTGCTCTGTGTACAGGAGAGCTGTCAGCTAGACTTAGATTTTTCAATAAGGTGGCCTTGGGGATAAATCTTGTACAATTATTGTGAAGAGCCCATGTAGAAAATTTGCACGCCAAGGCATAGAACATCCAGTTGTTACTCCAAACAGACAAAACTGAACTGTCATGGTGCTCTCATGTCTCTGGGTCTTAATTCAGATTTTCACTGCCCTAAAGTTTGGGAGTCTTCAGCTGTGGGGTCTTGATTCAGCCCATTTTACACATAGGTGGCAGCCAGAGTGTTGCAGTCTGTTTTGCAGCACTGTTCTCACTTTATTGGAAGAAATATTCAAGTGAATGCTAAAGAATATAACCGAAAAGCAAATTGTGAACTTTGTAAACTTTTTTTTTGGACTGGAAATAGACTCTAGAAGTTATGCTTGTCCGGTCAGGGAACAAAACCCGCCAAGTGACCTACCGACCTAGCATCATGACTGCAGCTGAGGAGTTCAAAATACAAACTCAGCAGCAACTTCCCATTCTTTGGCTGGCCATATATCAGACCACAGCTATAAGTTACAGGAGTTTGAAGGCTGCTCTAAATTATACCAGCTGCCAACAACCCGAGCCAAAGATTGTCAAGCTTCAGGGAAACACTGTTTAAATTTCCATCCTGCTTGGCCACACCTTTACACCAGGTGTCAGGAGGAGGTGGCAAAGAAGTCCCTATGCAGTGCCTTTGCTGTTGGAGCTTCCTCTTGCACATATTGTGGAGTAGCTAATAGGCTGCAATTTCACATACTAAGTTACCTTTCGGTGACTTGTTCATGTGTCTATTCCCTTAAGCCAGTTTATAACTACTTTAAGCTGGCAGAGTGCAATAAAAAAACACCTGAACCCAGGGGAAATTCTGGCTTTGTCCCCCATCCATGCTAGCAAATATAGTTTGGACTTTGCACATCAAATACTTGCAGCAAGTTGCTTGTGCACAATTAATAAAATGAGGGCTATTCATAGAAACCACTTGCTGATATGATAATTCCTTAAAACAAATTTGAGCATTATAAGATAGCAAACAGCAAGCGGGAAGAGAGGCTGATTTCACTGAATAAACTGTTGTGCACTACTTACCCACACTCAGCATTCACTATGAGTAGTTTAGGCTTGCTCTAAATATTCATGGAAACATTTTGCTTCCTAGGGATTTTATTCAATTTGATTGTAAAGCTTTACATTCTTCTGACATCATGGTCCATCCTTTCAATAGAGTGACCTATTAGATGCATTTTCGATGAGCTGTCACTGTAGTTTGTTTAATGAGTTGTTTTTTCTTTGATAATCCATTAAAACACCTAATATACTTTTCCAGAATTCAAGCTCCTGCTCTAGTTTCCAGGATCAGAAAATTGCCAGCATGTTTGACCTTTCAGCAGACTATCGTCAACAGCACTTTCTGACTGGACTGCTCTTCACTGAATTGGCAGCTGCCCTGGACACAGAGACAGAGGGGTAGGTTTCTAATTTTTTAGAGGATTATCCTGATGGCCCTATGATCGTACACATTGTTTATCACCTGATAGACCTGGATTTGATTTCATGTCCAGCCTCTTGTTTTCCATATGGAAAGTGTATAGTGGTAAGTGTCACAACGTCGCAAGAAAGGCTTCTACCTATATTTCCCTCTGTATTGGAGTAGAATGGATAGACTCTAGAGTTTAATGGACTTTGTCTACATTCAAGAATATTGGTGGATTATCCTTCAAGCCCACCCTTCAGCATATGGGTAACAAACCACGCATCTATTGCAGTAATGCTCCCAATAATACATGTGCAATCAAGCCACCATCTGCAATAGACCTGGACTGAGCCAGGAGAACCATCAAGTTTGTTGTCTAAGATGGCAACTGGGATGAGACAAAGCCGGGGTAGAGGAAAAAAGAGATAATCTATGCTAGTTGCATGGAAGGGAAATATATGCTGCTCAAAAAGATAATCTCTGGTAAAGATGACAGAGCTCTTTAAATTTAACATAGACTTTAGTGATAACTAGACCTAGCTCATCCTGGCATAAGCCAAGATCATATACCTCTTAATGCTCTTGCCATAGTAAAACAGATAGAACCTTCACCAACCTGAGGGGTAATTATATATGTGTCATTTTGTAACATAACAATAATCATTTTAGGTGCAAAACATTTGCCTCAATGAATGCATATGCTACCTAAATACGCAGGAAAATGTCATGCTTTTACATCACAGCTCACAACTTTCAACTGTTCTTGGCAAAGCAAAGGTCTTGAAAACATTGCTGTCTCTAATCTGAAGGGCTTGGGTAAATGCACAGCTGTGGTTATCTCAGAATGGTCTTCATTTCTCCACAGAGTTGAATTTGCCTGGAATTAATGAATTACTTGGAGGCCCTTTTGCCAAATATTTTCTACTCATTTGCAGGTCTTCTGGGAATGCACACTGAAATGTTGTTTTGTGATTATAGCAAAACATGTTATCCTATAATTACTGAGTGGTTGATTTCTGCCTTCTTTCCCCCCACCAATCATCTCTTCTTGCTTCTGGTCTGCACAACTTGCATGTGTCAATATCAAAACTAGTTCCTGTTTTTATGCCAACAGAATTGGTAAGGTGCAGAAGAAAGCTATCAGTGCTATCCATAGCTTGCTGAGTTCCCATGATCTAGACCTGCGCTGCTCCAAAAAAGAGGTGAAGGTCAAAATCGCTGCTCTTTACCTCCCTTTGGTTGGGATCATTTTGGATGCACTCCCACAGCTCTATGACTTCACAGGTATGACTTTCTTTTTTTAATTTGTCTTCACTGAGTAATTTAAGTGACCTGAATCTCAAAATATAAAGGAGATAGTTTTAGCTGCATAATTATTACTATAATCCTAGGTAGCATATACACATGGCCCCAACCCTGAATGGCTTAAAATGTGCATTAGGAAGGAGAACAAAAGTAATACTGTCACGCTATTACATAATTTTTCAAATTCCCAACCAGATGAATTGGATGCAGTTAATTTCAGGGGTGAACATTATGTATTCATCTTTCTATTACTACTTAATGTTGTTAGCACTGTGGTACTGTAGTTACAAGAAGCATTTTACACAAATGTAACCAACGTGCTCAAGGTTAGAGAAGATAATTTTTATCTTACTGTCACTATAAACGGTGCTCAAAATCTTGTAATCCTGGAGGTATTTTGGGTGGAGTGGAAGAGGTTGTTTAGTTTTTTAGTTTTGTTTTTAAATAGTTCTCTAGCTCTTTTACGCCGTTATATTTTCCTGTAGTAGATTCGTATGAATTTGCCCCAAGTAGCTGCTTTGGGTTTTTTCCATGACAGTAGCTGATATTCTTTTAAAACGCAGTGCTCTGCTTTGCTACGTGCAAAAGTACCTGTCATTTACATGAAAAACTTGTGGTAATGAAAAAAGGAAGCCTTTTTTTTTTTTTAGAGAACCTAAGATTTTTTTCACCAATTATGCAAGAGTCCCTGGAATAAAACAGTCACATCATAAATAAATATTATTTCTTACCATCCAAAAATGTAAAAGTGCTTGACATAGTTAAATGTCACTATACCCTTTTGATAGGTTTTATCTTTATGTCATATAGGAGAAAACAGGCATAGTTATGAAAGTTCTAAATGTTCCAAAGTGGGGTGTCCTTTCTTTTTTTCTTTTTTTGGTGTCTAAGATGAGATGCCATGGGGTTTGTTTTTGGAGATTTTAACAGGATGTCTGGCTTGAATGCTGCAGCCCAGCTGCAGGTGGTAGAAAGAAGTTTGCCTGCCTGCCTGCCTACGAGGGATTGGGTTAACTGATGGGGATGATTGGATGGCCCAGAGGAAATTAAAACTCCCAGAGAAGGGAGCTGAGGGAGAGAGGGAAGGTGGAGGTGCTGTGCAGAGCTGGGGTTACTGTGTCAGGATCTGGGAATGAACCACAGGGTTTGGTTTAATCATTTATTGTTTTGTGCTTGCTTGTTTTATACTTTGTTGTTTCCTATGGGTGCAAGTTTGTCCTAAGGAAAACAAAACCTATATTGTGAAAGTAACAACCCACTACAGAGATATTGAGCACATCAAGTGAGGTCACTTGGCGCCTCTGAAAACCAGGCTTAAATGCCTTAAATTGGACACTCATTCTTAGAAAATTTATTTCCTACTCAGTTTTTCTATAGACTTCATCAGATTAGTTAAACTAAACACTTAAAAAGCTCTTCTATCGACAGCTGCTAGATTTGTACCTATGTACATATTTCTGTAACAGTCCCACACCCACATATACAGTTTTGGTGGGGATACTTAGCCAGGTAATGCCAATTAAACATGGCGCAAAGTGACATAGTCTAAGCATTTGAAAATCCTCAGGTCCCCCGATGGTTTTTCCTTTGAAACAATTTTTTTCAAAACAGCAGGAGAGGGTTTGAACAGATCCTTCTGTCCATATGCTTTTTTGACTAACTTGAGTCTTTGGGCATGTCTACATGTGCATTTACGCGTGCCTAAACTTAAAGTGCCTTTCCTTAAGGCACATTAAGATGATTTAGGTACACGTCTACGCGTGGACACGTTAATGCACATTAAGGCACATTAAGTTTAGGTGCGAGTCACATTAGCACACGTGGAAACATGCTAATGTTCATTAACACAGTGTATATCCACTGATGCATACCACATTAATGCACATCGTTAATGCATCTACACGTGTGCTAATGCAACTTGGCTATTCCCACCTAAATTTGATACCGTCTTTATGCAGATATCAAATTTAGGCTTACATAGCTTTAAACTGCCATTTTTAAGGCACATTAAGGGTGCATATGTGTCGACCTGCACCCTTAATGCATCTTAAAAGTGGAGATTTTAGGCTAAGCCCACTTAAGAGGAATGTGTTGGTGCTTCCTTGGTGCACAATGTCCTGGTAATCTTATTCTTCTTCTCTCCTTTTCCTCCATTACTATTTCACCTTAACAAGCCATGACTAAGAGAAATACCAGTTGGTTTGTTCCATCCAACAGGGGTGGATATGCGACCATGCCATCACATGATACTTAGAAAACCAAAGCTACATTTAATTGTACCATGCAGTGTCAGTGAGATGCTTCAAATCTAGTTTCAGATGCCCGTGGTGGGAAAGGTCGTTCAGGGAATCCAGATGAAGATCAAGAATCTACAATCAATCAGTCTGTTGCCTTGGCCATTGCTGGGAATCAGTTCAACCTCCTCAGGACTTCTGGTGTATCTCTGTCTTCATTGGTATGTGTGCAGTGTTTTGCTAGCCTACCCTCATTCCTTCCTTCATTTCTCCTACTGTTTTCTTTCAATATTTTCTTTCTTCCTTTCCCTGTGGTTCCTGGAAATCTTCAGCTCAGCAGGGGCTTGGGTTATCAAGGGAGACGCTCACTCCACCAGGATTTGAAACCTGTATGAGCTGAATCTATGCCACCTGCTGGTTTGCCTTTGCCAAAGTGAGCCAGACTCCCACAGCCATCTGGTTTTTGTACCACTACTTCTTCAGTCACTGCCAGGCACTGCACTGTCCCTGCTCCTTCCTCCACAGGACCCTGCCCCACCACCACCAGTCATAAGCATCCCTCAACATGCTCCATAAAGCAGCCAGGCAACATATTTAAGTATCATTACCTGCAGAATTGGGAGCACTTGGGCAGAACTCTTTTTTTTTTTTTTGATGCCGATGTTAGGATTGTTGCTGGGAACATATAGAAATACTGTGGGGAGCTACTCTTCCTCTTTTTACACCCACACCCTAGTACTAATTCCAGAACCTTAGGTGTGCCTTTTGGAAAATATAATGGGTATATCATAAATTGGGAATCTGGAATAGATGGAGCACTCATGATGCTAGACTCCACTAGTTATTTAAATAACACGACTTTCTCCTTTTTCTCCTCTCGTCAAATATGTTTGTTTTTATCAACTGCTAGCCTTACAAACAGTACAGCATGCTGAGTCCTGATGCCACTCGCAACCTTCTGATCTGTTTCCTCTGGATCATGAAGAATGCTGATCAGAACCTCATTCAGAAATGGATTACTGACCTTCCATCCATGCAGCTGAACAGGATTTTAGATCTCCTCTTCATTTGTGTCTCATGCTTTGAATACAAGGTAAATGGAACGTGACCCGGTTGGGTTGCTGATTTGTCCCTATGTTTTCTTTGCCTCTAAAGCAGTCCTTAATACCAGAATTCTGTGACTGAAGGGTGTAAAATAGCCCGCTTGCCATCTGAGTTTCATCTTGATTAGAGATGGACAAATTGATTCAAGTGAAATAACTGGTCCAAATCTATGATGAGAACTCAAGCGCTTTGTTTATGAGATTCTACAAAACTGGTTTAAAATTTTTCTTACTTTTTCCTTTTCATGGAGCTCTGAGTATCTTATTTCAGACAGGAAGTCAAGCTGATGTGTCTTTTCTGCCAACGTTTTCCTCCTTGAGAGGTTCAGCTAAACATCTACGAATCAAATTTCCCAAGCTGTGAAGCTTTACTCACTATTACATTTTGCACATTTCTACAATCAAATTTCTTTACTATTTTCCTTGTATAAAGAAGTTGCCTGTGAAAATAGGGGTTAGGGTAGATTCTTTCAGCCCAGAGTTGCACTGTTTCTTATCAAGTCCTGGGTAGAGAAGTGGTACTGCTAAGGTTTGTGCTTGAAGTCAGAACTCTCATCTCTGCTGCTATGTACCTCTACCGGGCCAAGTAATTTCACCCTGTGCCTACATTTCTTCACTGTAAAATTAGAATAATAATACCTACTGCTCAATGGGACTGTGAGGTTAAGTGCAATGTTGTACCAGAGCCCTACAAGAGCAAACTATTATCATTAAATAGTTTGAAATATTGGAGTATTTATCTCTCAAATGTCACCTTTCTCTTTACTTCCAGATATATCTGTGTATTTGCTAACAGTACACATACCGGCTCTTTGATAGTATGCACACTGCTTTTGTAAATTGATAATGGTGTTCATTGGCCTCCACCTGTTTTGAATTGTGTCCAAAAGGGATATCAGAAGTCCCAGCAGTACACTTTGGATTAGCAGTGTGTGTGTATTTTTAACATAGGTGCTCTGAAGTGAAGAAAATGACTTTGCTTTCTTACATATGTCCAGGGCAAACAAAGCTCAGATAAAGTTAGCACTCAAGTGCTCCAGAAGTCGAAAGATGCAAAAGCCCGGCTAGAAGAGGCTTTACTGAGAGGAGAAGGGGCCAGAGGTGAAATGATGAAACGCTGCAGGACACCAGCTGGTACTTTTTGTTTTTTCCCCTTTATCTTTAATCAGAAAACTTCAAATGAGCTGGCGATCCAAATCTCTTTCCCTTTCGGGGTTTAAAGGACAGCAACAACTCTCCAAATCTTCAGTTAGCAACAGGGATGTCAAGCTCTTCACCCCACAGGCTGGATCCACACTGCATGGCCCCTTGTGCCCTGGATCTGGATCTGGACTGCAGTGCATCTTATGGGTCAGATTCGGACCATGGGCTTCCCATGGGCTGGACCTAGACCACAGAGCTTCTAGCTACAGTTGCTAGTGCTGCTGTGATGGTGCTAGCAGCTGAGCAGTTAACTGCGGTGGCTGCTAGAGCAGTGTTAGCATGGCCACCAGCCAGGGGATGAATACTGCTGATTTTTAGTCACCAGTGGCAACAAAAAACTAATTTCTGCAGTGGCATTCACCCACTAGGTGCTGGTGCTGGCAGCCATGGCTTTGGGGATTGAGCAGTGGTAGTGTTAACACTTTGGCTGCTGGCAACTGCAACAAGAAGCCCCATGGGCCTGATGACCCATATCTGTGGGACAGATCTATCCCACAGGCCATATGTTTGACATCATTTACTATAGTAATTGACCCTTATATCTGTTCCAGGATTTTTTTTGGGGGTGCTTTTCTATGTATAAAATTGTCAAAGGCTTTTATAGTTTAGGGCTCAAATCTGTTACAAATATATAGCCAACTTACACGTGAATTTTTGGAGGTAATGTTTCTTTGACTCTATTCTAAGCACTGCATATTGAAATAATGAAGTCTGAGACACTGACAGTTACTATGGGCTCCGTAATGTAGGGCATCCTCTATATTTTAGGACTGGGTAGTGGTATAGTGGTCATGACTGCCATGAGATCAGTACCTTTCCTGGTCTAGGGGACACATTCCCTGCCTGCTCTGTCTGGGGCAAATTCTGTCCTCTGTGATATGAGGGGCATGAGTTGATATTAGCAATGTTTCTTGTCCATTATGTACCTTTTAAATGGCCCTTTTAAAATTAGTAATGAAAACAGATGTGTCTCAGACCACATGGGGGAACAGGTTTGCAAGGTTGTTCCCTTCAAATAATCACTTTTCTGACCCTATCTTAGTTGCAAGAACAGAAGGAAAAACTGTGTGCATTGAACATTTTCAGTGTGTCATGATATGGTTTCTATGATATCCCTCATACATGGCCACAGTTTCAAAAACATTAAAAATAAAGCAAGTTGCCTCTACAGTGAAAAGTCAGCTCATTAAAAAAAAAAAAGTGTTACAAATGTCTTGGGGAAACTTTTAAAAATTGCAAATTAAATTTAAAAGCCCCAGAGTTTCAGAAATGATTGACACTGCCCTTGTAGCAGGATCCCCAGGGCTGAAAGCTGAGGGATTCGAGCACCAAATGACTGTTACAGAAATGTAGATCACCCTGTATGATTAGATATCACAATGCAGGTGTTCTCTTTCCGCTTTAATCTTACTGATGTATGTTGCACTCTTAGGGAATGACAGATTGGCAGGGCTAAATGAAAACCTGCGATGGAGAAAAGAGCAGACTCACTGGCGGCAGGCAAATGAAAAGCAAGATAAGTAAGTCATTTAATAAATTTATATCACTTTTACCTAAACCAGGTTGGGTTTGGTTGTGGGTTTTTTTTCCCCAGGATGCTTTTATTACAAAATCAGCAGTTTCATTCCAGCCTCATTCTTCAAAAAGGAAAAGAAATAAAAAATAATTCCTTTGGGGGTTGGCTGTTGCTGGGACATACCAGTGAGATTCTAAAGACCTGAGGGGCTTAATCTGTGAACTATGCATCTTTTTCTTTCTGATTTAACTGTATATGAGACACATACATATGATACCCCAGGTACCACAGGGCTTATTTGACTTTTAGGGTGCTGTAGCTGCATTGTTGAATGTATGCAGCATGGCAATATGTGCTTTGTCTCGCTAAATTTGCCAGATGTAACCCATTGGTGAATTATTTACCAGAGGAGGGGGAAAAAAAAGATTCTTCTCTTATGATGTTTTTGTTACAAGTTTCAGCTTGCCATTTGTGAATACAACAGTTTTTTACTATCTGAAGTTTGAGGGTAAAAATAGAGCAGGTGACTTCTTCACTAGAAGAGAGACAATTTTTTTCCCTATACCTACTTGCATAAATGTAATCATCTTAAATAGATGCCATTTTTTTAAAAAGGGGTAGCATCTTCTCTATATTAAAGTTGTACTGAATTTCCAGAGCCCTTTTTAGTTACTTTGGCTGGGAAAAGGGGTATTGGTTTTAGTTTTTTGTCCATTGGAGTTGTAAAGATTCTGCGATAAGCAGGTAAACTGTTGTTCAGCTATCTTTTTGAGCAAAGATTTTCAGTTTTTGAATTCACTGCAGTTTAAAAGAAAGAGCAAGAAAATGCCTCTATGCTTTGTCTGTGAAGAATATGCCTATCCTTTCATCACTGAAGACATTTTGCTGCAGTATTTTTATTTATTCAAGAGCTGACTAATATAGCCGAGGAGTACTGGACTAAATTATGTGGCACAGTTGTAACTAGGTAATAGAATGCTGAGTTAGCATGATTACTAGTGTTCTCTTTCTGAAAACAGAAGCTGAAATGTTAGGACCAAATTTTGTGGACCTTTTTGTTCTCCTTCATGTAAAATTTCAATAAAAGTCCAAATGAATTTGGTCTGTGCCAAGGAAGTATAAATTGGTCCTTAATTATCAAGCTTCATGCTGAACAGGAGAAATAGGGGAAATGCTGACAAATCAGGCACTAGGGGTGTGTGAAATGGGCTCTATTTGATTTGGATTCAGATTTGCCCCAAATCAGGGACAGTGATTCAATGTGTTGATCACTATCCCTGATTCGATTTGGCCAAATACGAATCTGAAGATTCAATGCTAATTCAGAGAATCAGCGATTCAGCTGTAAACACAGCGTTAAGTGTTTTTTCTTCATCCCTCAAGGTACCAGGGGGCTTGTGAATGCTGCAATGCTGGGGCAGATGGAGTGTCCCACAGGAGCACGGGGAGACCCCCTTCATGCTTGGCAGTGAACACGGAAGTGAACCAGAAATACTTCTGGTCCACTTCTGGGTCTGCCGGGAAGTAAGCAGCCTCCCCCTCCCCCCGACATGTCCTCCGGTTCAGCTTCTTCATCCCTCAAGGTACCAGGGGGCTTGTGAATGCTGCAATGCTGGGGCAGATGGAGTGTCCCACAGGAGCACGGGGAGACCCCCTTCATGCTTGGCAGTGAACACGGAAGTGAACCAGAAATACTTCTGGTCCACTTCTGGGTCTGCCGGGAAGTAAGCAGCCTCCCCCTCCCCCCGACATGTCCTCCGGTTCAGCGATTGGCCACAGGGGGGACCCCGGGTGCCCCCCCAGACCCAGGAGGCACCAGTCAGGGGGGGGGGGGGGGGGGGGGGCACAGGGTGGCCCCCTGCATGCTCACTGGTGGACCTGGAAGTGAACTGGAAGTGCTTCTGGTCCACTTCCAGGTCTGCTATTGAGTGCACTGGGGGGACACCCCCCCCGCGCTCCTGTGGGGCACTCCACGTGCCCTAGCATTGCAGCATTCACAAGCCCCCTGGTATCTTGAGGTATGTAGAAAAAACAAAGCTGTGTCTATGTCTGAATCGCCGAATCTCTCCGAATGGATTCGGAGGGTTCCAATTTGATTCGGAGAGATTAAAGGATCTCCTGATTCGATTTGGATTTGGAGATTCAGCCACTGAATTGGGCTGAATCTCCACTAGATTGAATCAGCAACCAAAGCTTCGCACAGCCCTACTAGGTACTATTCTTGGTGTGGGCCACATTGGTTCAGTTTAATCAATTGCTCCTTTAGCTAAGAGTGCAAGTCTGCATATTGAGAGGATCCATATGTCTCTGTGCTCTCTGAATGTCTTGTTGTCCTTTTGAGCAGATACCCTGAACCAAGGGGGAGCCAAGTCTGAATGCATTTCCTATTGAAAAAGTTAGTGTTGGGTTTTTTTTCATTCTCCAGCACTTATTGGGGAGTCAGTTGGTGGCCCCCATTTTGAGCACCTATCCTGATTCTATCTCTTTTTTCCCCATGGGTCCCATTTTGTATTCACTATGAAAAGTTATCTCTACTTCAAAGCAAATGGAATATAAAGAGAGGAGTCAGTCATTTTTTTAAGGTTACTGGCCCTTTAAAAGGCTTGTACAAAATAACCATATTCGTTGGAGAGCACTGGTTTTGAGCAGCTGATTGGGAGTGAAGGTTCCAAGCAGTTGTATGTTAGAGTTGGCTCCCATTATGTCCCTCTCCTTCAGTTTATTTATTAATAAAGTCAGTCTGTTCCTAAACGTTGACTAAGACTCTTCTACTGAACACACAAACAAGATAAATCAAAATGGTTAACGTACAGGGCCTGAATCATATTGTGGTTGCGGGAACCAGTTCAAAGGATTGTGTTGTTGCTTATTTAATTTGTGCCAGTCTTGCTCATATTTATGCTTCGATTATTACAATGGTCTCCTGGCAGGGCCTCCCAATCTTTCATTGCTCTGGGTAATTGTGATCAATCAAGTTATGCCTTCTCTTCACTACCTGGCAGTCTATAAAAGTGCTGAGCTGACTCTGATGACCCTGCTGGTCTTCATTATCCATGACCTCCAGTTTCATGCAGATAAAAAATTATAGGGGAAAAAATATGGAATATTCACAGAAAGCAAATCCTGAATCCATATGAAAAGTCTACAGTAAGAACTGTTCATCCAGCCCTGGACAGAAAATCGCCTGCGAGAACTGAGTTCAGCCAAAACAGCTCCAGTTTCACATGCTGAATACTTACAAGTGACAGTTTGCACATATATAGGAACCCAGGAATTATCTGCAAATGCTTTTTTCCCCCCCGCTTTTGTAGTTGAATTTTGCATCATTAATATATTTAAGCAAATGATGGTGTATTCATGAGTTGTACAGAATCAGCAAATAGATGATGAACTTTATTGAATAAATTTCTTGTTACAAATCATGTATCAAGCTCAATATCATGCATCACCTCTGCTGAGAGGTGCAGAAGGCCTCTATTCCAGGCTTCTTCCTTAAGCCTGGTCTTGATACAGGTTTGGGTTTTAGAAAAGCCACTATTCCTTCTCGCATCAAATGGTCATTGTCTTGGCTGCACTGGATCCATAGCTCTGGAATTTGCTGCCCCTTTTTCACCTATTTCAGTCTGTCCTAAATTCTGCTTTTATGCAGCAAAAATATTCTGGGATCAGCAATATTTTCCCCCTTCCTTATGGCTGTCTTCTCTATTCTTTTCTTACAGATTTTTATAAGGGATTACTTTTATCATAACTCTATTCTGGGTGTATCACTGCAGTGTATGCTTTCAGATGTTTATTGTACAGCTCCTTGAGCAGCTTTGTCACACTGGGTCATGGGCATCCAAGTCTGGAGCCACTTGGGGATCAAGATGCCAACCTGGGTTGGGAGGAACAAGCAGATTCCAGGGGCAAGCCAAGTCAGGAAGCCAGGAGATCAGTCTGAGAATAGGGTCTAGGAAGAGGCTGAGTCAAGAAGCTGGGGGATCAGGAAGAGAGTGGAGTCAGAGATCAAAGCAAGTCAAAAGACAAAATCAGGCCAAGAGTGGAGTCAGAATACAAGCCTGAGGGAACAGCGAGGCAGTCTGGGATCAGATTAAGTCCTGTTACCCAGACAAATCATATTCTGGGTCAAACATTTATATGAGGGAAGTGGAGGTTCAGCTGACTCTGGCCAGCCACTCCAGTGCCAGTGAGTGGGTGGAGGGCTAAACTCTCCTCAAGGCTTCAGGACAGCCTCGACTGACATGGGTGGCTAGCTGTTAGGTAGCAGGCCAGGATGAGAGGCTGTGCTAGTTGGACCAAGGTCCCTGGTTTGAGGCTGTAGCATGTCACTTTGTGGGCATGTTGAGGCATAGGTGTCACTTTATAAATATTGTTCATTATTATTATGCCAATGGTAACGGCAATCGGCTATTAACAATATGTAGAAGCCCACCTGTAGTACATTTCCTGAGGATTTAAGATCTAGTGCAGGGCTGCTCAACCGCCAGCCCATGGAGCCAGGGCATCCAACCCACAGGTCTCCCCATGGGTCAGAAGATTTAGAAGTGGGGAAGCAGTGGCAGTTAATACTGCCACCTCTCCCCACAGCCAAATTCCCAAGTCATGCAGAGCTAGATGCGAGCTGGAGCATGCCCCCTTCCCTCCGCATAGCCGGTTTGGGACTGGGCCACACTGCATCTCCCTGTGGGACCAGGCCATGCCACCTCTACCCCATGTGGCTGCATTGGGCCCAGGCCAGGCTAGGCCTCCTTCCCTCTATACAGCTTGCACCGGTGCTGGGCCATGCCCCTTTGCCCTGCAAAATTGGGCCATGACGCTTTCCCCCACTACAGGGCTGGGTAAGAGCTGGATCAAGCCCCCTTCCTCCCATGGGTCTGGGCCTCCCTGGGTGCTGGATCAGGACCACCAGCTGGTTCTGTCCCACAGATGGACTGGGCACAGCCCATCCAATCCAGCCTGCTGGGCAAAACAGTTGGGCACCACTCATCTAGTATATCAGCTCCTCCCAGTAAATCTAATGGTCCTTGGGAAATGCCCTTGAATGAGATTGCTATTACCCATCCCTGTGGGAACATTCAGGATTCAGTCATTTTTAACTCTGCCTTTAGTTGATACAACTGGTTGTCATCCAAATAATGAGGAGTGCTTCTTTTCACAGAACGAAAGCTGAGCTCGATCAAGAAGCTCTGATCAGTGGAAATCTGGCTACAGAAGCTAATTTGATCATCTTAGATATGCAAGAGAACATCATCCAGGTGAGAACTCCACAGCTGGCTCTGCATCAACCTCTCTAAAAGGGAAAAAGATGCATTTTTCTGCTTCTTAAGCAGTACATATTTTAACTAAAAAAAAAGGAATCTTAACATTCACAATTAATAAAAAGGATCTTTAATGATCTCTGTTTTTAAGAAGAGAAAAGGACAAATATGCCATTTTATTACACTGTTGTTGTAAGCCCCTTTCACTCATTGAGCTTTCACCAGTGTAACAGAGAAGAGAATTTGGCCCCATTTCTACATAACTGTACTTGAAATCCAATCTCAGTTAACTTCTCAGGATACAGGGGGTTGTCAGTCCTGTTTTGAGGCTGGAAGGGGAAAGGACAGTATTGATTTGTATTGGGTAACAAAATGGGACTGGCCTGCTGCTCTTGTGGAAATGTTCTGCATTGTCATGTAAGACATCTGAATTTAGAGTTTAACCCTACACACCACTCTGGTCCATGGTACCCCTCTACCTGCATGAGGGCATATTGGCAAAAACACCTGCTTGCGGGGAGAAACTTGCAGAACCTGTTTTACCTCCCAGGGTAAAGTCAAAGGTCAGTCAAAGTTAGTGGATCTGTGACAGTTAATATCAGTTGAAGATTGGCCCCCTGGTTCTGAGGTTTTTATTTATGTGATAGGCTATGACCTCACTGCCAACACAGAGAGAGAGTAACTTATACTGCTCTTTAACTCTTGACAGTAGAAAAACGATGTACTGAAGGCTCCTGTATAGACCTTTAAAGAAGCATAAAGACCCAAACAGAAGGAAGATCTAAAAAATATGGTCCTCTGAGGATAGGTACAGGAATAAACTAAATTAAAAATAAATTGCAGGGATTCAAGGCACATGAAGGGTTTCCTCTTCCCTGCTGAGCCACTAACCCATAAGAAGTGACTCCAATAGAAATCTTTCCAATGTTGTGGTAACATGAGAGTAAGCACACACTCAAGAATGAGGAAAAACCCTGAGATTTCAAATGTCACTTTGTTTGCAGCCTAGAAGGGTCGTCTTGATGAAAGAAGTAAAATCTCCATACTTATGGGCAAGTTTATTATGGGATTCCTCTGTTCAATTTATTACTCTTTTCTGTATGTAGGCAAGTTCTGCTGTGGACTGTAGAGAGAACCTTTTGGGAGGAGTACTGAAGGTCCTGGTAAACTCTCTCGGCTGTGATCAGAGCACCACTTACCTAACACATTGCTTCGCTACACTCAGAGCACTCATTGCCAAGGTAAACTCTTGACAGGCTTACGTTTTCGTATTTCTAGTTAAGACATTAGGCAATTTTTAGAGCAGATCTCTAAGTGCAATAAATATTTACATTTGCATCCATCAAAACAGGTTTCATGCACAGACACACCGGTACATGTGTATTAGTTCATTACTGTGTGAAAATCGTTTCATCCATGGTTTAAAAATATCAACTCCTTTTAAGACATTGGGATTCTTCCAGATTTAAACTGTTATACTGTAAATGAGATGTGATGTTAGTCTCTTAATGTGAGAGGCAAGGATTTCTTAGGATGATATCTTTTATTGGATGAACTATATAGTTGGGATAGACAAGTTTTTGAATGCAAGACATTCTTCAGACCATGGAGGGTTTCTATTAATTAAATTTATATTAGTACTTTCATTCTGTCTAAATGCTAGGCCAAATTATCCATTTGTTTTTCACCAGCATATTTCCACTGACATTGATAGATTTGATAGATTTCCAGGCAGCATTTAGCCAATATCTTAATAATATAAGTCATAGCAGATCTGTTTTCAACTTTTAATATAGGGGTTTGGGGGAGAGGCCTCATTAGGAAATTGTTTAGCATTTCGTAGTGTGTGGATCTTTATTTGAAGGAGTGTTTCCACTCCAAATGCAGAAGTGAAAAATCCTTGAAAATATCCAAAAACACACACAAAAAGGACAGGAGTATCCTGTTCATTATGGCCATTTCCCATTAAGTGTAGATTACCTGACAAACTAAATTATTGGGTTGTTCTCCAAATAGGTATGAAGTTCATAAGTAAAGTCTCATTGTACATTATTTTTTAAAGCTAACTTCCAATCAAAATAATTTATAATAATGAATGCTTTGTAAAATCATTTGAATCTGTCTTCCAATTAAAGGGAGTTGGTACTATATTTTATGAAACAACTGTTCAAATAATTTGTATTGTACCACAGGGAGGTGTATGCTGTTCTATAAATGAGTAAAAATGATGGGACTTTGTCAACCAGTGTGCAGTGTAAACAGCAAGATGACACTGAAGAAAGGGCTGAGGTTGAGAACTGGTTATACAAGGTTTTACAATAAGAGATAATGGCATGTGTTTGTTGGATGTACATCTTGGTTTTTATCTATGCACGTACAATATATGTGACTCCATCGGCATTCTGTTTAAAAGTTCCTTGGAACATAGGTGTTGATAGGCTTGGACTGAAGCCATAATAATTTGTATCTCTAAAATTAAAACTTGCATAAAACTAAAATTTGGAATAGGATCAGGAATGAAAGCTGGATGGGAGGTCAGCAATGGAAATGTTTTAGGACAATTAAATAGTGTAGCTCATTGTGGTAGAAAGAACATTTCCAGGGGACAGGAGTTAAAGGGAAAATCTTGAAAATGTGAACCATGAAGGTTTAGAAAGCAGAACTCTTATCAAAAGAGCCAAAAATGTCTTATCATTTTTAATCTACTCTCACAAGTACAATGCCTGAATGCTTGGGATTGGCAATAATACTAGTGTCTTCTCTGCCTCCCTTAGTTTGGAGATTTCCTGTTTGAAGAGGAAGTGGAACAATGTGCTGACCTGTGCCAACGACTTCTACATCACTGCAGCAGCAGCATAGAGGTCACTCGTACTCAAGCCTGTGCAACACTTTACCTCTTGACGAGATACAGTTTCAGCTCTGCTAATGTAAGATTTTATTTAGAACAAAGGTACCTGTAGATATGTGGGGTGTCTGCTCTGACACACTGTAGTTACAGCGCATCAGAGCAGACCCACTTTATAGTTTCCATATTTTCATTTAAAATCAGTATGGAAACTGACAATGAATTGAAAACATGCAGATATCAACAGCCAACTGTTGTGGTGTTATGTGAATTTTTAACTAGGGAAGGAAAGTGGCAGGGGGAAAGCAGGTTGTGGCAAGGAGTTTGAAATAGTTGGTTACTCCTGTTTCATTTGAGAAAATACTACATGTCAGTAATGAACTGGCTTAAATAAAAGATGCCTACATTTTAGAAGATCTCTTGCACAAATGAACCAAAAAAAACCCCCATAAACAACATTGTTACTTCACTATCTTTTCTTAAGTGCTCTTAACCCAGTGTAAGAATTATTGCAGCTTCTACACAGACTGGGCCCCCATTTCTCCTCTCAGTCTCACTGATGTAAATATGGAATAATGTCCTGGGCTGGAATGAAACTCATGCAGATTGGTATTGGTATGACAGTACAGTTTGGCCCTTGGCCCCATAAAATGTCAATACACAGTATAAAACTAGATGTTTATTTGGTCAGCACTTATGAATAAGCATACCATATGTGAGGGGCAAGTATTTTCTGTGATATCTTTACTGGACCAACTGTATAGTTGGGAGAGCTGTTTGATAAGCTTCTGAGCATCAAGTGCTGTTCCTCAGGCCAATACTTCCTTTTGGATCCCCTTATATCCTGCAGGGATTTAAAATCCAAGATGCAGCCTTCCCTAAGGCATCCATTTACAAATTAATTACTGGGCCACATTGACACCTGGCATAAACAGGTACAACTGTGTTGACTTTAGAGCGATGGCCACTGGTCCCAGGGGTGACTTTGGCCTTCTTTGTTTAAGCAAAGAGGAAAAAAGTTGATTTACATCCTGCAAGCACCTAAGTAAACAGAAACCTATGGAAAACAAATATGTTTGAATTCATAAAGCCTTCTTCTTTGGTGTTTTTCCTTTTATAAAGAACTTTGCAAGAGTAAAGATGCAAGTGACCATGTCTCTGGCTTCTCTGGTTGGTAAGTCATCTGACTTCAATGAGGAATATCTGAGGAGATCCTTACGAACCATCCTGGCATATGCAGAGGAAGATGCAGACATGCAGTCAACTCTATTTCCAGCCCAGGTTAGTACTTTTGTGATTTCTGATGCTAGCTTCAGGACCTTTCATATGGGAGTGGGGACAAGCCAGACTGTAGAGCTGAGCATTCCTAAGTGTTGAAAATAAAGAGATGAATACTTGGGCTTGCTTCTATTTTAATACCAAGTTATGCATATGAAATTCTTGTAATATCTAGGAGGTCTGTATCACGGTCCACCAGGATATACAGCCCAGTGGGTACAGAATTGCAGGGGTAGCAGTCAGAAGCTGAGAGTCAGGAACCAAATGCCAAGCCAGGGTCAGGATGTGAGAATCAGAGGCCTAGTTACCAGATCTGAGGGACAATCCACAGGGCGAGGTCCAAGAACAGAGTGAAATCCAGGTCAGGAAGCAGATCTGCATGGAAATCCAGTGCTAAAATCCAGGAGCAAGCCAAATGCAGGGTCAAGATCCAAGAAAGCTAGAGAAGTTGCAGGACAGGAACTAGTCAGGGATGGGAGACCAAGAAGTTGTGCAGTAAGGCTCAGGTACTGGAAGAGTTCTTTAAAAGCATCCCCAGAATCAGTTGGAGGGAAAAGGCTCAGGTCAGCTGGCCTTCATTAGTTTATAAGTGAGGCTTACACACTTATAAGGGAAGCTGGGCCTTACACCGCTGACCTTGTTACCCAGGCTGCAAGGCAGGGGCCTTACAATCTGGGGCTGAAGCTGAGCACACATGCCTACAGAATAAGCATTATATGAGCACCTGTATGTAGGTGTTCCATATGTCTGTGGGAAAATAAAATGGCATAGGATGATTTTCTTAACCATGTGCAAATAATTTCACTTGAATCTACTATGAGCTGCATGTATGGGTAATGTAGGGCTAGCATTTGGCTCGTGATGTTTTCAAATCAGCTGTACCATGATAACATAACCCCTTTCTTCCCCTCCTCCCTGTACTCCAAAAACAAAGCTGATAAAGTTTCACATGCCTGCACATGCACAGATACCTATACCCAGGGCACACGCGCGCGCGCGCACACACACACACACACACACACACACGTACCTTGTTTTTAAAAGCAATGCTGTAAGAAGTATGTGATGAGGATAGTTACATTTTGTGCAGCCATGAGTCGCAGACAATGCTTGCCACTGCCCAAAAAAATCTTTTTAAAAATATTAAAGTCCTTTTATATAGAAAGTAAAGGTGGCATTTCTCACTGTTTCTGGTCACTTGGGCTGGCATATATACCCTCACAGTTTGGCACATTTGGGATGTCTTTACACATGCTCTTGAGATAGGCAGGTGCTTTACTTAGAACAGCTCTTGGGAACCACTGTAATTAAAGCACCCACAGCGTCTCATGTATTCAACATGCTGCACTTCAAAATTGTGGCAGGGGTGCTTTAACTAAAGCTTATTTGATTAACTTTAGTTAAAGCGCCCCCGCCACCATTTTGAAGTGCGGGGATGCTGAATGCACAAGACACCAAGGCTGCTGGAGCATGCTAATTAGCACACTCCAGCAGACTCAATTAAATGAGTCTGCTCTGATGTGCTGTAACTACAGTGTGTCAGAGCAGGCACCCCACATATCTACAGGCACCTTTGTTGGTTAATTTAATTCATCTTGTCATTCCATCTTATAAAGCAAGATGATTTCCTAAGCATCATGAGAAACTGGTACTTTGTCACATTCTGTGTTATCAAAACAAGATTTTAAAATGCTTCCCCTCCCACTATTCCTTTTCATTTCATAAAGAGACTGCATCCATGACACCAAAACCATGTTTGACAGTGAAGGATTTAGCTGGGTTACCCATTGGGCAATATCTGGTACTGAAGAATCGCCGGCACATCTGCTTAACAGATTTTTCTGAACCAGAAGTTGGACTCCAATGTGGATCTAAACATTTTTAAATCAATGAACAAAAAAACCTGGGTTTCTCTGAGTTCATCAATCTTGTTTTGTGACTGGTCCCTTTATCAATTGCTTAAATATGATTTAAAATCACAGAAAATATTTGTGGAAAGGGCTTCATAAAGTCATTTAGTCCAACCCCTCCCCTGCTCAAGGGTGGACCCTCTGCCCTTAACCTGCTCTTAAAAGTTTCCAGGGATAGAGATTCCACAACTTCTCTAAGTTAGCGTGGAAGCACGTGCATTGTGATAATTATGACTCTTCCGTATTGTAAATTAATGCTACAGCATTAATGCTACAGTAATGGGTCTGTCAGTCTTGTAAATCATGTGCTGACATTTTTTTAATGGAAGTAAAAAAAACAAACAAAAAAATCCAAGACCGGAAAAATGTGTGTCAACATTTATTTTTATTCAGGTAGAGGAGCTGCTATGTAATTTGAACAGCATCTTATCAGATACAGTGAAAATGAGGGAGTTCCAGGAAGACCCAGAAATGCTCATGGATCTCATGTACAGGTGAACCCTCTTAATACTGTTGCTGAACCATTTCAAAAGGAAGCAAACACAAAGGCCTTTGAGTCTCTGCCGAACATGTCTTTACTGAGAAGCTCTCCAGGTGCCCAGTACAATACCTATTTATGATCTAACATACAAATTGCAGGAGTCATTTGGGTATGATTTTTATAAACAAGGGTTTTAATTTCACTGTTTATGCATAAGGCAATTTGTAAGCAATTATGGAGGATGTTAGGTTTAGGAGTGGGGGCTCTCCCCTTTTCAAATGTCTCCTCAAATCTATTCTAAACCTGTTTTTGTTAGAATTGCTAAAGGGTATCAGACTTCCCCTGATTTGAGATTGACCTGGCTACAGAACATGGCAGAAAAACACACCAAGAAGAAGTGCTACACAGAGGCTGCTATGTGCTTGGTCCACGCTGCAGCTCTGGTTGCCGAATACCTGAGCATGCTGGAGGATCGCAAGTACCTGCCAGTGGGTAGTGTCAGCTTTCAGGTAGGATATAATTCGTAGCTGTGCAGACTTATTTTATGTTTTTCTCCAAGTGATTGGTTACTGTATGTTATATAGCACCAGGTCAAGGCCCTGTGGGCCTCCAAGATATATATCTGTTTGATGAAGATTCCTTATCTTATAATTTTATTCTAGGGCCTGTAAGTTAGTGTTTGATCAATTTAGTATGTGCTATATTAGCTTTATATCATTTTAGTTCATTAATATAAATAGTATTGCAATACTGAGTCAAATACCTCACAGAAACCTAATTATATTACATTATATTATTATTGTGTATTTGTTTGTTTATTTTCTTAATTTTATCAATCAAATTTGCAATATTCTAACATATGATTTTATATTCTAAAAATAACTTAATGGGACCATTTTTCCATACATCTGAATCAGTCAAAATTAATTCTATTATCTTTCTTTAATTGAAGTCTTATATCAGCTGTTCCATTTTTTTGGTCTGGAATTATAGCCGATAGCTGACAAGCATATAGTATGCAAAGTCATTTTGTGTACCTTTTTAAAGATATTGCCACTGTAGTATACTTTTTCAAGTCCTCTGATAATCAGCATTAACTGATGTTGTCTCCTTGATCAGCTCTTTTAAAACTCGTGATGCAAATTATCTCAATCGGCTGATTTAAAAATGTCTAACTTCAGTATCTTCTTTTTCACATTCTCCTTAAATATTGGTGAAATGAATAGTTTCATTGGCCTCGTGTATAAATACATCATCCATTTCCCCCCCCTTCCCCCATATCCAAAACAGAAATATTTATTGAATGCTTTTGCCTTTCTGCATTTTTAAGAATTCTGCATGGTCCATCTGGTACTGTATCAATCGTAATCAGCAGTCCCTCAATATGAAGATAACAGTACTGTATCAATGGCACTACTAGAACTCAATTTTTTTCCTATTCTACGTAAATACCTCTTTTACTGTCTTTTTATTAGCTCCTTCTGATTCCCTTATTTCTAACTTATATTCATTGCCTTCAATTTTTCCTGTTTTTCCATTTCATATATGTATGTTAGCTTTAATAGTGTTGTCACTATTTTTTAAACCATGCTGTTTGGGTTAGCCTAGATGCTCACAATCTGGCACACACCATAGCTAATCAAATTTCTCCTATGAATTCATTTTCTCTCATGCCATTCCCAATTCCTAGAGTCATCTGTATCTCCAGGTGTCGCAGTGGACGTAGTCTTTCTGGACTTTGGGAAGGCCTTCAGCAGTGTCACTCACCCCATTCTCATTAAAAAATTAGGCGACTGTGGCATCAGTGCCTACACAGTCAGATTGGTCGCAAACTGGCTTGAGGGCTGCACCCAGAGAGTGGTGGTGGATGGGTCATTTTTTGACCTGGAGGGATGTGGGCAGTGGGGTCCCCCAGGGCTCAGTTCTCCAGCCCGCACTGTTTAACATCTTCATCAGTGACTTGGACAAGGGGGTGAAAAGCACCCTGTTCAAATTCGCAGATGACACTAAGATGTGGGGGGGATGTGGGCACGCTAGAAGGGAGAGGCAGGCTGCAACTAGATCTAGACAGGTTACAGGGGTGGGCGGATGAGAACAGGATGGGTTTCAACACTGACAAGTGCAAGGTGCTGCACCTGGCAAGGAAGAACCAGCAGCATACCTACAGCCTGGGGAACTCCCTTCTTGCCAGCACAGAGGCAGAAAAGGATCTTGGAGTCATTATCGATTCTAAAATGAACATGGGCCAACAGTGTGAGGATGTGGTCAGTAAGGCTAACCGCACCTTGTCATGCATCCACAGATGCATCACGAGCAGGTCCAAGGAGGTGATCCTCCCCCTGTATGCAACATTGGTCAGGCCGCAGTTGGAGTACTGCATCCAGTTCTGGGTGCTGCACTTCAGGAGGGATGAGGCCAGCATCGAGAGGGTCCAGAGGAGGGCCACCCGCATGATCAGGGGGCAGCAGGGCAGACCCTACGAGGAGAAGCTACAGGACCTGAACCTGTTCAGCCTCCACAAGAGAAGGCTGAAGGGGGATCTGGTGGCTGTCTATAAACTTACCATGGGGGGACCTGCGAGGAACGGGACAGTCCCTGTTCCTCCAAGCACTACCAGGAGTAACTAGGAATAACAGCCACAAGTTGATCAAGAGTAGGTTCAGGCTAGATATCAAGAGGCGCAACTTCACAGTCAGGGCGGCTAGGATCTGGAACCAACTTCCAAGAGAAGTGGTGCTCGCTCCAACCTTGGGGGTCTTCAAAAGGAGGAGGCTAGACAATCACCTAGCCGGGGTCGTTTGACCCCAGCATTCTTTCCTGCCCATGGCAGGGGGTCGGACTTGATGATCTGCTCAGGTCCCTTCCGACCCTACCAACTATGAAACTATGAATGTTTTATGTAGTTCTTATGTATTGGTATTATTCTAGTTACTTTGGGCAACTGAAGGTTCAGCTACATGGCACTAGTCCAAACCAATTAACCTAGATTATTTGGAGGTAATGATTTAGGCCATATAGCTTCACTTCCTGCACTGCTTGCTGTAGTTTGTGGGTACATCTATACACATGCAGTTAATGCAACTGAATATACTCCAGCTCAGTTTGAGCCAGAGTAAACTAATCCTGACATCTCCATCTACCTATGTGTTTAAGCGCAGTAATTTACTGCAGTGCCGGATGCCACTTGTCTTTGGTGGGACTATCTGGTAGCACAGTAAATTAGTCTATTGCACCCTAATTGTATGCATGTGTAAATGGTGATGCTTTTCTGTGCAGCAGATTAGTTTGCTACACCATAAAGTGTCTCATGTAGATACACCCAGTTAGCAACTAAATGCTGTGTTCTAGGCTAGAAGGAAGTATGTTTACTTCCAATATATATCTAATTTTTAAATTAAATTTGGGATGCTTCAGAATAAAAGTTAATAATATTGCTGAATGAATAGTTCCAATCTGAGATATATTATCTCTCTTATATATAAACCTTTTAGCTGAATTATTATAGCAGCAACAAAACATGGCAGGCAAATCACCTTGCCCACTTGCAGCTCATGTTTATGAATTGACTGAAGCGTATAGAAAATAATCCAAACGTAAAGAACTCTTCTCCTATTGATGTTTGCTCTCCCTAACATATAACTTGATTTCATTTTTTTGAATAATCTGCCTACCTCTTCTGTGCGCTAAAAGAAGACAGTCCAGTCTAGGATTTCTACCATTGTCTAGGAAAGTTGATCCCTTATCTTGGTATGGATGCCTGTGTGGGTGCAGTCATTTGGTATGAAATCATGTCTCATTTACTGGGGTAGAATTAATTAGGCTTATCAAATCTAAATAATGTCGACAAGCATCCCAATTGAATCTGCCTGTCTTGTCAAAAGATTTGCATGTATACACATTGCTCTGTAGAAGAAAGATTATGACAAACTTTAGCATCTTTCCCTTCTCCACCCTCATAAAAAAACCCCTCTCTATTACATAGCTGTTTACCTGAGAATATAACCGGGACTTCAGCTTGTTCAGTAATAATGATTAACTACAGTAATACTTTGTGCTTTTACAAAACCTTTCATACAAGGCTCAAGTGTTTTACAAATGTTACTCAAGATTTGCAACACCACTGACGTAAGGTTGAGATAATCTTGTGAGTAAGAAACTAAACTGGTCTGTCTGTCTGGGTTTTGTGTGACCCTGAGCAAGTCAGTCCCTGAACTTCTCAGAGGACATCTCCTTTTCTCCTTTTCAATTGTAAAATTGATCAGATAATACTTCTCTGCTCCAGGGCTTTATTTAATGAATGTTTATTTGTGCTTTGAACTGTTGGATGGAAGGGTCTATAAAAAGGTAACGGCATATAAATATTTATGTACGAAAGTGATTCCATTATCCTCATTTTAAAGATGGGAGATTATACTAATGAGAGGTTATATGATTTAACTCAGATCCTCTACAAAATTACCAGTTTTATTCTCAGCCTAAATAATTATTAGGGTCCTGTGATCTCAGGAAGTCTGGGATTCTGTAGTTTATATTCCAGCTATGGAACTGGATACAGTTACCCAAACTTCTGCCTCCATGATAATATATTTGGAAAAATCTGAAATTCCTAGATACAGCAGGTGGGGAAGATGCACAAAATTCTTTCAGACCAAAGCAAAAGCTATAGACCTAGGTAAATGGGATGCGTCCTACAGGGATTTAGCAAAAGACAACACAAACCTGAGAAATATATAGTAAAGATAGGACTCGGATGCTGCAGTTCTTAGACAGTTGAAACCAGGAAGGGGTTTGTTTGTTTTTCTTTCTGGAAAGTTATTGAAAATTTAGAGCCAAAGAACAGATAAATTGGTGGCTGCAATTTCCTTGGCTTCCTGTTCCAGATAAATCACTGCTCAGAATTCTCTTACCTTTGTCACAAAAAGAGCTCATAAAAGGCAGCAAAACTCCCAGTTCTAACCATCGTGTGGAAATGCTTAGGTTCCTGGGATGAAAACCACAGTGCAGCTGTTAGCTAAATTGTAACCTCTTTGGAGCAAAGATTATCTTTCTGCTGTTCTCTGAGGCTGTGAATCCAGTTGTGAACCCTGGTTATAGCTTCTAAAAGCTACAATATTTCATATAAATAAATGTGAAGTACAGAATGGAATTCAGCACAGTCTATAGGCTAGACCACACTGACGTTTATCTCTTCTCTGATATTGGTACCCAAACTAGCTAAATAGCTAGCTAGCAAGGATATGTCTATGTGTACAGCAGTTACACTGACTGTACTATAGACCTATTCCCAAATCCCATATAAGCTATTCTGTTCCTCCCCTTTAACTTTTAGGTGAAGCTGAAGTGATAACTAGGCCTAGTCCTGGTACGTAACACTGAATGAATTTAACCCACTAAGTGATAAAATTGCCTCCAGAAAGCTGTAGAATGTAAAATGTATCCCAGAATATAGAAATTCCACACAGCTTCTGATGTGAGATGATGGCTCTTTTTTCAAAGTTAGTAGTGGTACTCAATGTCTCCACCATTTTAGAAATAACATCTTTCAGAAATCAAATTGTCAGCCTGCTGGCATTTATCTGCAGCTGAGATGGATTTTACTTGCTACTTCACGATAACAATGAGACCCCAAGTTAGGTAATTTTTATTGACAGATTTTAAAACTTGCTATTGAAAATTACTGGAGTGTCTTCAGATGGATTTTTGCGTGGGCACTTACATATAGGTTGCCAACAGACATGAAAAAAGCACACATTTTACCAGAAGAAGTGGCACATTAGTTTGACCCAGCTCTATAGTGTCTAGAGAGAGTGGGTGCTTCAGCACGGCTTTTTGGCGCTTTTACCTAATAGCTGATTCACTCAGTTTTGTGATCGTCTCCACTGGCTGTGATTTATATTATGAAAGCTTCTTGAATCCTCTAGCTGCACTCCAGTGTTATCTTTGTTGTGCTTAACATGCTGAATCGGTCCCTGACTGAACCTTCGTGATAGCCCGGTGGCTTTCTGCTCTCATTTATTTCAGAATATTTCCTCCAATGTGCTGGAGGAGTCTGCCATTTCAGATGATATTTTGTCCCCCGATGAAGATGGGATATGCTCTGGGAGGTATTTCTCAGAGAGTGGCTTAGTGGGACTATTGGAACAAGCTGCAGAGCTCTTTAGCACGGTGAGTGAATGGGGAGGTCGGGCCAAAGAAACACTTTTAGAACTGCATTGAAGAGCAAGAAGTTATACCAGGGAAGATTTTGACTATTGAGCTAGACTCACTCCTACCTCACATTCTTGTGAGAGGCTCCAGAGGGTGGGATAGATGCACAGCAAGGAAAAGAGAGCCAATGCTCAGCCAGGGCTCCATAGGACCCTTCCCAGGGTGGGCTGTTGACCTGGCTCTGCTTGTCCAAGGTTTGCTGTGTCCCCTTCTTATGCTAGCTCTAGTTGTATCTGTGCCCACTTTTAGAAGGTAGGTTGCAGGCAGCTGGTGTTGCTGCTTCCCCACTACAAGCACACTCCCCACTGGTATGGGCTTGTAATTTCATGTGCAGCAGGAGTGAACCAAGCTGTCTGAGCACTGTCTTGATGTAAACTTGAGAAAGACCTTTGGATTTGTGCATAAACTGTTGGCCCTAGAAACCATGTAGGTATTGCTCATAGGTTATGAATAGGGGACATCTGAACTTCAGCGTCACAGTTTATTTTAAGAGGAGTCACACAGTCAAAAATCCATGCAAGTCAGCCATTATGCAGCAGTAAGAGTATTAAGGCTCAGTGCTAAATTATGTTATGAGTTTTAGCTCCAATTGCCCCTAGATTCAGATGCTATAAGCTCCTAATGACCTTTATTATTTTTGAGAAACTTAAAACAGGCATCGGATCAGATAGAAATGAGCTTATAAAAAAAATCCTGTCCTACAATACCTGGAGTTGAAGATTCAATCTCTCATGGTGATGAGAACTCACATTTCTTTCTTTATTCCCTCTCAACAAGGGGGGATTGTATGAAACCGTGAATGAGGTCTACAAAATTGTCATCCCCATCTTGGAAGCGCATCGAGACTTCAGGAAGCTCACCTCTACTCACAGCAAGCTGCAGAGAGCCTTTGACAGTATTATAAACAAGGTACCTGTGGGTGCTGCTTCTCGTCCAGCAAGTCATGTTGCTTGGCTGCAGTATTTGTTTATGAGCAATAAAGCCAGACATAGCAAATAGGTCTGTTTCCTTCTTCTAATCCAAACCTCCATCTGTTTCTGATTACATGCGATGTGTTCTACAATTAAAAGACACATAATAAACCAGAAAAAATATGGAGACATGGGAGGGAATTCTATATCACCTGTATAGAAAGAAAGTTTTTTAAAAACTGTTGAACTAGAGACAGTTAGGTTAAATAAAAATCGCAAATCAAATTTAGGCCAAATGATTGTATGCAGCTTTCCATTCAGTCACATATGTTTAAAACAAATCACCCCACTTCCCTGCTCCTCCATATTACTACCATCTCAGGGTTTGGTTTTATTTTTATGGAAGAATTATAGGAATTGATCCAAATTTGACCTAATAGGCCAGGCCCAGACAAGCGAGGACATTTGATTCCCCGCAGTCAGCTAGCAGCAGCGCACCTTGTGCTACTGCTAGTTGTCCCTGGGGAACACTTGCATCCACGTGCACTCTGGCGTGTGGCTAGGGGGTGGCTGGGACCAGCACTGGGCTGGCCCCAGCAGCCTTACCTGGGGTCCTGGGGACCTCCTTGGTCTGTAGCAGTGGTGATCCTGACACTGTGAGCTTGGCTGGCAGCTGCACTACAGCTCCAGCCAGCCAGGCTCTGGTGCTGAACAATGGATGTTGTCCACACATATGCCGCTTTGCCTTTTTTTTTTTTTTTGCACAGGTTTTTTGACCACTGGATATCCAGGGATCACAAAAAACCCTGGGCTGCTCCCATGCAGTGCAAAGAACAGCTGAATGTGCAGTATGTGGCACCTCAGATGTCTGCAGCACCACAGACTGCATGGCTGCACTCATCTGGACATAGACATAGTGTCTTTTAAATATATATCTTCATAAATTCACAGTTCTAATAAGAGACCATCTTAGGCTATTTCAAATACTATGATGATATATAAGACCAAATTCTGCTCTGAAATCTGGGTGAGCAGGAAGTCAGTGCCGTTTCTCAAATCTAAATTAGAGTTAAATAAGACATCAAAATGGGATTATATTTATGAGAAGAAAAACTCACTTTAATTTCTTTCTTTTTATCTTTATCAATCAGGGCCAAAAGCGAATGTTTGGAACTTACTTCCGCGTTGGTTTCTATGGATCCAAATTTGGGGACTTGGATGAACTGGAATTTGTTTATAAGGAGCCTGCAATTACCAAACTTCCTGAGATTTCTCACAGACTGGAGGTAAAAAAGATCCTATTTCATAAAATTCCCTGCTTTGTGTCATGCTAAGAAAACTTTGCAATGAATAAAAAAGCCACAGCACAGCAGCTATAGGAAGTACTAATATGTAGAAGTCTATTATAAATTGATTTATGTCAGAGATTATTCTCTCTTTATAACTATTAGTTTGGAACACAGCTCCCTTTTACAGGAGGATGAGATGATGTCAGTTTTCATTACCCTGACGCCGTGTCACTTACATTGGGTAGAGTCTCTGTATGTATAAGGTATTCAATAATTCAAGTGTCTGAGTGTACCTAAATGGTGGGTTGAACTTCTTTGAACTTCTGCTTGAGGCAACAATAACAAATTCTTCTTTTTGCTCTTAGCTGGAGCTCTGCCTTTTTCTTAGTCATTCACATGGGGAGGCATCTATAAGATGTATTAGGCTCTGCCAGTCTTAATCTTTAGCGCAATGTATCTTTTTTTCCGAGAAGCAGAGCTGATTTGCATTGCATTTAAAAAAAAGTAAACACACCCCTGAATAGTTCTGTTTCCTTTTCAGGGATTTTATGGTCAGTGCTTTGGGGAGGATGCAGTGGAAGTGATTAAAGACTCCGCTCCTGTAGACAAAAGGAAGCTGGATCCCAATAAGGTATGGAATATATTAACCACAGCTGTATCAGGATAACTGAACAGAGCAACTGAAGAAAAGGAGTCAGTGGAGACCTTTGTGTGAGAATTTTACATTAGGCCATGCGAATAAATGAGAAAAAGTGAGATACACAGACCTGTACTTAAGAACACAAGATAGGATCGGACTTCCTAGTCTTGGAGAATAGTCCTCTACCATCATATAAACTCTTTCATAAACTGAATAAGCTCTATCTAAAAAGTAGTTGGGATTAAGCCACTACTATTCTGTGGGAAGCTCTTCTACGACCTCACTCCCTGGTAGTAGAAACCTTTTAATTTTCAGTTTGTTTATTCTTGGCCAATTTATACCCCTTTGTTCTTAAGCCAACGTTGTCCTTTAACCTAAATATTTTTCCTCCTTTGTATTTACGCACCTGCTATCACTAGGTATTTATGGACAACACTCATATCCTCTTGCAGCCTTTGATTTGTTAAACAAGTCAAGCTCTTATATTTTCCTTTCGTATGATAGGCTGTCCGTTCCCCATATCCTCGTAGACCTCCTCTGCACTTGTTTCAATTTTAGTTCATCTTTCTTGAACATAAGTAAGCAAAACCCTATTCCAGATAGTGTCTCACCGAAGCATTACGGTAGCATTAATTCTTCCATTTCTACTGGCAATACTTCCTTATACCTCCTGAAATTGCATGTGCTTCTCTTTCATGGCTTCACCATGCTTGTGCTTCATACTCCCATGAATAGCTAGGATAGGGGTGGGCAATTATTTTGGGTAGAGGGCCACTTAAGTTTTGGTGAGCTTTCCAGGGCCACATGGTAGCCCCACCCCTGGACAGTTGCCCAGCCCCCCAGTTGCCATTTTGGGACCGGAAGTCCTGCTTCAACCCCTGACCTTTGCCAACGGAAGTCCCTCCCCTTGCCCCCTGAAAATACTCCTTTTGGGAGGAGGGGTTGCCATCTTGGAGCCAGAAAAAAAACAAATCATACACTAAAAGTCAAACACCTACCATAACTTATTTAATTGTATTAGAAAAAATATTTGTCATGATTTGTTTGCATACTATAGGTAGAGGTGATTGCATAGTAACTCAAAAATAAAGTCTTACTCTTTTTTATATTGGGTGTGGGGTGTGTATGGTGGGGCATGGGGGGTGTGGTGGACTGAGGGGGGGTTGTAAGTGGGTGTGGCTGTGTGGGGGGGCATAGTGTGTTGGGATGTGTGTATGTGTGTGGGGTTGTGGGGGACAGGGTGTGGGTATGTGAGGTTTGTGGGGTGTGAGAGAAGGTTGGGGGTGTGGGGACCCTACCACGTACTCCCCCACTACCAGCAGCAGAAGGTGGCAGGAGCACTCAGGGAGCTTGTGCCTGGTGCAGGTGCTGGCGCCCAGTGGCATGCGGCTCCAGCCAGTGCTGCACATGAGTGCAAGGAGTGTAGCCTGCCCAGCCCACCTCTATCGTGGGGGCTCTACATGGCACACCTGCAACTCCCGCACTCATGCACCACCAGGGAAAGCCCTATGCTGGACCCAGCTTCATTCCCCACCCCGTGCCACAGAAGTCATGGGACTCTGCAGGAAAGAAGAAGGCAGGGCTCCCCTCCAGTTCTGGCGGGGTCCCAGGAGCTGCACAGCAGGGAGGAAGAAGGCAGCTGGCTTTAGCATGGGGCTTCCCTTGGTGGCAGCTGAATGCGGGAGCTTCAGGCATGCTGTGCAGAGCCCCTGCACTAGAGGTGGGCCAGGCAGGCTGCGTTTCTCCACCCCCATGTGTAGTGCTAGCACCAGCACCTGTGCCAGGCACCAGCACCCTGAGTGCTCCTGCTAGCTGCTGCTGCTGGTGGTAGCAGGGGCTGCACACCATACTGGGGGGGGGGGCAGTCCCCACCCTCTCCCCACCCTCCCTCACACCCACAACCTGCCCAACTGAGCTCCACACTCCCACTGACCCCCCCTGGGAGCAGGGTCTGCACTGCTGCCAGGCGCAGCCCCCCATATGCCCTGCCCCAGCCCAGCTGCAGCTCACCCCAGCCCAGCTGCAGCTCGCCCCGACCCCTGCCACTTCCCTACTTGCTGCCCAAAGTGAGCAGGACACTGGGGAAGCCGAGCAGGTCCCCCCAGTGGCTGCAGCAGCAGCAGTGCTGCCCAGAAGCTGCTGCTGGCTGGGCTGGGCCCTTCTGCCCATGAGGGTGGGAGCAATGTGCCATAGGGTATGTTGGGGAGGAGGGTGTATATGTGAGCACCTCACTCCTACCATTGTGGGTGGAAGGGCAGGGCAGGGTATAGTTCATTGGTGGGCACCCACAGGCCAGATGACAGTGCCTGGTGGGCCATATGTGGCCCACGGGCTGTATTTTGCCCACCCCTGAACTAGGATGTCCAGGCCAGGGGTAGATCCAGAGAGGATGTGACAATGCAGTTGCTCCCCACCTCACCTTTCACTGCTGCTACTGTGCTAATAGGGGCACAGAGGGAGCCCCAGAGCCACTCCTGCCCTGCTCCAGCCACAGGCTGCAGCTATAAGGAGTGCTAGGCTTAGCTGGGGACAGCAGTATGCAGATTCCTCCTTCCCAGCCAGTGGGGAGACACCAGAGTGTGGAGTTCACTGGGAATAAGTGGGGAAGGAGCAGCTCTGCCTGCCTTGCCCCCAGGTCAGCTGGGGCAACAGCAATGGATGGTGAGGTGCGAGTCATCCCTTGGTGTGCCTGCTCCTTGCCCTTTACTAAAGCCTGGATCTGCCCATTGTCCAGGCCTTTCTGTTTCTCTGTCCTTTACAAATGATGAGCTCTCAAGTTATAGCAAAAGTTTTTGCTGTCAGTCCCCCGGATCCATGACCTTGTGTTTTGAACTATTGAATTTCATTCCAACTTTATTACTCTAGTTCACAAGACCATTCAGTTTCCTCAGTCTGATAATCCAATTCTTCTGGTGTTGATGATGCCTCCTAGCTTTGTGCCATCAGCCAATTTTGGCACATTCCTAGCCTTTGTGTCAAAGTCCTTAATGAAAGTATCATATGGCCATCCTTGAGGAACTCCATCAGTAATTTTCCTATAGCCTGCTGCTTCCTCTTTCAACGGTAACTTTTTTCCATCACTCCCTCAGCGAGTTCCCTACTACCTCAGTGGTGTTGTACTAGTTCCTATTGGTACTGCTGGCACTGTATCATATGCTTTACTGTTCCAGGCTATCTTATGCTGAACATACTAGGAAGGTAGTACTGGTTCAGAGCCTGAGGCAAAGGACTGAGAATCAAAAGCCCTCATCTCTTCCTTGATTTGCCACTGGTCTGCCAGCTCTGCTCCCCATAAGTAAAAGCATTAGCCCTTTGAGATCTAGGATGGAAGGTATCATGTAAAAGCTAACTGTGGGTGGGGAAGCAGAAGGGACTAATTAGACACCTTTAAAAAGCAGTGAGATGGATAGGATTTGTTTACCTGCTGTGATGATTTCAAAGTCCATTACAGCAGGTCCTATCACTGCAGCACTAGGCTGGGACTTGGGAGCTCTGGGTTCATGCCCCTGATCTGTAACAGACTTCCTGTATGACCTTGGGCAAAGTCAGTTACCATCTCTGTGCCTTAAATCCCTGCCTGTAAAATGGAGATAGTCACGCTTCCCTACACTGCAGAGGTATTCTGTAGACAAATACATTAAAGCTTGTGATGATCCCAGATACTGTGGTGAACTGGGCATCAGAGTATTGAGGATAGAGAACAAGTGGTAGTCTCTGGGACAGCCAGACCACTAACAATTTAGGACTAGTTAGATGAGGACCATTGTAGTCATCTGGAACAGGGCCTGCAGTGTGTGATAGTGACAGAATACTGTAAGGGAGCAGGACTGATGCAGCGTTGGAAAAGGAGAGGTAGAAGGTGAAGCTTCTGGGTGAGAAGGTTCTTATAAATGTTAAGTCTTTGCAGCTGTGGTGGGGTCAGAGCGGCCCAACTACATGTGAGAGCAAAACAACAACATTGCCTTCTTACTCTTTTAACTTGGTCTGAGCTCTGTGATTCATACTTTCCATGCATTTCACAGCCATTTGCCTTGCATTAAAACAATGATTCTTCTTCCTCCTCCCAGGCCTACGTACAAATCACATTTGTGGAGCCCTATTTTGATGAGTATGAGATGAAAGACAGGATAACCTACTTTGAGAAGAACTTCAACCTCCGGCGGTTCATGTACACCACACCTTTCACCCCAGATGGCCGCCCCCGCGGTGACCTGAGCGAGCAGTTCAAGAGGAATACCATCCTGACCACAATGCATGCTTTCCCCTACATTAAAACGAGGATCAATGTCATTCAAAAGGAAGAGGTAATGGACATCTTGAAGAAGGAGTGTGAGTTTGACCCAGTATCCCTGACTGGCAGGTTTTGAAAGCACTGGCACTGGCAAAGCTTTCAGATTCCGTGCTATGTGTTAGGAGGTCTTCATCTATAGAAATTCTGTAGATGGAGAGAATGTACCTCTTTGGCTGGTTGTTGGTAAAGTATGTAACCTGCCTACATGCTTACAATTGTGATGGTATCTACAAGAGGTATTACAAGTAGCAGAAAAGAATCCTCCTTTTGTACAGGTATACCTCCCCACTGCTAAAGAGCAGTCATTTTACTAAACCTGATTTAGAATTGGAATGAGGGAACTATTCAGCAAGAAAGCATGTATATAAAAAAATAGGAATTACTATGACAATTTCAGCTGTGAAGACACTAGAGAGGCAGATATGGGCCTTACTCAAAGCCCACTGAGTACTGCACTGGGCTCAGAATTGGAGATCAAATTTGGTTGGACTGACTGATATTTCAGGGTGTAATCCCTCCTGGTTCTGACAGCACCCAAACCACTGCTTCCAGCTGCCATTGCTGCAACAGCTGTACTCTATACATTACTCAGAGAATAATGCATTTGTCTTTATATTTTATTAGTTTATTTTAACCCCAATTGAAGTTGCTATTGAAGACATGCAGAAGAAAACACTGGAACTAGCTGTTGCAACCAACCAGGAGCCACCAGATGCTAAAATGCTGCAGATGGTGCTGCAGGGTTCTGTTGGAGCCACTGTCAATCAGGTAAAGGAAATAGTTACACAATGTCACTTCTGCAGAACCCTCTGCCTATTCTTCCTGGTGTGCTTTCATTTAACAGCTCTGATCTTGTTACTTATACTTCCAATCAGACTGGGCATCCTCAGATCCTTTTAAACTTTGCGCATCAGAGCTAACTAGCCACTCAGCATGAGCAACTAAGACCTCCACCCAAGCTTCTTTTGAATTTTCAGATATACAAAAACATGGATGTTTTACCCTCGGGGGGGTGTCTGCATT
>NW_005842041.1:1116276-1127467 GCF_000455745.1 Alligator sinensis | reverse complement strand
ATGCTAAACAGTAGGTGATGGGCTATTTCCATGTTTTTGTCCCATCAGAGAACAAGAAACCCTGTGTCTTTCATACAAGCCTGTTCCCATTAGATTCCCAGCTCAGTCTTGCACATACAGTAGATTCAGATAGGTCATCAAAGGTGCAGATATACATTTAAGTTTCTAGAAGATTAGCCGTAGCAAACTTAGCATGTCTAAAGAATTTTTCCTTTGATAATGTACTAATCCCATCGACTTTAGTCACCAAGGATTATGCTAAAGGAATAATAGAACTTTGCTATAAGGTCATCAGAAGTCCAAAGCTCTTTGTATAAAATACATAAACTAGGAGAATACAACCACTCCCTCAGATACAGCTAAAGTTTACTATTATAATATGCATACCCTTTCACAAAAATCTACAACATGAAGACAAAATAAGGCACTAGCCTTGCCTCAATAGTTTGTTTCCCCTAACTATGTCAGGTTCTTTCATTTTTTTTCAAGATATTTTCTCAATCAAAACATCCAAATTGAGTTCTTTATAGTAATACACTGCTCGCACCATGGAGAGTGCATTCTATACTTGCTCTGCCCTTATTTAACTATCTTTGGGTTTTTGTACTGCCACCCATCACTAAGTAGCTGTTCATCTCTCATGCAAAATAGTTTGGTAAAAGGCAAGTTCCAGCTCCTTTATCTGATATAATTTATTCACTCTGCAATGAACAGGAGAGTTACTGGCAATTGGAGTGGGAGATAAAACTAGAACAGAACAGAAAAATATTGGCCTAAACTTTTGATTGCCAAAGAATAGAGGGGAGAGGAAAATTTACCAGGATTAATGCAGCATAATCATAGTAAAGTCTTACAAGACTAGTATCCTACCATATTGCCAATATGTGCTGTTGGGTTTTTGCACTTTTCTGTTTCTATTTTATGTGAAGTTAAACACACAACCTACCAAATCAAATCAGGTGTGTGCTTCCTTTTCTGTTAAAGCAGGAAATGTGCTTATGTAATATTTTATTGTGTTGTTCTTATAAGGGACCACTAGAGGTAGCTCAAGTGTTCCTGGCTGAAATACCAGCTGACCCAAAACTTTATCGACATCACAACAAGCTGAGGTTGTGCTTCAAAGAATTTATAAGGAGGTCAGTAAAAAGGACATCTTATTGGGGGTCTGTTAAACCAGGGTTGTTGAATTGTACCAATGTTAATAAAATTAATAATGAAAGTCAGTAAAGTTACTTTTTGGAGAGAAATATATTGGCCAACACTACTGAGTTCTGTTTACATAAGGTATGAATATAATTCATTATCACTACTAGAATTTTTTCTTTATTATTTCTCTCATATTTGCTTCATGTCTGAATGAATGGTAAACTCAATTCATGTGGGCAGAAAGATCAGATATTTCTCACTTGTTTTCAACATCTCTGACTGGTGATTTATTGGAGATATACGTGGGTTTGGCAACAAACAAAGCCTAATTTCAGCCTGTCAGGTTATTTAATGCAGATTTTTAAAAATTGTCAGAATTAACCAGTGTGGTTTTATCGTTGTTTTGTGAACAGATGTGGTGAAGCAGTGGAGAAAAACAGACGCCTTATTACAGCAGACCAGCGAGAGTACCAGCAAGAACTCAAAAAGAATTATAACAAACTGAAAGAGAACCTTAGGCCAATGATTGAGAGGAAAATCCCAGAGCTGTATAAACCTATAGTGAAAGTCCACAGTACAACAAGGTATGACTCGGGCAATGGGTACTGGTGTGTTTATCGTGCAGAAATAATGCCTCTAATTATTAAACACTAAAAGAATTTTTCCACTGCTTCCACCAAAAAATTGGACAGTGTTAGTTATGCAGCACAAGGTGGTATTCCACAAGGCAGTTTCATCAATGTTACTTTTACAAAGTCAATAAAAGACTTGAGAAGCTGGATACCTTCAAGTCAGCCAGCCCTGACAATCTTCACCCCAGGGTACTCAAGGAGCTGGCGAGCATCATAGCCCAGCCTCTAGCATGGATCTTTGAAAACTCTTGGCGCTCTGGTGTAGTGCCTGAAGACTGGAAGAAGGCCAATGTGGTGCCTATCTTCAAGAAAGGGAGGAAAGTGGATCCGGCTAACTATAGGCCCATCAGCCTGACTTCTATCCCGGGGAAGATCTTAGAAAAGTTTATTAAAGAGGCCATCCTTAATGGACTGGCCGACGCCAACATCTTAAGGGATAGCCAGAACAGGTTTGTTGCGGGTAGGTCTTGCTTGACCAATCTCATTTCCTTCTACGACCAGGTGACCTATCACCTGGACAAGGGAGAAGAGATTGATGTCATATATCTTGACTTCAAAAAAGCCTTCGATCTGGTGTCCCATGATTGCCTCTTGGAGAAACTGGCCAATTGTCGCCTTGGGTCCTCCACGATCCACTGCAACCCCAACTGGCAGCCACTGTTGGGGCAGGCTCTAGCACTGAAGTGTGGCTACTGGAGGGTGAGGCTCCAGAGCTGGCTTGCCGTGTAGCATAAGCCAGACCTCAAATGCTGCTATGCAGCACTAGGGAGCATATCGAGGTGCAGCAAAATCCTTCAGGAAAAAGTTGAGGACAGGCCAGGGATATTATGATAACTGCTGGTGAATGAGGAGTAGAGTCCTACCTACCATGGTTGGGCTCTCCAAATTGTGGGGGCAGCTGCTACATCTGCAGCCTGCAATGCAACGCGGCGGCTAGTAAAGTGACCAAAACGCTGGCTTGCATCCATAGATGCTTCTCAAGCAAATCCCGGGACGTCATTCTCCCCCTGTACTCGGCCTTAGTGAGGCCACAGCTGGAGTACTGTGTCCAGTTTTGGGCTCCACAATTCAAAAAGGATGTGGAGAAGCTTGAGAGAGTCCAGAGAAGAGCCACGCGCATGATCAGAGGTCAGGGAAGCAGACCCTACGATGGCAGGCTGAGAGCCCTGGGGCTCTTTAGCCTGAAAAAGCGCAGGCTCAGGGGTGATCTGATGGCCACCTACAAGTTTATCAGGGGTGACCACCAGTATCTGGGGGAACGTTTGTTCACCAGAGCGCCCCAAGGGATGACGAGGTCGAATGGTCACAAACTACTTCAAGATCGTTTCAGGCTGGACATAAGGAAGAACTTCTTTACTGTCCGAGCCCCCAAGGTCTGGAACAGCCTGCCACCAGAGGTGGTTCAAGCGCCTTCATTGAACACCTTCAAGATGAAACTGGATGCTTATCTTGCTGGGATCCTATGACCCCAGCTGACTTCCTGCCCTTTGGGCGGGGGGCTGGACTCGATGATCTTCCGAGATCCCTTCCAGCCCTAATGTCTATGAAATCTATGAAAAGTGGAATCTCTCATCCCAAAATAAACCTCAGTTTAGAACTGGGTTACTGAATAACATGCCATCTCTTTGTTATCTGAAGCCAGAGTTAAATTAGAAAATGTGTTTCTAAGTGTCAGCGTGAAGTATTGTCCATCATGAAATAAGTGTGATCATATCAGGACTGCATGATCCAGATATTAAAAACTCTCATGCCTTGTACTTTTGAATGTGTGGTTTCCCCCAAGCCACCTACTTGTGTCAAGGACACTAAGTCAAATATACTTTTCAGATATTTAAAATAAGCTACTGTTTGGCTAATAATTTTTCTAGTTATTGTTTGTTTGTTTAGACCCAATAATTTCATTTCCAAGTTTTATTCATGATCTTTTTTTGTTTGTTTGTTTGTTTGTTTTCATTTCAGGAACTCTTTTCATAACTCTAGCTTTAGGAAATATGAAACTTCCCCTTCACAGAACAGCTAAGGACTGTCAGCTTCAGAAGAGGGAGTTCCAGGTTGCACAGAACCTGGAGGCTATTCAACTGCTATGCAAACCTGGAAGTTCTTCTCATAGTACAGCATGCACACGATCTGGGCAGACTGCACTCAAAGCTAAGAAACTAGATATTCAGGATAAAAAGGAACGCAACACACAGCACATACCTCTGTCTCCTATGGGAGTGGGAGGAAGAGGAGCTGGACTTCGGCTGTTTCTGTATTTAATGTTTCTGTATTTAAGTGTTCAGGGAATTGAGATGCCATTGAATAATGGACTTGTATGTACAGAAGGTGATAATCACTTTTAAGAGACTCAGAACTTTTTATCGTTTTAACTGTTATTTTATAAGAACCAGCCCAATATACCTGACAGAAACTGAAGAATGTTACACATACATACCCCTATTCAGGATACCACTTCAGCATGGTTTCAGGGGGATGGAGTATATTCTAGCAGTTATGCACATGTTCATATAAAGATAAACTTAAGCATGTGCACAAGTGCTTTACAGAACTAGAACCCTAGGAAAGACCTGTAAATTTAAAGCAAGCTTTCCTTGCTTGTGTTCCTCATTCACAGCAAACTATGAAAATGCTAAAACAGGGGCTGCTTCCCTTTCGAGTCTTCCTAGCTGAAACTTTAAAAGGCAGAAAATAACAATCGGGAATTTCTGCCTAATTCACCTACCTACAGAAATAACTATTTAAAATTTATTTTTGTGAAATGTACATTAGACTTCTCTGTGAACCTAGGACTTGTTATTTTTAGTGTCATGTTTTTGCAAAATTAACAGATACGTGTTTAAAAGGATAGAGCTAAAATGATTAATGCTTTCTTAAGAGAACAGACCTTTCTGTAAAGAGAGATCCCTCTAAAGAGATTAGCCATAGGAGTGTACTGGGAGGATTTCCTAGGATGTACTTTATCTGAGTTTTTAATGCATAATAACACTGTAATCAGTTTCTGTATATTTATAAATACTTAATGCTTTTCATATTCATATGCCTGAGGAAACCTTAACTAATTTGGTCCTCACAACATTTCTCTGAAGAAAGCAAGTACAGTAAAAGCTGTGTTAAACAGCATTCTACTAGCTGGAATAATGTATTAACTGGAATTTCTGGCTGGCCGGACATGGGGTGGGGGGAAGAAAGCTTGTGCATGGTGGCTGCTGCCACCACCCACCACCCTGTGCTGCCACTGCTCTGCATGCAGCCACTGCCATCCCCACACCCCCCGCACTCCACAAGGGTTTTCAAAAAGGTTGAAAACCCCTGCCTCAGATAACTGGAATTTTTAGATACCCAGCACCCCCATTCACCACTCTAACACAGCTTTTACTGTAATAGTGTTGCTATTTTACAGCTGGGGAAACAGAGAGACATGAAAGTTGCAGACAGAAGTGACAATTTTCACCATATCTGGCCACAGAAAGCAGCTTATAGCTGTGACCAAACACAAGTGCACAGCTGCAGACAGCTTCAAAAATGACAGATCGGGTGAAAATCTAACCCCTCCTTGCATGAAGTGTCAAATAAGGACATTTCAAAATGTAGAGTCTTTTGTAACTTGTGTCTGCAGAGCTTTTAGCCTGTCACTGTTTTCAAAATGACAGGGGGAAGGGAGCAGGAGTTCAGTTTGGGTTTTTTTAGCCCCCCTGGAGGATGGAATAGGCCCATTGGAGCCCTCTGAGGTAGAGGGGCTCCAATTCACCTATCCCACCCTTCAGCACTGGCTGAGAAGCTCCAAGAACAAGCTCCTCCCACTGCCTTTCTCCCCTCCCAAACCTGGCTTCAAGCTCCCAGCCCCAGCTAAATTCCCCCCCACCTTGGAACCAACAGTGAACTTTTGTTTGGTCTGGGGTAATGTTATAACCCAGAGCACTTTGCAGAAATTTTTCTGAGTTACAGCTAGGAACTGCACATCTGTCTGCACCTGAAAAGAAGTGACTTATCCAAAGCCATGTGGTAAGTCGGTGCCAGAAGCATGATTTTGAATACAGGCTCCTCCTGTTAACAGCAGAGCACTCAAAAGTTGGAAGAGAGCTTCCACGGTTATATACAAAAGATCCCCACACACAATCAAAGATCTGAGACATACACTGGGATAAGAAAAATGGTTTAAAAATGCTATCTCTGTACCAATGTGCATAAATGCAAACTGTTCTAGTATAAGTATTTTTTTTCTCTCTCTACTCACAGTCCCTGCTACATTCAATATTCAAGAGTCAGAACTCTGGGCATTTTGAAACAAAAGCATCTGAAGTAAGCAAACAGTGTGTCAAATTGAAAGCCAACAGATGTCTCCTCAGAGTGGCTGTCCTTTAATAAGGTTGCTTTGAAAATACTTACAAACTAAACAGAGCAGTCAGTTTTCCACAGTCTAGTCTCTTCAGTCTTGGCGTGCCACAACATTGTCCTTTATTTATTCTTTTAACACTTTGTTCTGAAAGATGTTCACAGTGTCTTTGACCCCACTTGGCCAAAATTCAGTTTCATTGTCCTCATGCTGCTTCATTCACAGCTACCCAACAAAAACTTCAGGTAAACAAAAAAGTTACACATTTGCTGCATACTGGTTCAATTATATGTGCTGTGTTTGCACTCTTGAAGTGTTTCATGCTGTATAGTACAATTTGGTCTTGCTGTAGAAATACTTTGAATTAATGCAGGCTAAACTGCAAATCCCTTACTTGATGTGGTGAGCAGGTAATTCCCCAGGTAAACTCTTGGCTCACCTGTGTTAAGGAAGGGGTGCCGGTCTGGCCCTTGGTTTACACATCATCCCTTTCACAAATAAAAGTGGTTTGTACATTTCTTTTAAAAAGCCGAACTGTGTAAAATGTAAAATTATTCAAAGTTTTGATGCTCCATTTTGCAATAAAGTAAACGCTTCAAATAAAAACTAAGAGATTCCATTGGATTGAAGTGTTTTATATCTTAACATCATCCAGCTGAAACAAAGCTTGAATAATGACCAACTTTAGTGTTGTCTTTCATTAAGGATTTTTACCTTTAGACTGAAATCCAGGCTCCATGGAAGTCAATGGGAGTTTTCTGTACCTTAGAGCAGGTCTGTCAAGCTCACCTGTGCCAGATCTGGACCATGGGACTCCTGCCAGGTTGGGGTGGAGGTGGCAGTGTGATAGCAGGCCTCAGTCCTCATTCACTCTCCTGCCACCAATAGCCCAGGGTCTCCAAATTCAGTGGTAGGCCATGCTATGGCCTGGATTTGGCCTGCAGAGCTGTATGTTTGGTACCCCGAGAGGAGGAAGTGACTTGCTTGCCTGCTGGCTTTCTTTTTAAATGGTACATTAGTTTAATGCCTATGAAAATTGCCACCCCTTGAGACTGTGACTCCTTCTCCACTGAACACATGGGACACAGCAAAACCCATCAGGTGTGGCTCAGTAGGTTTGCAAATTAGCTCCAGGGTGGAAAATAAAGTCCAGCTTCCATGTTCACTGAGTTCATTGGCTAACATATTGGAACAAGCAACAAAAGCACCAAATAGTGAAGTATGGAGCTATAGTCCTTTGAGCTGGAAACCCTTTCAGAAACCTAGCTTAAACCATTACGTGGCAATAGGTTTAAGATGCTCAGTGTTGAATTGAAAATTTAAATAACAAGGGCGCTTCAGTGTGGGGCTAGCCAGCAGACAGCCCCACTGAAGCACCCTTGTGCCCCAACCAGTTGGGCAGTGTCTACATGTGTGCTGCTGCACACAAAAAAGTCCTCTGCAGGTTTATTAGTTTCATGTGCCCTAGTAGGGGTGCACATGTAGATGCGGAGAAGTTTACTGCGGATCCAGTTTGGCAGCTTTGTAGTAAACGTCTTGTATAGATGCACCCAGTAACATGAATATGGTAATTAATGTTATCAAACACTTTTGTGCTTGTCTAGTGTGAAGATTGTGGGCCCATATTTTAGCAGCTATCCTCCATAAGAACATCTGTGAGCTGAACTGACTCAGACTAGGTTTTTGACATATTCAGACATACTGAAGACAAACATTTTGGCATTCTTTTTTTCTTTGCCAGTTTCAAGGACAAGGGGCTCAACTGTTTCAGAAAGAGTGGATTATAATCTTCAAATAAAGCCTAGGACAAAGGTTCTTAGTTGGCTCAAAGATGTTGCGGTCTTTCAAAGTAATGCTCGGAATGAAAATAAAGGCATTCACTATAGGCATCTGCATTTGCTTTGCAACACAGAAGAGCTTTCATCTGATAAACCAAGAACACTTGAAAGAGGAACTTTGGTACCACTCAAGCATATTCACGTAAGCAATGCTGACTTTAGTGGTTCTGAGTCCAACTAACTATTTTAACACCTGTCTAAGTCTACTTGACACAGAGGTTAAAAAGAAAGTCAGCAGGTGCTGGTAGATGTGCGATAGAACTCACTGGTTTGACTTATGTCCTGAGTAAGGTAGAAATCCCACAGATAAAAATAACATGATCATTTCAATAAATACTGTAAGAAAGTGTAACTACATAACAAAGCTGAATAGAGATTGCATAAGGTGCTAGAATATCTGGTATTTCTTAACTTTTGAATGCATGATTTTGCACCCTTAATACTTTTCATGTCGTTATTTTTGTGTGCAATAAATGGAACTGGTTGAATTTTATCTTTGCATTCAAAGAGCGACTTTCTAACATTGCCAAAACATTCATTTTTTTCACAAAAAGTATTCTTTCTGTATTGTTGCAAATATTGTTTTATTAACTGAAAAAGTTACTGTTGCTAAAAAACAGAAAAATGCACAGCTAATTTTTAAAAAATGAAATTCGTTCATCTTTGTAAAAAGCTGGAAGGGGAAATGTGTTTTTTCATAGAATCATAGAAAATAAGGGTTAGAAGGGGCCTTGGAAGGTCATCTAGTCCAACCCCCTACTCATAGCAGAGCTATTCCCAACTAGATCATCCCAGCCAAGGTTTTGTCTAGCTGGGGTTTAAAACCTCCAAGGATGGAGATTCCACAACCTCTCTGGGTGACCTGTTCCAGTGCTTTACTACCTTCCTCATGAGAAAGATATTGGGAAAAACTAACCTAAACTTCCTTACTGCAACCTGAGACCATCACTCCTTGTTCTGTTATCTGCCAACATTGAGAACACTCTAGCACCATCCTCTTTGGACTCACCCTTCAGGTAGCTGAAGGCTGCTATTAACTGCCCCCTCCACCCCAGTCTTCTCTTTTCTAGACAGAATAAACCTAGTTCCCTCAGCCTCTCCTAATATGTCATGTGCCCCAGCCCTCTAACCATTTTCATTGCCCCTTCTTTGCACTCTCTCCAACTTGTACATATCTTTTCTGTAATGGGGGGGTCTAAAACTGGACACAGTACTCCAGGTGCAGCCTCACCAGTGCCGAATGAAAGAAAAGAATCACTTCCCTTGGTCTGCTGGCAGTACTCCTACTAATACAGCCCAGTATGTCATTGGCCTTCTTTGCAACAAGGATACACTGCTGGCTCATATTCAGCTTCCTGTCCACTGTAACCCCCAAGTCCTTTTCTGCAGAGCTGCTGCTTAGTTGGTCCCCAGCCTCTACCAGTGCATGGGATTGTTCCGTTCCAAATGCAGAACTTTGCACTTCTGCTTATTGAACCTCATGAGATTTCTTTTAGTCCAATCCTCCAATTTCTTGAGGTATCTCTGAATCCTAGCTTACTCTCTGGCATATCTACTTCTCCCCCCGTTTGGTGTCATCTGCAAACTTGCTGGGAGTACACTCCATCCCATCTTTCAGGTCCTTGATAAAGATATTGAACAACATTGGCCCCAGGACCACTCCACTTGATGCCAGCTGCCAACTAGACATTGAGCCATTGATTACTACCCTTTTAGCCCAACAATCCAGATAGTTTTCTATCCACCTCATAGTCCATTCATTCAACCTCCACTTCCTTAGCTTGCTTGCAAGAATGTTGTGGGAGACCGTATCAAAAGCCTTGCTAAGGTCAAGGTATATCGCATCCACTGGTCACCTCCCTGTATCCACAGAGCCAGTCACTTCATCATAGAAGGCAATCAGGTTGGTCAGACATGACTTGCCTTTGGTGAATCCATACTGACTGTTCTTAATCACCTTCTCCTCCAAAAGTGCACTTAGAAATGGATTCTTTGAGGACCTGCTCCGTGATTTTGCTAGGGACTGAGGTGAGGCTCCCCAGTCTGTAATTCCCCGGAGCCTCCTTCTTCCCTTTCTTAAAGATGGGCACTATATTTGCCCTTTTCCAATCATTTTGGACCTCCCCACAATTGCCAGGAGTTTTCAAAGATAAAGAGGCCAGTGACTCTCCAATCACATCTGCCAACTCCCTCAGCACCCTCAGGTATATTGTGTCTGGCCTCATGGACTTATATACATCCAACTTTTCTAAATAGTCCCTAACCTGTTTTACTTTCCCAGCATTGACTGCTCACCTCCTCCCCAAACTGTGCTTCCAGGTGGAGTAGTCTGGGAGCTGAGCTTGCCTGTGAAGACTGAGGTGAAAAAGGCATCAAGTACTTCAGTTTTTTCCACATCATCTGTCACAAGGTTGCCTCTCCCATTCAGTAAGGGATATACACTTTCTTTGATCTTCCTCTTGTTGCTGACATAATTATAGAAACCTGTGAAAGTCTCAAGCTTGCTGGCAACGGATCAACTGCTATCCCACTTTTCCTTGGGTAGTCTCTCTCTATGGTCACCTATCACGATTTTGATGTTTGAAGATGCACAAAAAAGGAGGAGAAAAACAAAGGGAGGTGAGATATTCAGTTATCCATGCTGTTAGGGACAGCAGCAGTGATTTCCTTCACAGGGCTCCGCCACCCCCATACCCTGTCTTTACCACACCAATACAGGCACAGGCCTGTGACTTTATTGGCCTCGCCTTTACAGCAAGTAAAGATATGGTGACTAGTAACAGACTAGTTATTCCAATCTCTTACAGGCAGAAGGGTGACCACTAATGGCCCCTCTCATGTGGTCCACAACATCCTTAGGGCTTTATTCCCTTTCTCAGGACATCAATTGCCAGTGGATCTCTTTATAACGACTCCTATTACTCCCATTGTCCCCTCTCTCCAGGTACAGTCTCCTTGGGCATTAGTCTCCTTCTTTCGCCCTTGGTCAAGTTAATTCAGGCTCAACTTGGTCCTCCCTCGGGGCCTACTAATTAGTCGGTCATATGCATTTATTCATTCCCACTTACAGTCCATTTTTCTTGAGACATAACAGTATGATTCCTATTATGTCCATTAACAAGTCTCTTGACCCCTAGTCAATCCCTCAGCTTTCCTTTTACTCTTTCTTGGCATCTTGTTTAATAACTTACTTACCTCCTTTTTCTGGGGTTTCTAGTCCAATAACCCCACTTCTCTTTCCC
>NW_005842041.1:1106522-1116245 GCF_000455745.1 Alligator sinensis | reverse complement strand
AACCCCGAGGTACATGTGACTCATTGGTGGCAGCAGCTCCTTTGCCCCCAGCTGAGGATTCCCAGATATCTGCCCCTGGCTCCCAGGTATCTTAGCAGTTCCTCTGGTTAATGCCTGTACCTCCGTGCAGCACACACGAGCTACAGCTCACTCGTGCTTCCCCTATCCGGGGAAGATGTCTCGGCTGACCCAGCTTTAAAGTCTGGGGAGCCCCTCCTGGGCCAATGGGAGCGGGCATCACAGTCCCATGTGCTCCCCTCACCTTATGCCATGCACAGGCATCCAGACACCCAAGCCACTGCCACCATGTTCAACCCCAAGGTTTAATCGGCCTCATACAGGCAGATAAGTTCTCCTCCATGTTTGGGTTCTATGAAGCCCTCTGGGTTGTAACAGGGTCTGTGGTTGGTGTCCTGTTACAAACACTTTCATATCCATTGCTAGCTTCAACTCCAATTGCACTTTGGCCTTCCCGACTCCATCCCTGCACACCCAAGCAATACTCTTATGCCCCTCCCTGGTTGTTTGTCACACAGCCCACCAAAGCTGGAAGAGACTCCAGCTTCCTTTTTGTGTTTTAGCACACTGAACAATTTTATGCTAAGCCACGCTGCTCATCTGCCATACTTGATAGTCTTCCTGCACAATGGGATAATTCATTCCTGCACCCTTTATAAGGTTTCTTTGAAATACAACCAGCACTCCTGGACTCCTTTTCCCCTCAGATTGGCCTCCAAGGGGATCCTGCCCATCAGTTCCTTGAGTGTTTTGCGGTTTGTTTTTCTGAAGTCCAGGATCTTTACTCTGCTGCTCTCTTTCCTTCCTTTCCTCAGGATCCTGAACTCAATCATCTCATGATCACTGCTGCCCAATTTTCCATTCACTTCTATGTTCCCCACCAATTCTTCTCTATTTGTGAGCAGCAGGTCAAGAAGAGCATGGCCCCTAGTTGGCCTCTCCAACACTTGCACTGGGAAGTTTCCCCAACACTGTCCAAAAACTTCCTGAATTTCCTGTGCACTGCTGTACTGCTCTCTCAGCAGATGTCAGGGTGATTGAAGTCCCCCATGAGAACCAGGGCTTCTGATCGGGGAACTTGTGCTAACTGTTTGAAGAAAGCCTCATCTATCTCATCCTCCTGGTCTGGTGGTCTATAGCAGGTATCCACCATGACATCACACTTGTTGCTCTCCCTTCTGACCCAAACCCAGAGAATTTCAGCAGGCCCATCTCCAGTTTCATACCGGAGCTCTGAACAATTATATTGCTCTTTTATGTAAAGCTTCCTTCTCTTCCCTTCCCTATCGTTCCTGAACAGTTTACATCCATGCATGACCATACTGCAATCATGCGAGCTGTCCCACCAAGTCTCTGCTGTTATAATCATATCAGTTCTGTGACTGTACAGTGACTTCCAAGTCTTCTTGCTTGTTTCCCAGGCTCTGTGTATTCACGTACAGGCACCTGAGGTAACTATCCCATTCACCTACTTTCTCAGAAAGAATGAGAAGACCTCCACTGTTGCCTCCTCTGGCTTGTGCTTCCTCCAGGTCATCCACATCCCTACTTACCTCAGGGCTTTGGCTTCCATCCCCTGGAAAACCTAGGGGTTCCTGGCCTGGCCTCTTCCACCAATGGCACATGGTTCTCTTCCCATGTTGCTAGCTTCTATATCTGTTCTCTAGGCAAACTGCTGCAAGTGGAGACAAAGACTTCTGTTTGCTACCAGAGTCATAAGCTTCCAACTTTTAGCTTCTTGGAAGTCCACATCCTCTTCCTTCTCTAGCACTACCTCTGACAGTCCTTTGTGGTCCTAGAAGTTTCCTTCAGCACTGAATGGATGAACTTCTAGTGGTAGAGGATGCTTCGGAGCCTTGCCATCTCTTCCTGTAGCTCTTGCCTGCTCCCTGAGCAACGCCACCATGAGGAACTGCTCACGTTGCAGGCACTCCCCCACCTGGGTGTCACTGGAAGAAACCTACAAGCCATAGCAGGGGCAACATGTAGGGGGTGCATGTGGGTACATGTGCACCCCCTGAGCATGGCAGTGCACCCCCTGCAAAAAGGCGCCACTGACACTGCCAGCAGCATCTGTAGGCGGTCCACGATCCCTGGCAGTGCTGGTTGCGGGTAGTTTCTGACCCTTGGCGCTCACCACCCCTGCCACCGATAGTACTGGCAGCATCTGTGGGAGTTCCCCGACTTACCACCATTACCGCTGTGCTCCCACCACTGCTGTGCCCCTCCCCCAGCTGCCAGGGGCACACACTGTTCATGAACCACAGTCTCCACAGAGCCAAACCAGGATTTGGGTGGAAGATTTGACAATGAGCAGTCCTGCCTGGACAGACCCCTCACAGGTGCAAGCAGAGGAAGACTTGGTAGTGGTAGTGGCTCTGGCATTGCAACATCCTTTAGCCATTTCTCTACATATCTTAATCCACTGCCTCTTTTCCTGCTCCTCTTTCCAAGGAGACCTTTCCTAGCAAACTCCCCATGTAAGCTGGCCTGTTCACTGGTCCTTCGTCCCAAAGGGTTCCCTTTTCCCTGCTAATCTGCTTCCTCTCACCAAGCTTACAGTGAAAGAAGGTAAGAGTTTCAGGCAAACTCCCTAGAGAACTCCCCCTTGCTCTAGATTCTAGTTAAACAAGGGGTTTAAGTATTTGTTTAACTGCTGAGTTTTAGATATTTACACTAAATATATGTAGGTTAATTAATGTTAATTAAAGAAAAAACTTACCTTAAAAGCTCCCCATTAAAGTATGGGGCAGCAAACTGACTTACAAACTGCCCTGTTCATTCATTCCCTCGTCACTCAGGGACCGTGTCCAGAAGAGTGTGGACATTTGGTTCCCCAGGGACAACTAGCAGCACTGAACCTTGTGCCACCACTAGTTGTCCCCAGAGAACCCATGCCATGCGCATTCCGGTGCACGGCAGGTTACCGCAGGTGGGGTAGGGGAGGCAGGGGCCAGCACTGGTCTGGCCTCAGCAGCCTTACCTGGGGTCCTCGGGAAGCAGCAGCTGTGGCAATCCTGCTGTTGGGAGCTTGGCCAGCAGCCGGGGCATGACTCTGGCCCACCAAGCTCCGGTTTTGGGCAGAGCATGCTGCCTCCACGTGCACCGCTCTGCTTTTTATTTGCATGGGCTTTTTTGACCCCTGGATATTCAGGGGTCAAAAAAAATCTCTTGTGCTGCTCCAGCAATGCTGAGAACAGTTGAACGTGCAGTATGTGACACTGCAAACACATCTGCAGCACCACATACCACATTGCCATGCTCATCTGGACACGTCTGGAGAGTCTCCTTTTATATCCTCCTGGCCCTAGATGGGCTCTGCCCATTTGTCAGACACAGGCAGCAATCACTCAGCTAACAGCACTCCCAGCTGCTCAGAGCACACACCCAGCCCACCAAACAAACACTCCAGCAAGCCAAACACACATGCAGCCCTGGCTCACTTACCTTCCCAGAGCAGGATTTGATGCTTCATGCCTAGTGATTGGCTCATTTTCCCTGTCCTCTTCCCCTTCCTCCTCTTGCTCCCAGTGAACTGCTCTGTTTGCTCTCTCTGTTCACTCACTCCTTTCGAACTTTTTCAAGTAAAAAAAGACCTGAGTTTTTAATATTCTGTTAAACTGGTTTTCATTTTTTGACCAGAAATAATAAAAAAATGTATGCATAATATCTAGCATTGGTAAGTATTGCAGTAAATTAATATACTTCTGATTTATAACATGGCATGAGTGGTAAATTACTGTGTGTACCTTCTGAATAGATTACTGTTTACATTGAAATAATGAATAGCATATTTGTTTAAAGGTCGTATTCCTAGAACAAGAAATTCTGTCCTTGTTATTTATTTCTTGCAAAATTTAAAATTATTTTGTAGAGAGCCAGGGGTTAGCTTGCTTTTGTTGTTGTTGTTTTGTTTTGTTTTGTTTTTTTAACATAAAAAATTTAGACCTGGTCTTATTCTGTGTTCTGGAAGATGAATGAATGGCTGGAGAACTAGTAGAATCATGACAATTCTATTTACTAAGGAGTACAAATTAAAACACTGCCAAATAGAAAGGATTCTAGACAAAATGTGGGAGTACTTTGGTTTTTTTCATGTATTTAATTCAAATGTCTGACAAACAGGGGAGGACAGACCTCTTAATTAAAGGTCTGATATATTCTACTCTTTCAGTGAACTCCCACCAGTCCCTTGATCCTTTAAGGAGACCTCCAAGAAAAGAGCAGGGAAATCAAGACAAAATCTTCCTGCTATTTCTAAGATTCAACCCTTCCTCCTGAGAATACTACTAAAAAAACCCAAGAAAACTTATCTTTCAGGCAGGCCTGCTTCAAATAGGGTGAAGAGAAACAGAGAATTCACAAAATCAATTTTCCCTTTCTTCGCAGGTCACCTTTAACAGAATTGAAGAACCCATTTTCACGTATCAAGACTCTGAAAGGGGTATATTGCTTCTTGGTTCAAAACACAAAATCTTCCACCTGAAACTAAGTGAAAGGGGTGGCATTTTTCCCAGCTGACAGCACAAAAAAATTAGAGGAACTGGCAACAAGAACAGCTTTACAATAATTAAACTAACATTGCCTGCTTCAGCAGTTGGAGATCTCTCAGTAGTCTGGAGCTCTGCCATCCCTGCTCTAACTTTATACTGCTGGCTTTTAATGTTTTAAGACTAATATTAAGCCAACACGGTCTAACAGATTTCAAAGAGCTTATGTAATAGTCTCCAACAACTGAATAAGTTAGTAAGAACAAAATTGTTGTAATCCATTGCAGCTCGAGGAGAAGCAAACCAGTCCTCATTAGCTTTTTTAATTGAATGTTCAGCTGAGGTTGTAGAGAAATCATGTTGCCCTAAAGGTCTGCAACAATTTTTAAGAAAAGCTGAAGCTGGGTGAAAGAAATCCCTCCAGAGGGAAATAAATAAGTGATCAGAGAATGAGAGATTATAAACCCAACACACTAATGGGAACAAAAACTGCAGCACAATGGAAGCTGAGTTCAAACCAGCTTCATGTGCTGAACAAAGCCTATCTACCCAGCTGTATGGAGCATTAGCACCAAAAGAAGTGTTAACTTTCATAGACATGGCAAAGCAGAATAAACAGACGAACAAGAGCCTCACAGCACATTGCCCTTTATGATGTGGAAAGAAAGTTTCAAAGGAGTGGTACAGTAGGCTGATAAGAAGAGCTGTAGCTTTTCTACTGCTTCATTGACAGAAGAGAGGATGCTGCACCTATAGTTCCCAATCTCTGTTTTCTTACCTGGCAGGGGGAAGTACTGTGACCACTTAGGCAGTTTTCCTAGTCGCTGGGGATAACCATTTTTCTGGCACAGGTAGTACCCATGGAGGTAATGTATAGTTAACCTCCCACTTTCATTTCCAGTGGGAAGATCTTGGAAGATCCCACTTATGGAAATGGGAGACTCCACCTTATCTTTCTCCTGGCAGCTGAATGGCTGAGGGCAAGTGAAACTCGGGGGGCATCTGAACCTCAAGTTTCTGGTCTTGGGCCTGCATGTAGGATACCTACCAAATGATTTGGAAGCATATGAAGCCCCAGTGGGTGGTGGAGGATGTTTGCTGGTAGTAGGGCCACATATGGTTCTTGAATGACTCATGGATTTGGAATTGATTTGGCTGATTTGGCTTGGAACACGAACAATTTTTCTTTAAAAAAAAAAATCTCTGCTTTTTCACCCTCACAATGTGAAGTTAGTGGCAGTACAGAGTAGAATGGCTCTAACATTTCACCTTGAGGTTGTTGGTAAAAGGGATATGCTAGAAGGGTGGCCAGGTAAGGGGGCCATGGACAGATTGCTGGTTCTTGGCTGGGGAAACAACCCCATCAAAGTGCCCCAACCTACAAAAGGTGCCAGATAGGCATGCAGTGGATGCATCTACATGCACACTTTACTGCGGAGTTAACTAATTAGCTCCACAGTAAAGTGCCACTGTCTACATGTCCACCGGTACTAGGGTGCAGTAAATAACTCTCTGACAGTACTATCTTATGGAAAAGTATTTAACTCTACCAAGGAATCAGAACTCATGGTAGAGGTGATATCTTTTATTAGACCAACTAGACTTTTGCAAAAAAAATTATTTAATTGTAAGTTTTCAGGCACAAACTAGAAAGATTTGTGCTTGCAATTAAAGATTTTTTTTTGCAAAAATCTAGTTGGTTCAATAGAAGATATCACCTCTACTATGAGTTCTGATTTCCTTTTGCCTCTAGACCAATATGGCTACAACCTGGATACCTAACCACCAAAACAGGTCTAGATGGTGACAGAGGATGGATGGGGCATGAGAATGCTAAAGTATGGGGGCTGCCTGCTGCCTAGGCCTGCATTTTAGTAGCTTCATGCCCCAGCCAGCTGCTCCACTGCCTGATGCTGCTACCCAGAGCCTGGGGATGACTCCCTGCCAGTCCAGGGCTACTCCATCCCCAGCTCAAACTGCTGCAGTCCCAGTCACATGTGTAGATGCTACACCCAGGAGCAGCTGACTCCAGTGCAATCTGTGCCAGAATTTATCACATCACCCTGATGGCACATGTAGATGTATTATCCAGTGAGTGGAAAACAGAGAAGTGTGAAGGTGACCTCAAGCCATCATTGCATCCTTTTCCCTGTGTGGAATGGAGATCACGTGGAATGAAGAACTTAAATAATCTTTTTACTCACATACCATACATACCTTTTGCTCAAAAAGCAGTTTTCCAATTTGAAAGTGCCTGTGAAAGGGTTAACACTGGACTGGGACTCTCTTGCTTACTGGCAGGGAGAGAGAAGCCATTTTGAAACACAGTGTGTTTATGAAAAGGCTAGCTCTTTTTTCTACATTTTGTCTTCCAAAAAAACAAAGTGCAAGTTTTATCTGGGAATGCATGGTATGTGAGAAAATATGGTATTAATGCTCAGAGTCAGTCTGTCTCTCACCACTTCACTTACTCTCCATTTTCAATTAAGGTGTAGGGAAGCTATAGCTCCAGGTGTGAGTTTATAATAGGGACCTCATAAGGTAATCTAGTCCAGCCCCCTGCTCAAGGCAGTATCATTCCTGACTAACCATCCCAGCCAAGTATCTGGCTATTTTTGCTTTTGGAAACTTCCAGGGACTGTTATTCCACAATCACTCCAGGTAGCCCTAGTCAGAAAGCTCCTCCTACTCTTCAACCTAAATTTTCTCTGATGAAGCTTGAGGCCATTGCTCCTAGTCCTTTCCCCTATGGCCATTGAGAATAGTCTATGTCCACCCTCTCTGTGATTGCTCTTCAGGTATTTGATAACTGTTATCAAATCCCCCCTCTGTCTTCTCTTGTCCAGGTTAAATAACCCTAATTCTTTCAGCCTTTCCTCATAAGTCATGCTTCCCAAGCCTCTAATCAATTTTGTCGCTCTTCACTAGACTCTTTTCCACATCCACATTCCACATCCACCTTGAAATGTGGAGCCCAAAACTGGACATAGGTTTGTACTGTGTGGTCACTCTCCAGTACCAGTTCTCAGGTCATCAAAGGAAGTTGTCACAACCCAAGGGTGTGATTTTGTGTGTGCGCACTTCGGCACTGCTAAATTATTTCCCGCCACTCAGAGCTTTCTTTGCAGGGTGCATTTCTTAGTTGCAAAAAGAAATGCACGGTGCAAAGGAGTTCCCGCCACCCGCATGCAAATTTGTGTCCCACTATTGGCCAGTTCTAAATTATTCCTACGTGGCGGCTAGTGATTGGCTTGCTAGCCGTATAAGAGGCTTGAGCGGTTTCCGCCCAAGTTGGAGGACTCCACAACTATCAGGAGGAGGAGAACTTCACGTCTTGTGAAGATCTCTAAGCGCTGCAGAGCCTATCGGACCCAGCGTGTACCTTGAGAAGGCTATAGGGGTCTGATCAACCTCTGGCCTCTCCCCGTCGCCGAACGATCCCTCGACGAACCCCTTCCCTGCGCGCAAGTTCCACGAAGCCTAGCAAACTTCGTGTGAGTGTATCCAGAGCTCTTTCTCCGAGTTGTTTTCTTCGGTTGACACGACGGGCTCGCGTGTTTAGAGCCTTCAACCGGATTGGGCTAGAGGTTCGCGTGGAAGGAACTCTTGTCCGCTTCTCTTCTTTTCTGTCTGTAACTGCAACTCAAGCAAGTTTTCCTGCCTGCACCGTGACCATCTTCGGTGTAAGTAAAATAATCTTTAATCATCCGCTAAGCGTCCGTGCCTAATTCTAGTCCGCCGGCCTGCATTCCCCGACCCACGTGCCAGGGCTGCTGGCCACAGCCCGCCGCGCACTCCCGAGAACCTGGGACCGCTCCCGGCCCGCTCAGAAGTCTCCACCAAAATCAGGGAAGACAAAAGCTGACATTCCTGTTCTTTCTACTTTTTGTTTACTCTCAATACTTTTTTTCCTCTGCAAACTCCTCCTGATTCTTGCTGCTGTGCTACTACTGGCACAGAATGCAACCACTTGTGGTGTTGTGGTTACCCAAATTCTTATCACTCTGTTATACCATCAGTAATCCAATGGCTAGGAGCATTTCACAGAGGGAAAAACCTTTTTAGCAAGGTAAGATGATCTTTGTTTCATTAGCAACTGTCCCCCACAGCCCAGTGAACAGGAGCACTGGCATTATTGTGGTGTTGTGAGTATTATTTGGAATTTTCCTGGTTATAAAATTGACTTAGCAAACTCCTCAATTTAGCCTTGCAGTTCACTTTTATATTACAAAGCTCTAAGTTTCTACTTACAAACACTGTGTTTCCTGCCTACAATACTCAATCAGCACCCTGATATAGTCACACAGCTTCAACACATTTACCCTCTGGCTGCTCCGACCCTGCTCTGGCCCCCGGAAGGAGCTGGGGAGAGCTCCAGGCTACCTGGGGTGCTATCTTGAAAACTGGCGGGGAGCACAGGGTTGATCCCCATGCATATGGGTCCAGGAGAGCTCTGCCGGCTGCAGTGGCAGCTGTCTCCTTGCCCTGTACACATCAGGAGGTCCTAATGTGCAGGGGGCTGGGAGACAGCTGCTGCTGCAGGGCTCTCCGAGCTCCAGGCACATGAAGACAAGCTCCATGCCCAAAGGCGCTTCTTTGAGCAGCTGGAGTTAGGCCGGGAGCTGTCCCACTCCTGGGGCAGCTCCCAGGCAGCCCCAGGCGGGGCAGGCATTTCCCCAGACCGCCAGGGGCTGGCAAGGTCCAGCCAGCCCTGGGTTGAGTAGGGACTTCCCCAAGCAGTTGGGAGCTGGCCAGGAGCTGTCCTGCTGCTCAGAGAGCTACCTCATCCTGGTGCAGTGAGGCAGCGCCTGGCCAGCTCTCAGCTATGTGGGGAAGCAGAGAGTTCATAGATTCATAGATTCATAGATGTTAGGGTCGGAAGGGACCTCAATAGATCATCGAGTCCGACCCCCTGCATAGGCAGAAAAGAGTGCTGGGTTCAGATGACCCCAGCTAGATGCTTATCTAACCTCCTCTTGAAGACCCCCAGGGTAGGAGAGAGCACCACCTCCCTTGGAAGCCCATTCCAGACCTTGGCCACTCGAACTGTGAAGAAGTTCTTCCTAATGTCTAGTCTAAATCTGCTCTCTGCTAGCTTGTGGCCATTATTTCTTGTGACCCCCAGGGGCACCTTGGTGAATAAAACCTCACCAATTCCCTTCTGTGCCCCCGTGATGAACTTATAGGCAGCCACAAGGTCACCTCTCAACCTTCT
>NW_005842041.1:1093029-1106415 GCF_000455745.1 Alligator sinensis | reverse complement strand
GATAAAGTGCCATTAGCTTTTCTGATGGCTTCATCACACTGCCGACTCATGTACATCTTGGAGTCCACTAGGACTCCAAGATCCCTTTCCACTTCTGTGCCACCCAGCTGGTCATTTCCTAGGCAGTAGGCGCTGGACATTTTTCCTCCCTAGGTGCAGCACTTTGCATTTCTCCTTGTTGAATTGCATTCTGTTGTTTTCTGCCCATATGTCCAACCTGTCCAGGTCTGCTTGCAGCTGTTCCCTGCCCTCCGGTGTGTCACTTCTCCCCAAAGTTTTGTGTCATCCGCAAACTTGGACAGAGTACACTTCACTCCCTCGTCCAAATCGCTGATGAAGATATTGAAGAATATTGGTCCAAGGACCAAGCCCTGCGGGACCCCGCTGCCCACATCCTTCCAGGTCGATACCAACCCATTCACTACGACTCTGGGTGCGACCCTGTAGCCAATTCGCCACCCACTGGACTGTGTAGTCATCTAAGTCACAGCCTCTTAACTTGTTTACCAGTATGGTGTGGGATACTGTATCGAAGGCCTTCCTGAAGTCTAAGTATACAACATCAACCTCTACTCCTGCATCCAGGCATTTTGTAACCTGGTCATAAAAAGAGACTAGATGAGTCAGGCATGATCTATCTGCTACGAACCCATGCTGGTTTCCCCTCAGCATAATTTTTCCTGCCGGGCTCTTGCAAATGTGAGCCTTGATAATTTTTTCGAAGACTTTGCCTAGGATGGAGGTGAGACTGACTGGCCTATAGTTGCCTGAGTCCTCCTTCCTCCCCTTCTTGAAAATGGGGACCACATTGGCCCTTTTCCAGTCCTCTGGGACCTGGCCCGTGCGCCACGAGTGTTCAAATATTACCGCCAGTGGCTCTGCAATGACGTTAGTCAGTGCCTTCAGAACCTTCAGTTCCCCAACCCTGGTACTGCTTGGCTCCCAGTTCCTTTGCAGAGCTGGGAGCTGGGCAGTGCTGGGACAGCGGGGGGCAGAAAGCGACCCTATCCCAGTCCTACTTGGCTCCTGGAAAGAGCTGAGCAGCACCAGGACCAGAATTCCCCATCCCCTGTTGACCCCTAGTGTTGGGGCTGACTGGGAGCAAATTTGCTCCCGGTCAGCATCTATACATGTGTTACTGTGCAGGGTCTACTGCACAGTTAGTTTACTAAATAGTAAAGTGTCTCAATAGACACACCCACTAACATATTGTATAGCTATGGTGAAGTAGAAATAAAACAAATCTGGAGACAGGATCTTCAAGAAAAGATCATACACATTCAGAGAGGTCTTAAATTCAGGAGAGACAGGTCCTTGAAGATAAAGGGTTAGATGAAAAGTTTGCTTTCATTCACGTCCTTTTCTTGAGGTTTTGATGGTGGGAATCATCTTTCAGTTCTACTAGGAAACTTAAAGGCATGGAAAATTAGAATCTGTTTTCTTCTTTGGACTCTGATCAGAGGTTAGAGAGGAATGTTCAGACCTGGATACTAAATAACCAGTTGTGGGTTCCTTATTTATCAAGTTTATAGTGGAGATCATTTATTAGAAAGAAAAATGAACAGATGGACTTAACCTTCACAAGTGAAGTCCCCAAATACATGATGCTTTTCACCTGCTGTTTCCTCAGCACAGACCCTTCATACCCAATCACATTTAAAAACAAATGTTATAGTGTAGTAAAATCAAAGTCCTCTTGTGAATCTAAAGCTTGGATAAAGTCTGGAGAACCCTATTCTAGGAATATGCATGACAGTAGTTTAATAAAATTGTTCTTAACAAGTTTTCAGGCACAAAAGACCTTGCAAAAAACAATTTTTTTCCAACTATTTAGCTGGTCTAATAAAAGATATCACATTTACTCAAAGAACCTTGTCAGCCTGTGTCCTTAGATCAACACAGCTACAACCAACAGCCCTGGTAGTTTAATAAGTATGTTGGGTTGATCCCCATAATCAAAGTCAAATTATAAATTATACAACATGAATTAACACGTGTGTGTATAACAAACATCTCTGTCAATCTGGGGTCTGGTTTCATTTGACAGTTCTAAAATATAACTATTGATAAAGATCCAGAAAGGTAGAAAATATATCAAAGTGACAAGAGTTCTCTCACATTTTAATCATGGAAATAAATGGAGAGTGCAAAGATGGAAATCCTAACCTAGATTTATAGAAAATACAGATTTCCTTTAACAATTCTGATCTTTGTTACAGAGTTAATCCTTACAATGATAACTCCTTATGCATTTGAAGAAAATACATTTTTTCAAACATTATAAACAAACTAAAATAAAGTAGTGGAAAAGAACATGGAGCTGCCTTAATTTCAAAAGTCTTACCTTCCTTGCATGAAATATGCACAACTTTAGGGCCTACTGCATAATCTAATTCTATAAAAGTCACAGCTTTAGTTTTAGCATGAGCCCTTAATACAGTTCTAGAACAAGGCACACTACAAACAAGAAATACAAGAATGCAGATGCTGTCATTGTTAGATAACTGACAGAGCTGCTGAATGTAAGCTGAACTTTTTACAAGGACTGAATCTGGCAATACAGCTTTAGGAAATATTAAATTTAAAAACTAGTCTTCAAGGGGTTTTTATCCCTTTAGTCTCCTTAAGGGTTAAAATAAAGGACATGGAGTTCTTGAGAATAAAGGTTGTGAATAGTTCAACATGAGTTGTAGATTAAATGTAGATAAAAATCTGGAATTCATTTCTCCATCCTTTATAATAGGCCATACTTCAGGAAGCCTAAAATCTTGACAGTATTCCTTTAAAGATAGGAAGAAAGACAGGAACTACATTCTACCTAGTAAATAATTTCTGGAGTTTCATTCCTGCGCACTCATGCATAAACCAAGAACCCATGAATGTGCATGGAGCTAATGGTGAGGTTTGAGATGAGATCTGAAAACCAGCAGAGTTTCCCCTCCAGCAGTGAAAAACCCAAATGCTAGAAACCCAGCCACATGCTACACAATTTCACATTATTTTGGATCAAATGACAAGCAGACACATGTTTCTATTTCAAAACAGCTACAGATGCAAACTCTTGAGATAGTAGCGAGGGAATAGCCCACCCTCTGTTGTGCTTGTGCATCTGTCCTACTTAAATTTACATTCAGAAACAAACTCTTCAAGGTACGGTAGTTTACCAGCTATGTACTGATGCTAGAAGAAAAAAAGGATTATATGTACCTTCTGAAATCACTGCCTCTCTAAAAAGGCAGTAAGAACAACAGGTGAACAAAAGAACAAAGCTGACTTTTAAAACTTGCTTGAAGAATCAGTACTGTTAATTTTTGGCATGATCCTGTTCTTAAGGTTCTTGCAGAAGGCATGGTAGATTGGTACCTTTACAGACTAACTAAATTGGAGAAATATAGCATAAGCTTTCATAAGCAGAGGGCTTACTTCATCAGATGCTGCAAAGGGACTAAACCTGCATTTCCCTGCCTCTACGAATGTCATTTATACACCATCACCTGCTTACAGTGCCCCTCAGCTGTCTACATGGGACTGATGGGAATGAATGAATGAACATTGATCGGATACCAATATCATAAAGATTCATGAGAGCGTAGCAGAATACTTTGCCTCCCTTGACATTCCATCACTGACTTCAGAGGGGTTGTTCTTAGATAATAAAATCTTCAAAACAAATTGTGAAACAAGAAATAATCCACAGACTGGATTGTGTTAAATGTAGTCTAATCCCAAATTTATCCCATTACCTGGATTAGCTTCTATAAACCCTGCATCTCTCAGTGAGTTAACTGCTTTGTTTTTCTTTCTCCTGCCCACCATGCCTTTCTTGGCAGTGCTCCCTCCTTTTCCTTCCCCCGTTCCCTACCTTTTGTATTCTAAACAGAATTGGCTTTCTATTCAGCAACTCTGCTTCCTGCAGGCCCTTCACAACATCTGATGAAATAAGTCCTCTGGTTATGAAAGCCTATTTTATATATCTCTGAATTAGTTAGTCTATAAAGTGCAAATCTATCTTGTCTTCTGCCTAACTCCAGGCTAACATTGCTAACTACCTACCTCTGTTAAGGTTCTCCACTGCTTTACACATGACACTGTCACTTCCACCTGTGCAAAGGGAATTCAAAATGTTACACCCACATCTGGGTGCAAATGCCCAGACAACATGCAGGGCATTGAAGAACCAACTCCTTTAGCTGTTCTAAATCACTGTAAAACAGACATTAGGTCAACTCTTCGGTGGGTGGAACAGGATACTGCTGACTTCAGCGGAACTATGTTTATCACCACTAGTTGAAAATCTGTACCCTGTCAGGTGCCCAGGTGCACGTCCCTCAAAGTAACACATGAAGAAGAGAAAAAAAGAAAGAAAAAAAAAGAATCTTCCATAGAGATCAAAATAAACATGGTTTATCTAACAGTCTCTCTGCTTTCTAAGATGAACAATATGTATGTTTAGCCTTTACGTATTTTATGTAACTTCAAAACCAAGAAAAAACTGTGCCAAAGCATGCATAATATTCACCTGGATCTGATCCATTTGATGAAAAAGTATAATTTATGCTCTCTTCTGTTTTTTTTAAGCCTTACATTTATTTACTTCTGTAAATGCATGCAGGATCAATTACAATTATTGACTATCTTGTCTGCCTGGCATCCTGGTTTATTGAGAAACTATGCATTCTCTATTTTTTATTTTTAATGAATACCAGTAGCATACTCAGCCCTGCACAGATTATAAAGGAATGTGGGATTCCTGCCCAATAATTGTTTTCAAGGGGTGCAATCCAATTTCTACTGAAGTCAGTGGGAACACTCCTATTGACTTCAATGAAAAATGGTTTAAATTAGACAGTGGCCCTAATTAAGTAGTCTGACAGCCCAGACACCAGACCCTGAGCTTATTGGGTTTGCTCATGGAAGTGATCCCCTTGATTCATGTAAAGGAGGTGAGCAGATTTTGGTCAAGTGGAGCACTTGATCTGCAAACCATAATACATGAACAAGTACTTCTTTCTGTGAGTGATCGTGGTACGGCTTTACAGGAAAAGATTGTTTTTAAGGAGTAATTTGGAAGGGGTGGTTTTCACATGTAGAATATTAATAATGTTGTCTACTACTCAAAATGCATCCTAGGCTGCAGGGAATCATCCCCTGGAGCATAAATACAGGGAAACAGGGAATCTAAAGCTGTGTCCTTGCAAAGAAGCATGCTCCGGGAGAATAAGGAAGGTTGGGAGGAAAGCAGAATGCTCTACAGCAAATGGCTAGGTGGGAGAATAGTCTTCATCTCCCAATTGCCCATTTGCTGTTGTCCCAAATCCCAACTTTTCCCTGTGTATACTGTCTGTACCTTACGCTGTCTCTGGACACACACCCTGTCACCAGCCTGTCCACTCTCATTCACTGTTTCTCTCTGCAAACCCAGCATATCCCCTTATCTCAGAAGCTCTCAAGCCCCATCACCTCCTTCCAAGCCCCGCATCCATCAACTTGGAGATCCTTTCACAGTGACAAGAACCTTCTTTTTTTCTCCAGCTCTTCCCCAAAGCATAGAGCCCCCCTCAGACTTCAACGATGGGCCCCACTCCCATGGTTAGAAACTCTCTACCCCTCCCCTCTGCTTTTCTTCTCAGTGGCTAGGGACAGAATTTACACATACTGTTTAAGTGTTCAGAAAATGGTTTAAACCTGTAATAGAACAGAAGTTCAGCGCACATAAACCAGTTTCAAAGTGGCCAAACCTGATTTAAGATAAACCTGGTTGAATGTATATATCAGACTTAACTGATGTGGGTCAAACTGTTTAGTGCAACTTGTATCCTAGACACCTTCCTTGTTTAAGTTAAACCAGAGTCCCCCAGCATCCCAGATGCTTTGCAGCCCTGGGCTGTGCTGTCTGCAGAACTGGCCCTGCCCTCTGCTCCCTAGCAGAAGCAGGGGCAGAGCATGGCCAGACACTGGCTGGCATGCTCCACCCTCCAAGGCAAAGGGAGCAGGGAGAAGTCTTATTTTCCCTTCCTTTCCCTCTCCCACCAGCAGACGGCAGCCAGGGTTTGCTTGGCTAGGGTGTAGCAGCCCCTGTCAGCAGCCCCTGAAGTAACAGGGAAATGGAAGGTGATTTAATCTCCCCCTCTCCATCCCCTGTCCCACTGGCAGCCCAGGTCCACCTGACCAGGGTGAAACAGCCCCTGTCAGCCATTTCATGCCTCCCCACTCCAGTGGCAGGGGAGGGAGCATGGCCAGAGCCAGCCAGCATGGCTCCACCATCTGTCTGTCTAATTAGCGTCTGGGGCTGGGGCTGTGGGGCTGAGCCGGGCCAGCCTGCGAGTGTTGCTGACCAGATGCAGAGGGGCCAGCCCAGGCTGGGCCATGGGGGCCGGGCTCTTCCCAGCGGACTGCGACTCAGGTTGAGGCTGCGAAGGCTGTGTGACTGGATTGCTCCCAGCTCCCCACACCCAGGTCAGACGGGGCTGTCATGAAGCTGCAGCCAGCTGGGAAAGGCACAGCCAGCACCAGTGCCAGGGAAGATTGCTGCTGCCGCCGGTCCCAGGCGGCAGCGGCAGCCTCCTCTTATCCGGTGCACAGGTCCAGGGGTTTGTACCTTTGGGAGGCGTCCAGCACGGCCCCACAGCCCTCCCAGAGGTGCAGGGCCCTGGATCTGCATGCCAGATGAGAGGAGGCTGCTGCTGCCGCCATGGACTAGCGCTGAAGCCAAGTAAGCCCGGCTTCAAAACTTAAAACGTTTCAAAACTTTTGAAACATTTCCAGTGCCCTTGTTTCGTTTCAAAGCTGTTTCGAAGCCTTTTGTTTTGTTTCAATTTCATTGTTTTGAGCTCGAAATGCATCGAAATAGCTTCAAAATGAAACACCCGGTGAAATTTCATGTAGCCCTACTGTTCTGCCCTGCTTGCCTCCAGTGGCCAATGCCATAGCTGCTGCTGCTGCCACCCCTGCTGCGCCACCACGCCGCTCTGGGTGGGCAGGCAGGAACGTTCAGCCTGGTGGCTTCTGCCCAGGGCATGGAGATCCAGCTCCAGCTCCAGCTCCAGCTGCCTTCCACCCATTGTGCCTGCCTGGCGTGATGGGCAGCTGTTGTGGGTGGGTGGAATGGGTGGAAGGCAGCTGGTGCTCTATGTGCTGGGCTGAAGTTGCTGTGCTGAAGTCCCCCCTGCCCCCTTCCCCCACTGCCCAGAGTGGCACAGCAGGGGCAGGAGTTGGAAGGGTAGTAGATGCTGGAGGTAAGGGGAAGCTGGCATTGCCTGGCAGGGCTGTTCTGCTCCCCTTATCTCCAGATGCGGCTTCTGCTGCTGCTGCTCCACATGGCACCCCTTGGGTCATGAGGAGCTTCATCCCTGTGGCTTCTGCCCAGCTCATGAAGCTCTGGCTCCAGCTCCAGCTGCCTTCCATCCCCTCTGCCCGCCTAGCATGATGATCAGCTTCTGTAGGTCCAGCACACTGGGGGACCCCTCCATGCCCCCCCTGCTCAGTGATTGGCTGTGGGGGGACCCTGGGCACCCCCCTGGAACCAGGAGGCACCAGTTGCCAAGCCAGGGGGGTGGGGAGCACCCCCTGTGTGCTCCCGGCAGACCTGGAAGTGGACCGGAAGTGCTTCTTGTCCACTACTGGGTCTGCTGCTGAGTGTGCTGGAGAGCCCCCCATGCTCCTGTGGGATGCTCCATGAGCCCCAGCATCATAGCATTCACAAGCGCCCTGGTACCTTGAGGGATGAAGAAAAACCATTTAAAGCTGTGTCTATGTCCAAATCGCCGAATCTCTCCGAATCGATTTGGAGGTTTCTGAATCAATTTGGAGAGATTAAATGGTCTCCTGATTTGATTTGGATTCGGAGATTCAGACACTTGAATCGGGTCAAACTTCCACCGAATCGAATCAAGGACTGAAGCTTCGCACAACTCTAATAAGTACACATGTGCATGTGCACACAATCCAGGCCATAGAGACTCTTGCAAATTATTTATATAAATGTAATTAATCATTTCTAGTATTGCTATCTCCTAATTGCCTGGAAAAGCTGGGGAAGAGGCCGGCATCCAGGTACTCTGAAGTGGTCCCAGAGAAACTTATATGCTCTATTCTGCCTCAGTGCAGTTTTCCTCGCACTTGTTGAGGACCCTGCTGGCCCTCAAATGTATTGCAGCCTCTGGGGGATGGAGCAAATCCAACCCTTCCAGAAGTCTCCCTCACATCTTACCAGTTGGTATCGTGTCATAGTTCTGCATCAGGTTGCAGGTTTTGTCACTGGTACGGCTTAGCTTTGTAAGTCACTAATGAGCAGGTTCCTATGGGATCTGTAAAAGATTTAAGAAGACATATTGTCCCTAATATTCATATTCAGCTCAAATTTGCTTGATGCAGGACATTGGAGGTGGCTGTGATGCCCTGGTGTCCAGAAGACAGTTCGATCCCTGACATAAATTAGATCCAACTCAGAGCTGCCCTGTGCCTGCTCCATACTCATAAGAGCTTGCCTGCAAGCAGTTTGTTCTGACCACATACCTCTGCTCAAGTCGCTCACATGCTCTCTATACCCACAAGGCTAGGATAGATGGAACAGAGCCAGCTCTGCTATACTGGTGCTTCCCCAGACAGGGATTACCTCCATACTAGGGAAATCCTTGGTTTCCTGTTTCATGCAATTTACAAGTCGTTTCAACTACTGGTGTGTCACAAAGGAGTACTGGGATAGGCCAAAATCTGTTCCGTTAGATTTAAATACACAAATAAAACAGCATGAATGTGTAAGATCTCTTTCTGAAGCTCTTCTGCAGGCAACACTCCAGTGAACTAATTTGTTTTAAGTCTGCTCATTTAAATTGTCAAGAGTTGGCAATTCCTGAAAAGAAGGATTAAGCAGAAGCAGCAGTTGTCTCATCCACTCACTGTTTCTTACTATAACTTTTAAGAATGTAAGCTGTTTGGAGCAGGGAACATCTTTTCATATGTATCTGTACTCTCCTTAGCAAAATAGAGTCTCAGCCAAGTATGCCAATGTATGTTAAGGAGTGGGGTCTACTGCTCTGAATATGTTTTCCTATTAGCTGTTTATTACAACCATAATCGCACTGTACTACGTCAGCATTGTTTTTGTATTAACCCCAGGTTTTTCAGGGGCTGACAAATCATCCGTAAAACATGGGCTCTGGGCAGAAACTTGCACAGCAAGGACAAAAAATTACTCATGGACTTAAGAACTGTAGGATCTAGTCAAAGTCTCAACCTTGGGAGTGTTTCTAAAAATAGATGCTGTAGAATTCAAATGTATAAATGTATATGAATAGATTTTTCTTTAACAGAAACATGTTTTAAGAGCTGCCTTGTACTTCTAGAATTTTACAGTAGTGCTACTTGCAAACTAAAAATGCTAAATATAATTTACTCTCAAAAGTACTCCAATAGTTTTGGCAGTTTGAAAAAAAAACACTGGAAATAACTTACAATAGAAATAGTTTTAATCATGTTAGGTTCTGTAACCCTCCTTTTTATAAAGCAACCAACCAACCTATATTAGATTTCCTCATTTAGATTAAGTTTAGAGTTTAAAAACCTGTGGGATTGTAAACCTCCTCAGATATTCTTCCTGCTAAATTCTGGAATAAATAGTGATTGAAACAATCCAGATGTTTTCCATTCCATGGCTCTGTCAATTTTCAGGCATTGGTGGGTACAAAAGCAGCTGAAAATTTCCAGTGTTTTCGAAAATTGCCCTAGAGGAAAGAAGAAAGAAAACAGAGAAAGAAAGAGAGAAAGAAACTACAAAGGAAGGTCATGAGGTGCCAGAGATTGACAGAGCTGCGGAGAGAAAACCAGGAAGATTGTAAGTGTAACGGTTGCGTCTTTGTGTGCCGTGAAATAACTTGCCCTAGCTGATCAACGAGCAACATTATGCATCCAAATCTGGAAAGAAAGACCAAGTGCCCGCATACTATTGGTGTTTGTCGAGTCTATTGTGTGCTGCTTGTTCCAGGCCTGTGAATTCACTTGTTAACCACTCCTTAATTCGAAGGAAATGTAGAATCAGAGCTGTAAAATCACTCTCTCAGCCATCACAAAAGGCTCTCTAAAGCTATTGCTTCTGAGGATCTGAGTTCACTGGGCAATCACCACTGCAACCAAGATAGGTACAGGAAGGGTGAAAGGACCATGGCATCTACCCACACTGACTATTCCAGTTGTTGACCAGAAACTTGAGCCTCAGAGAATGAGTGAACACGTTGTACCTGATTTGATGAAGGGCTTTAAACACAGTTTTGGCCTGAGCTTTGTCAGGCAGCAAAACAGTTTAAGAAACAGATTATAGGCTGGGATTTTCAAAGCAGTGCAGGATTTGCTTTACACTGTCTCAGCTAAAGGCATAATATACTCCTCACTTATAAGGCCATGCCAAATGCTGGAGTCAGCCGCCAGCAGTAGCTGCCAGCAGAGAGGGAGGGCATTGCCTTTCTGGTTTGTGATATGGAAAGTGCACTTTACATTGCAGACCCCATTGAGGAATCATATCCTATCTAACTAACATCCCTTGACACTAAGCACACCCTGTGCCAGTCTTGTCAGGATTGAAAATCTGATCCAAAACTCCCTGAAGCCTCTTAATTTCAGTGGGCTTTGGATCAAACCTGTAGCCCTTAGTGGGAGATTTCCTCAATTAGATTAAGTGGTAGGCAGTAGTTTAAGAACAGCATAGTTCTTATAAAGAATAATTCAAGCAGTCCTTTCCACCCAGGCTTTAATGTTTATATCCAAATAATCACTACACCCAGTGAATAAAACAGAATGGCATTATGTCAGACTGGCTGAGAAGCAAAATCTCCGTTTTGCAGGAGGCGAGCAAATTCTGCTGGGCACGTTAATTCCATAACAGCTCTGTTTCATTAATATGGTTTCAATTCAATTTCCTCTGCAGCACTCATGTTCTAAATCTGCCACAGCACAGTTTGCAACAAAATGCAAAACCCCTTCCTACCTCTTAAAATCATCTGAGAAAAAGAAAAAGATCTGTTAAAAAAACTGGTTCACTGATCAGAAAAGTGGCTAGCCCTGTTAGCTTGAAGTCCAGACCTTTCATAGAATCTGACCAAGTAGTTTGTTGCCTACAAAAGCTCATGGCTCTGAACTAGTTAGCCTCTAAGGGCATTTGTACATGACATGGGGGTTTAATTCTCCCTAAGTTGAGGTGGTGGTTTCAACACTGCTTCAATTTAGGGCGAAGTAAACCCCTATGTCATGTACACCTGTGTCGAGCCTGATCCTTACCTGCCTCTCCAGTGGTGGGGAGGGGAAAGCGAGCTGCTGGTGGGCAGGGTGGTCCCTGAGCTGGTGTTTCCCTCCGTGCTCTGCACAGCTCAGGGAGGCTTGGGGCGGGGGGGAAGAGATCAGGCTTGCTGCTTTTTTTTTTTTTTTCCTTCTGTGGAGCCTGCCTTCCCAGGCTGCTGCCAGGCTGTGTGCACGGTCTGTCTGCAGAGCCCCTGAGCCGCACGGGGCCCGGTGCTTTTCCCCACAGCTGTAGGGTAGGAAACTAACCTAACTCTGTTGTCAGAGTGAAACCTAAGAGCTGACATTTTCTGAGGAGTGCCTCACTTCTTAGAAAGGTTGAGACCCACTGCCTCGGGGGTAATGCAGCAGTAATACACTTATTAGGAGCTGCTGCTTCAGAAAGGAACTGCTTTATTGTGTGCCTCTGTTTCAATACATGTAGCCATGCCTTTGTGCTCAAGGGATGGTTTTTCTTTTCATAATTTGAATTGTGCATCAAAAAATGATGGGATTTCATATCACGTGCTGCACAGGCTGACCTACTCTGTGAGATTTAGGTCAGTTGTCTGTGAGGTGCTTTGAGGTCCCTGCATGAAATATGACTGGACGTGCAAAGAATTGTTCAGACCTGTTATCAACAGTATGCAGAGTAAGTTTAATTTTTAGTGATGGATTCTGTCAGTCAAAAAACCAAACATTACTTTGCAAAAGGTATTTCTCATCCAGAGCTGATACACTTGCTTCTCATGTACACTGATGAGTAGAAAGTAGAGCAGGGACTTAGGGCATTTGTAGACGACACTTTAAAGCGGGTTAAAAGCCTTTTGCACTGCTTTAATGGCATTGCTGTTTGCACATTCAGCCATGTATTGCGCATTAATTCCAGCCACTGTAGCACATTCAGCGGCATAATGCATTTTAAATGACTTTGGGGCACTGCAAAGTAAATACCTCCAAGGAGTTTTAGTTTCCTACCCTACAGCTGTGGGGGAAAGCACCGGGCCCCGTGCGGCTCAGGGGCTCTGCAGACAGACTGTGCACACAGCCTGGCAGCAGCCTGGGAAGGCAGGCTCCACAGAAGGAAAAAAAAAAAGCAGCAAGCCTGATCTCTTCCCCCCCGCCACAAGCCTGCCTGAGCTGTGCAGAGGCCTGATGAATGCGGGCCCCCCCAAGACTGCCAAAGCCGGGTGCCTGTGGGCACTGCCACGGAGGGAAACACCAGCTCAGGGACCACCCTGCCCACCAGCAGCTCGCTTTCCCCTCCCCACCACTGGAGAGGCAGGTAAGGATCAGGCTCGACACAGGTGTACATGACATAGGGGTTTACTTCGCCCTAAATTGAAGCAGTGTTGAAACCACCACCTCAACTTAGGGAGAATTAAACCCCCGTGTCATGTACAAATGCCCTTAGAGGCTAACTAGTTCAGAGCCATGAGCTTTTGTAGGCAACAAACTACTTGGTCAGATTCTATGAAAGGTCTGGACTTCAAGCTAACAGGGCTAGCCACTTTTCTGATCAGTGAACCAGTTTTTTTAACAGATCTTTTTCTTTTTCTCAGATGATTTTAAGAGGTAGGAAGGGGTTTTGCATTTTGTTGCAAACTGTGCTGTGGCAGATTTAGAACATGAGTGCTGCAGAGGAAATTGAATTGAAACCATATTAATGAAACAGAGCAAGGAGCTCAGGAAGGCCACGCCAGGTCGGGATGCCTTCCAACGCGGAGATTCATCTTTGAAATCTCCAGGTTTATTCTTGCGAATCATGTTTGGGCACCGAAGGGTGCTAACACTACTGCTCCCTGAACGTCAAGGCATCCCAGGGAGCCGGGAGCCCTTGGTTGCGAATCGCTGGCCCAGGGAGCTGGAGGCACTGAGCAAACAGGCTTCTCCCCATTTCACAGATGAGGAGAGTGAGGCCCAGAGGGCGCTGGGGCTAAGGGCAGTGTTAGGTGGCGTTTAGAGAAGGGTTGTGTGGGATGGCTTGAGGAGGGATGGCCCTGCCTCGGACAGGGGGGCGGAGGGGATGCCCTATGGCAGCGGGACTGCCCAAGCCCTGAGGTAGGGCCCCTCTTGCCGCGGAGCTTCCCGTATGCACACGACAGGAGCCAAGAGCGACAC
>NW_005842041.1:1078257-1092943 GCF_000455745.1 Alligator sinensis | reverse complement strand
AAGAGCGGTGAGCCGGCGGCGGGGCAGGAGCTTCAGCCCGCGTCTGTTGCGCTCCGTGGGCTCTGACGGCGGCACCGCGCGGCGCGGGAGGGAGGTGAGCGCTGCCGCGTGAGGGGACTTTGCATGGATGCTGCTGCTGCTGCAGCTTTGCTTCCCCCCGTCCAGCAAGGGATGGATCTGCAGCTTCCCCTTCCCCGGGCTTTGCGTCCCTCTTCCCCCCCACTCTGTTGCTGCTTTCCCCCACGGAGAGCTCCAGGAGAGCCCCCGGTTGTGGGGGGAGCACTCTGCTGCTAGAGCCAGCCTTGCTAGGCAGAGTTAGGAGCTGGATCTGCTGCTGCGGGGTGGTTGGTTGTAGCCGTGTTGGTTTAAGGACAGAGGCAGACGAGGCTCTTTGGGTAAATGTAGTCTCTTAGTAGAGTAGCTTAGCAGTTGGGGGAAAATGGTCTTTGCAAGCCTTGGGACATAAACAGCCTTCTTCAGGCACAGGGAGGACTCTTGAGTTGATCTAATAAAAGAGATCCCATTTACCCAGAGCACCTTGTCTGATCTGATCTGATCTGCTGGGGATTTTGGTAGCACTGGCCTCTGGGAGTCTGTGGGGAAGGGGAAAGGCTTCAGTTGCTCCAGCTCTCAATGGCTTGAAATATAAGCCTGGAGTGCCCAGTAGCCCTTGCCCAGCTGACACAGCAGGTTCTGAGGTGCCCCTTGCCTTGGCCTGACGTGCTGAGGGGGGCCTGGGTGGTGTGTGTATCCATCAGCACAGGCAATCTGTGGAGGAGCCCAAAGTGACCCCTCTGGGTCTGGGGAGTCGGGCTGCCTCTCTGCTCTACTCTTCCCTTCCCACCCCTCTCACATTTCCAACCATATATTTCCCTGCTGCCAAGGGTTAGTGGAGACAGGCTGCTGATGTGTACCTGCATATGGCAGGACAGGCCAAGAGTTTTTTGTCTTTTTTTCTCCAAAGAGCTTGAGCTTTTGTTCAGGGGTGATGCTTTTTTATCAGGTGATACCCCTGATATCACGGGGGTGGGAAATACTTTCTTTTTCAGATGTGCTTGGCTCCACTTGTGAAACTTCTGGCCAGACTTTGAAAAGAGTGTAGCAGAGCCTGTTAAAACTTGGCAGTTTATTTGAGTGCCTCAGTAGGAAGTGAGCTGTTTGGAGCAATCTTGCTTGGATGCCTAATAGAGATGCGCTGAGCCTGGATAAATTACGTAGAGCTTGGTCTATTATTACTGCTGCTATTATTGAATTGCAGTTATGCTAGAGGGTGTAGGGGCATGTTCTGCCATCTCCTGTACAAACTTAAAATACTGTCTCTCAGTATTGTTGTTGTTGATTCAGCTCCTATAATAGGATGTCTTAGGGGACAAATGACCAATGTACAGTGGCCTATGTTAATTGAAAGCCATTGCTTCCCAAAACAAAGGCTTTAAAGTTGTCTCTGTCAAGCATGTTTCAAAGATGGGTGCTGCTAAATACAGTTTATAACACCAATCAACCTCTTTAATGTGGTGTGTGTGTGTTAAACATGGATTTTGTCCGGCTAGGTCTAGCCTAGACTGTTGTTCCCGTAATAGAAGCAATTAAACTTATAAGAGGTGTGCCCATAATATGTTTTATGGCTAAGGACAGAGATTACACACAAACTGGTATAAGTGATCGGAAACTGGTTCAAATCTGTAACACAACAGAAGTTCAGTGCGTGTAAACGGCTTTCAAAATAGCCAAACCCAATTTAAGATAAACCTGGATGGATGTAGTATCAGACTTAAGTGATTTTAACCTAAATCAGTTAATCGGGCTCTGCACAAGGTAGGCAGGTTACCCTTGGCCTAAACTGTCTACTCCCTCTGAGCAGGGAGGCGAGCTCTAGTGCCCCTCTGGCTTCTGGTCTGGGCCACTGCAGGCATGTGGTTGCATTTCTGGAATCAAGAGTAAACGTCTGCTCACTTGCTTCTTGGTTCAATCTATGCAGTTTAGACTAACCTGAGAAGATTGAATCAATTCAGCCTCAGACTTTTTAACTATGTGTACTTGGCCTATTGTGGTTTGATTATATCAGACATGTAGTCCCTGTCCTGAGCAATAGGGAGTAAGATGCATGCCATTCAAATGGTGGAGAAAATGTCAAAGTATAAAAATGAAAATGGATATTTAAATGTGGAATCTCTGTAGTCTGCAACTTGGCCAATACTATTTGACCTCCCATAGATCTCATGGCAGATGTGAATCTCGAGGAAGGGGAAGGTATCATGGATATCTTCATGGGTGCTAGTCTATGCATTTGTGACGGTAGGGAAGATGGTGTAAGGAATGTGGGCAGGTGGGGTCTTGGGCCCCATGCACAGTGGCTGATGTGTTGTTTTGTTTTGTTTTGGGTTTTTTTGTGGTTTTTCCGGCACGGTTACGCAGAAACATTGTTTTTGAACATGGTAAGCTTGCTGCTCTTGTTAGCAAATGTGACTGCTAATTTTGGCTTTTCCAGTTTTTTGGGTACCCACCTTGAGATAACTCAGACAAGCTTGATTACTTTTAGAGGGTAGTGCTTTCTAAAATGTGGGCCCTTTCAGGAATCAAAATTCAGGCTCCCAAAATAACCTTTCACTTTTGGAATGTGTAGAACGCTGCATACCTGCGGCTGCAGTGCTAAAACTGTTTGAAGAGTGGTTCAAACATGACTTCAGGTCACAGTGTATATACAGGGCCTCTACTGTGACTTGAATGACTTCTCTTAGCTGCTTTGGCTTGAGGTAAAACCTAACTGTTTAGTGTTCCTCTGGTGAAGCTAAGGTCTGCTATTTGTGCTTTTTATAAAATGAAACTCTTAAAAATTTGATTAAGAGAATTGCTTGTCTGGCAACTCTTGATCTTCTTCATCAAAACCTTAGGTCTTGTCTGGCTACAAAGTGGCCTGTCAGTTTGCATATTAAAAAGTAAATCTGGATTATTATTATTATTATGGTACATCTTAGTTCATCCTTTGTCTAACAGAGGGTGATGGGAGAGATTTAAGGGTTTGGAAGGTGAATATCTTCAAAGAAAAGGAATAGGTATGGACTTAGAGGAAAGGGTGATATAGGGCAGTGTTTCTCAATCGGGGGTCCATGGCCCCTGGGGTGCTGCGAGCAGAATTGGGGGGGGGGGCTGTGAATCTGGTGTAATCACCTCCAAAGTCAGCTGGGGCAGCCCATGCCTGGGCTGAGCCCGCTGCTGGTACCAGGTTCACGGAACGTCACAGATTCTCCTCTTTAAAGGAGAAACCTGCAATTTCCCACATTTTCTCCTTGCAGGCTGGCAGCATTCCAGCCTGCAATGGGCTGTTTGGTGCTGGGTGGGAGAGTGGGAGGAGGCTACTACAGCGGATGGTGCCACATACATGTGTGCACATGCAAGTGGCAGCCAGACAGCGGTAAAGAACACCACCTCCATGCTGGTAAATTTCTGAAGCCCTGTGCCGGGTGTTGATGCAGCCTGGCTGGACCAGCCAGCTGGACCCAGTGTAGGAGGGTGGAGCAGGATGGTGAGGTTTATTGCTGCCTCAGCCTCCAGGACCCCCATGCCAGCCATGCTGCCAGCAGCAGGAAGAGTAATGGCCTGGGAGGAGAGGGGCATAGGTGATGTGTAGGGGGGCCATGGGGGGGTGTGTGGCCCCCCCCGAGATTGATGGTCACCACTGACTTCTGTGGGCTGTTGCTGCTTGCCTCCCACCCTAGCTGCTGATGGCGTCTGTGGGTGGTCCCCATGTGTCCTCACCCCTGCCACTGATTCTGGAGGCTGTGGGTGCTTCTCCCTTGCTGTTTGCCACCATGGTGCCCTGCCAGTCTTGGGAGGCCCCAGTTGTTCAAGGCGGGGCATGTTGCCATTGCTTCTTCCTGCTGCTGGAGGTGCAGTCAGACCATGCCCTGTTCTTGCCTCCCACCCCACGTGGGTTGGGAGTGCGGGGCACCGTCGAGGCCAGGGGGCTGCAGGTCAGGAGTGAGGGGGGCCTTGAGTCCAAAAAGGTTGAGAACCACTGATACAGGCAGACAACTTTCTTTGGGCAAATGTGATTTTTATTGAACCAACCTTCGGTGGTATAGGGCAGCGTTTCCCAATCTGTTCCAGCCCTAGGCACACTTGCATTAATAAAATTTTTCCGTGGCACACTTGGTAAGACATTCCTCATCCTCATACCTATTCTAGCTCATTGTCATGGCAAAATTCTGCAGCACGCTTGTTCATTTCTGACGGCATACTTGTGCCACGGCACACTGGTTGGGAAACGGTAATTATAGGGTAATTTAAAGTTGGGCTGTTGTAACCAAGCTTGTGGCAAAGATGTACAAAGAAAGCCCTACCTTCTGTTAGTGTCAGAGTGGGGGGGAGGGAGGGGTAGGTTGAAAGTCCACTGGCAAGTTGAAAGTCTTTACAGGCCCACTAAGCATCAGGATCAGTCATCTAGTTCCTCTCCTGCATCAAAGTAAGACTTGCTAAGCTTTGCTTTGTAAATTCAACAGTGGCTAAAATAGGTTACTTTCACCAGATAGTATGTGGAAGCATTATTGCATTAACCTTTTTAATTTAAAAAACCTGAGGGGAAGGGGAAGACGGGGTTACCAGTAACTTGATGAAGATTCCTTCCATTTTAGGAAGTTGGAAGCAGTCTGAGCCTATGAAGTAAGATCAGGAGCTCTGTTTTCTTCTATTCTCTTACACTCAGAACTTCCACTGACTTCAGCAAAATAGCTCTGCTGGTGTTATTTAGGTTGGAAATTGGACTAGGGTCACCCAGATGTCACCTAAGCAAGTGTGGCCTGGTGGAAGATTACTCTAAAGAAGATTTTCCATTTTATGGAAATGGAAAGTACTGTAATTTTAATCTGCTCTGAATGAGAAGTCCATTACTATTTCCTTAACTCTCTCCCCTTTCAGGCATCTAAACTCCAATACCTCTTTTTTTGTCTATTTCTGCAGTGCATTGTATATCTAAATAATAGATGCAGAGTGCAATGAAAGCTGAAATGAAGAATCTGTTTTGTAACAGATGCAGAGTTCTCTGTAGCCTAAATAGAACTGTCAAAAATGGGCAGTAGCTCTTGCTTTTAGTTACAAAAGCACAATGTGTTAATTGTGAACAGTTGCAAATTTCTCCTCATGTAATGGAGGAGCAGAGATGATGAGGGTTTTATTTAAGTCATTTAGTTAATGGAATTGAGTAATGGGGCTTAGTGAAAGTTTCAAGCACTAGTGTGTTCTAATCTGATCTATTTGGCTTGCAAATATCAATGAAGCTTGTGGTGCAGTGTGTGTGGGGCACCAATTGGTACAGGTTGTATTAAAGTAGCAAGATGCAGAATAACCAAGCTAGTTACTGTTTTTCATTTGTCCTAATGTTTACAGTACTGTACTGCTGGTTATGATTCCTTGTGTGAAGTTGGGAACAGCAAAACATATGTGGAAAGCTTTGACCTTTTTTAAAATTTTGCTTATAATCCATTAAATGTTTTTATGTAATGCAACACATGCAGTGTCTGGACTTTAAAGTTTAGCGAGATGCATATATATACTTTAGCTGAAAATGTTTTTTATTTTTAAGTAAACCCTTTAAAACTATGACTAACAATATAATTCTTTTTTAAACTTCCTTGCAGCATTTGAAACTAAAATTTTCTCTTAACTTGTAATTTAGATTTGTGACAATTTATAACGTACTTGACTTGAGTCATTTTGCATAAGTATCTTTAATAGCACCTATTTTTGTGGCTGAGTAATTGGCAGTGCTATTTAAAAACAAAAAACAAAAAAAACCCCAAACCACTTACATTTGTCACCTTTTTGAAGCTCTGCAGTTCTTTCTCACTTGCACTATAGATGCTGTATATTGAGGTGTAATAATAACATGCAAATAACATAGTTGGTTACAGCTATCAGAAGACCAGTGACTGAACTGGAGGATAATGGTACGTCAAGACTGAACAAGTAGCAGAATGCATTAGTTTATGCAAGTGATGTATGTATATGCAGATTACCTCAAAAATGTTGCTTTGCTGTTGCCCATGTAAATTGCATCTGAACTTCCAACTGCATTTCTAGCAAAATTAATTGTAACACCGAGTGTTATGCAAATATGCACTTCCATTAGAGGAACTCTGCTTGGAATTATGTCAATAGTATTGACTAGAAACGAGTAGAAAAGCCCCCCAAATAGGTTTGTTTCATTTATACGTTATATGGGAATACTAACAACTCTGTGCAAGAGGGGTAATGGTTGTAGTTTTTTATATTTCTAACATCAAACCTTTTTAAAAGCAGGATTGTACTAATGCATTGGGCTACTTTCATTTAGTGACTCTAGTGTTTCAATATAAACTGAATGAATTCTTTCTAAGCTTTGATAGTCTTTCATAGATTCTGGACCTTTAGGAGCACAAGGGACTGGAGATCATGTAGTCTGACCTCCTGTTTCAGAGCCCATAGAATTTTGCCTAGCTCTCCATGCGTTGAGCCTAGTAACTTGCATTTCACTAAAGCTGGCCCTCTGGAAAGGCATACAGTTCTGATGTTTAATCAGTTTTGGTGTTCAAGAACTTTATTTAACTTTTAATTTGAGATGGGTGATTCTTTATGCCTCTCTGCTAGATTAAATACAGGTCATGAATTTATCATTTGAGGCCTTTTAATCAGGCTTTGGTTTTGAACTTCTCATTCTGTAACTTCTGGGTGTGGGTGAATGTGCCAAATAATAGCTTTCAGCATTTTGCTTTTTCTGTTGGGACAGTGTACTCCTCAAACTCTTTGTACAGATTACATACCTTTTTTTGGTAAATTGATGGAATTGACAACTATTGCAGTTGCAGGTACTCTGACACTTGGCCAGGAGTAGATTTTATTTATTTATTGTTTATTTATTTTTTTAAACAGCATCATCATATGAAAAGACAAGAACACAGGTCCAGCACTTTTTTTTTTTTTAATTGCGATTACAGTTTTGTTTTCCTCCTCTAACGATAATAAATATGGGAGAGGGAATTGGGTGATATCAGGGCCATGTGCAGGGTAAATGGTGCTCTCTTCAAATACTTGGTACTTAGTGCTAATCTGGAAAACTGGTTCTTATGCATATGTGAATTCCATTTCTTTGGGCCAGATTGACCATTTAAACTATCTTGATTCTGACATTGCACGCCTGCCTGAGAGCTATTCCAGAAGCAGGCTCTCTGTTGGGCGAGAGACAGGTTATCAGTATTCTTCATGATTTGAAGCCACAGTAAGGCCATTTCTCCAGTTAACATGAGGCTTCTCTTCATGAAGTATCCTTGTGAAAATGAATTATAACAGCTGGATACAATGAATATCACTGCAGTCAGTGTTTGCTGCTTCTTTGGTAAAGATGGCAGCATCCAGAGGTGTTGGCATTTCCTTCCCAAATTTAAATGGAGATTGGGAGGGAGAAGCTGTCCATGATTGCAACGCTGAAAGGAGTTTTTTATGGGAAATAGTGCTGGATTGAATAACCAAATGAGAAAAATGAAAACCTGTAACAACAAATGCCTTCCCAGAGCTGGGATTATTCCTTTGGGGGTACCAAACCCTGAGAAATAAGTCTTCTGGCTTCACTGGGTTGTTTTGCTGCCTTAGGATTTATTTCGGTATTCCATGTGCAAGTTCTGACTTCCTACGACTACTGCGACCACTTTCCCTTCTGCAGTCTATAACAATCTCAGAGGGGTGTTGCAATTTTGGACCTTCCTGGGATTCACTTGGTATGGCTTGCTGTCAGAAATGGGTATCAAACTGAGTTGCTGCTTGGATCTGGCATAATAGTTTATATGTCCCTTTTAGCTACTGCACGGATGTCTGAGGGTTTTCTATATTGGATTATATCGTTCTTTGATATCCATGGGTGGAAGCTGCTGAAAGTAGTGCACAAGTAATGTTGGTTCTGATCTATTCAAGCTCTGCTATCCAGGCCACTTTTGTTTACAGGTATCTTAGTGCTTTTGACCCCGACACAACACATTCTCCTTTGTCTACTTTCTCTCCTAGTTTTCCTCCCTAGTCCCCAATGTGATGAACACCAGTCACTGGAGATATTACCTCTCTCAAGGGCTCTTGAAATAGTGTAAAAGCAGAAGCGGATAGCTCCAAAGGTGCGGAGTTCAGAAGTGGTTTGATATTACATTCTCTGAAATGACTGTGCTGGAAACGGATCCACTACTTCCAGTGCTTTAGGTGATTAAAGTCCTTAACTCATTCTCTTCTGTGTACTGAACATATTTTTGTCACAGGTGAAAAATTAAATTTAGTAGTCTTTGTACACAAATCACTTGTGCATGGCAACTACTGTATAAGTTTTGTTTGAGAGACCAGCACTGGGGAAGATGTTGAGAGAGCTGTCGCTAAGAGATTCCATAGCATAGATTCCAAATCTGGCTAGAGAATTGATCTTTTACATTTGCAAGAACACTAAGCCCTGTTTAAAAAATGTAGGTGGGTAAGGGGACAATGGGCAAAAGAAGCCAGATCTTAGTCTTTTAGGGACTCCTGGCATGTAGGCAGGGAAAACCCAGGGATGGCATGTGGATGTTGTTGTACCTGGCTTTGGGCACTTTAATCATGCTACCCATGCTACTGCATGTACTTTTATACCTCCCCCCTCCCATCCAAAACCGGACAGAACCAATGGGTAAATTTCTACTATCTCCAAGGTCTCAAACATCTCCAGTTGGAAACAGTGTGTCTACTGGCTCTTGGAGATGTTCTTGGGATGTTTTGCATGTGTTCTTGAGGGTAACATAAGGCATGCCCAGCACTGTTCTGATGGTGACCCCATACTCTTTTTCAACACGGATGCATGTGGAGTGGGAACAAGTAGTCGGGGCTTATTTCTTGATAGTGGTGAGCGTGGCCTTCATTCACAGACACAGTATAGATTTGCTTACAGGCAACTTCTATGCTTTCTTGCTAGCTGAGAGGAATTGGCAGAATGTCTCAGACCTGAGATCCACCTATGCCAGGATTCTGTTCCTGGGAGTGCCCAGGACCAGATACTTCAGTTTCACAGCAGGCCAGTGTGGGATAATCTCTCATCTTCATCTTGGGTTTTGTTTTGATCATTGAGATGGATACTTCATTTAAACCCTAAAGCATGAGGCTTATTCTTTTTAGCATTTTAGTTCCATGCAAATGTCTTTATGTAAGAAAGAAAAAAAAAAAGTGTTACATTCTCTACCTTTTAGTGACTTAATTTGGCAATAAGTATTATGGTGTACAGAGGAACAAAAAATGAGGAGAAACATCCAAAGGAATGTATTTCCTCTTGTTGGTTTAACTTCCACCTCCTGATTTCACTGGCCATCCTCTTTATTGAGTTATGAGGTAAGAAGAAAAGACTGATCTCCAGGGACTCGGATATCGACTGAGGAACAATCTGTCTACTAGCCCCTGGAGATGTTCTTAGGGTCTTTTCTACTTTTTCCGTCCTGATTTACTATATGTGCTCTTTTGTCTTGTTCATAATCTTTTCATTCTCTGTGTATGCAAGAGTTTCCAAGCACTTGACTACTCTCTGAATCCCCTTCTAGTTCTGCGTGGCCCTCATAGAAAGGCTGACTGTTGCTGTACATGTTATTCCAAATGAGGGCACACCAGTGACTTGTGTAATGGCATTGTGATTGACCCCATGTTGTTCTTTGTACCCTTATATTGTGCATCGTTTTTGACTGCAGTTGCACACTGTTCAGATGCTTTCTCCAATGATCTCCCTTCCCCTTGAGTTGTTGGGAGTCCGGCCTTGCTGGTCCCAAGTTCTGATCCAGTAGTGACAGACCAGTTTCTTTGGGTAAATCTGTCTTTTATTAGACCAACTCAAATAGCTGGAAAACTATCCAGGTCCAATAACAAAACGTTCTAGAAGTACTGACCAATAGTACTGTTCTGTGGCTGTTTTTTTGTTTCTTTGGGTTGTTTTTTTTTCCGAGAAATTATTTGTTTCAGTGATGTATTTGCTAACCATGTTGGTCTGAGACTAAAAGAAATGCAAAACTCTAGAACTCTTGGTTTAGAGAGGATACCTTTTTATTAGACTGACAGAAAAAGATTTTTTTTGTGATTTTTTTTTTTTTTTCTTAGTTCGTCTAATAAAAGGTATCTTCTCTAAGCCAAGAGTTCTAGAGTTTTGCATTTCTTTATGTAGTTATGAAGAGCAAAGTTTGACTGACTTAAGATGGATGTCCCCTAAGCTGAAGCTTCTTGTTAAATTCCAAAGTTTGGAGTGTGTGGGAGTGAGCTTAAAAATTGGCTTTCATGCTGTATGTTGACTCTCACTCTTTTTAAACAGCAACTGTTAGGTTAAACTAGAGGCTGGGAATCTTCACAACTACCCCTAGAATGGTGCGGCATCTGCAACTGAATGTGTTTGCTTAGGTGCATAAACATGGCTGCGTAGAATCCAACTTCTGTATGAGTTCTCTACCTTTTGTTTCATGAACTGTTAAATAGGAAAGGGAGGTGTCACACGCAACAGTTTTGGGCAGCTGTGTCAAAAACAGACAAAAGTTAGCTTTCTCTAAATATTGGCTTTCCTTCCCGGACACCCCCCCCCGCCCCGGTCAGCATATGGCAATCCAGAGACTCTTTAGAAGTAAACCCAACCTATTCTCCCTTGAAGAAGGGAGGAAGACCTGCTGACTGCATTTGCTGTCCTGGGTGGGGGAGTTCTTCTTGGCATCTGTCAGCGTTTTGAGGGTGGGGATGGCACAAATACTGCAATTTCATAGCTACAGCATTTTTGTTTTAAACTTGTAGGTGAGGAAAATAGTAATTTCTCAATTATAATGTGAGAGTAATAAATGACAACAGACTTACATTTTTGACAAGGACCTAAAATCATGCACAAACACTTTATTTTCACATATACATTTACTTCCTAGGGGGGGGAAAAAAATTAGTTCTGAAAGTTTACTTGTCTCTGTGACTTTCAGGTCAGCACGTGTGCGCGCACCCACACATGCACGCACACGCACGCACACACACACACACCCCCCGGAATAAAATGGTTTGGTAGCTCTCTCTCCTGTTTTCTACAACCCAGCTAAATTTCATGCCATGTCTTTTCTAGTCAGTGGCTTTTTTTTCAGTCCTGGCGTTCTGCCTGATGACAAACTCTACCCAGTGTTTTGCCTCATTCATTTCAATGTCCCTGTAAGGGAAACATCAGTTAACTGGTAAACTAGGGCTCAATTTAACCTTTAACTCTCCATAGCTTCACTGGGGCTGTGGAGCCAAACTGAAACAGAGATTTGGTCTTCATCAAGTAGGTGTGACAGGGAAGACCCAGCCAAAAGATTTCCGGAGAAAGAAGCGTTTTGTTCTCTTTTTTGATATCACTTCATAGGAAACTGGATGTTTGAAGTAAATTCTACCATGATGTTTGTGTGGGGTGGTTAATTTGTTAATGAATAATTTGTTGGAATTTGCTTTTTTTTTAAAATTCAGGTTACCCAGTTGCCTATTACTTGTTACGTTCTGAATGGATAACTTAAGGAGTTTTTACTCTTTTGGTTTGATATCTGAAGCCTGAAATTTGAGCTGTTGCTTAGTTGCCCTTCTTCTGGGGGGAGGGAGCAGAGGTATCACTGGCCTTCTGGAGGATGTTTACTTTGTAACTGGGTTTCTGCTGAGAACATTCCAAGGAAGCGAATGTAATTTCACAGGCTAAAACTTCTGTTTAGAAGGTGCCGTCTAACTCGATTGTATAAATGTGTATGGAAAGGAAAAACAAATGCAAAACCTTTTCATCCCCCACCCCCATATTGGTCCAGCTCTAATTTCTCTAGATGTTGACTTGTGAACAAAATTTAACTTTCAGATATACCCCCTTACTGCTTCCACAAAAACACCACCCCACCCTTGCGTTTTCCGGCTTCCGGTCTTTCTGCTGAGTAGTATTTCTGTTCCTACAGAAATCTGTTGGCAAACTGGACAGCTGTTGAAGTAGAAAGCCACTGGGGGATGCCTAAATGATTCCGTTATGGAGATATTCAACAGTAATTGGTATTTGTGAGTTTTTCAGAAACTCTTAAATTGAACATAATTCCTAGACAGCAAAGTGTAATTTTGAACTCCATGACTTTTAGAGTTGCTAATAACTTAGCTACTAGAAATTTTCAGAAAAACTGAATTTTTGTGGGAAATATTGGAAACCTGCCACAGTAGACATTCAAAAGCACAACATACACGAAGATAGAGTTGATGACATTTTGCAAATAAGTCAAACCATATGAAGCAAGTGGTAGAAGAATTTTAGGTGGTTGAGCATTTTTGAAAATCCATCTATGTTCACTAAAAGTTGTTTTAAGAAAAAAATGTTTTAACTTGGGCTTTGTGTATATGCGTGTACACATCTTTCATGCATAATATGTAAAATAAGCTCCTTCTGTACCTCACTTCTCACTCGTCTACTCTTCCCAGATAAAAGGTGTAGAACTGATTCGTACTATGAAAAATACCATAATTGTGCTTAATCTGCAATGCTTGCCATAAACTAAAAGAGAATAACTCTCTTCGCGATTAGGATTGTCCTATTTCCAAAAGAAATCGGCCTAAATGCTGCTGAATGACTCATGGGGCCTTGCGTACACATGCAGTTAAACAGTGCTAAGCGTTGGTTCATCTGTGTCATTGCTATCTGGTAGGAGTGCACTGATAGAGATTTTGGGGGCCAAGACTGATAGCCGATTTTAAGGAAGCATATCGGCCGATACCAATCTGAATTTTGATACAGCTGCATGCAGCTGGTAAGGCTGTTGCAGTGAAAGGAGAGGTAGGGGAGCAGATCAACACCCCCCCCCCCCCCCCGGCGGTAAAGGAGGGAGTGGAGCTGGGGTAGGCACTGCCCAGCCAGGGCAGGGTGTGTGCGTGATGGAGCTGTGGCTCATCCAGAGGGGTGCTCCCGCTGCTGCTCCTGCCGCTTGTCTGGGAGGGCCCCCGGGTGGGTGGCATGTGCCCCCGTATCTGTGCTGGTTGGGGTGGGCAGCAGTGGTGCCTCTGGGAAGGGGACTCTTGGGGCGGGGGGGCTGCAGCCACCCCAAACTTCGCCGTAGCCCCTGGCCCCAGCCCACAACCCACATGGCCTGCTCCACCCAGATCTGGGGTCACCCCCTGCCCCATGTCATTTTGGACGAGCCACGGGAGCAGCAGTGGGAGCCTCCCCCCTCTCTCCCCTGCACCCTAGGACCGCCGCAGCTCTGTCCCATGCCTGTCCTGCCCTGGCTGGGCAGCACCTACCACAGTCCCACCCCCCTCACCCCTCATTCATTTGCCCCCCATGCCCCTTCCCTCCCCCCTCCCCTTTCACCACAACAGACTTACCAGCTGCACACAGGTCTTCAAGCTGTCGAGCTATGCTCCTTGCTGCCTACATGCTGTGCTGTGCCTGCTCTCACACAGGCATTTATCAGGCTGATTTCCAGTTATAGTCAGTCTTCTTTATTGGTGCCGATCCAGTATCGGACCAAAGTAGAGGTGCACCGATACAATCTGGTAAGTTTTTGCATAGTCTAAATGAGGTTTAGAACTGCCTGAAGTTAGACCATGGTATCCTCTCAAACAAGAGGCGATACCGAAGTTGTAGTGTTTTGTAACTGAGTAGCTGGCTATCTTAAAACACAGCAGTGTCTGGTTCCTTGTTATACTATATTCCAGATAACGATGAGTGGCTATCCTTTCTGACCACTTATTGATTGATTGATTGATTGGACCTGTCATACATCAATCTTAATGAAAACTTTCTCAGCCTGAAATGGAAGACTGTCAGAATCTTTCTTTTACCATCTTTTTCTGTGCCTGGTTTGCTTATCTTGAACCAATAGCAGGAAGATGACCATTTATTTTCTGCACCACTACACTGGGTTATGGGGGCACTACCATAACCCAGTGTAGTGAAACAGGAGATGAGATTTGAAACCTTGGGGGAGCTACTTGAAGTTTTGTCTAATCTAGTGAGATCTTGGAAACCAAACCTGTTCATATGTTCATGTTGTCATTGTCATGGTCTTGTGGTAAATAGATGTTGTCATTGACCAAGACAATCCATGTCCCATAGAAGAGCAATTATCTGCATTGAGTGACTTGAAGTGACATCCAGGTCAGGAGACAGCGGTGTTCACTCCCTTGCTGACTGAGATGTTATTCTGATCCTTTTCAGGGAAATGAAAAAATGCCCCTTGACTTGGATGCAAGCCTCCTAAGTCTACCTTGTCATGAGTGAAATGAGTTCCTTTCAAGAATTATGCCCCTCTCTTTTGAGAAGCAGGTTACAAATAAAAGTAGTGAGTGACTGAACAAAGACTATTTAATGTAAAGAATCCTCTTGGATTCCTTGCATCAAAAAGCTGGAGGAAAAAGCAGGAAAACTTAGTCAACTTCAAATGCACAAACTACCCTGTTTTGTGTTAACTTGGGAGGAGGACAGAAAGGGCTTTGTGACTGAACAGCAAAAAAACTAGCTTGGGAAACTGGATAGAGCTATGTATCACCCTTGGTACTGTTACTCTTCGGTCCAAAGTAAATCCCAAATTGGGGATTTATTCTAGTTAGGAGACATTTAATAATGGAAATAAAAATCTTTGTTTCCAAAAGCTCTGAAATAGTAGGAACAGGAGGCATCTTAAACAAAAGATTTTTGTCGTGTCTCCCCACCCCC
>NW_005842041.1:1043044-1078247 GCF_000455745.1 Alligator sinensis | reverse complement strand
AAAAAAAAAAAAAAAAAAAAAGCTGGCAGTTAACTCCAAAAACCCCTTCTATAAATTGTCCAGCATAGCCTTCTCTGTCTCTCCTTTTTCTGTTTTCTTTTTTTCTTCTTTGGTGTTTCTGGTCATTCTCTCTTACCCGCACACCCACCCCTACTCCAATACATAGCAAAGTCTCTCTGCCCACATAGTTCAAATTCCTGAAAGATGCCTTTTGTTTTAGGCCTGTTCTGATTTGGAGACTGCTGTTGTTGCTTCACAGGAAGGTGGTGTATTTTTACAGTTCTCTCTGTCTTTTTATTTAAGATTAAAATTTGTCAGATTCAATCATGTTCTGGCCTAGTTCTCAACCCTCTTTCCTTATAAAAGAAGTCAGTAAAATGACAGAGACTGCTTCAAACATGCTGGGTCCTTGGAAGGGGGGGCAGGGGGCTTGGCAGCTGTTGCTCTTGTCGTAAGGGAGCTAGAGGCTCTGGGGAGGGGTAGTCTGAAGGGGAGGACAATACTGAGCTATATATTATAAAAGAAATAATGGAGGAGGCTCAGCATTATTTGCACTGAGCGTTAGTATCTACCAACTGCAGGCTAAAATGTGTGAATGTAACTTGAGTGAAGAAGAAATTTTTTTTTTATTCTCTAAAATGACTTGTTAATTTTCATCATAAAATGGTTCAGAGTTAGTGGCTTATTAAGTTTCACATGATGATAAAATCATTGTCTGGATAAGATGCAACTATTGCGGGAGTAGTTTTATCTGTACTAGTACTAACTTCTGTATTAACACTAGGCAATATTACTGGTGTACAACACCAAACAATATTACTTGTTTTCTTTAGTGCTAACAAAAAGAGTTCAAATGAAGCTAAAAGGGCGACTGTGCAGATAGTGCCATTCTAGCTGTCTGTTACAGAAGACTTTTTAGCCTTGCGCTTTGGAACTGAATGTCTGTGTAGGTACACTCTAAATAAATTATGCCTCACAAATTGCTGTTAAGTATCTTTTAAATTTAAGAATCTATTCAATGCTGCTGTAGTCAAGGATGATAAAAAGCATCTTGGAGGTGGGTGAACCCAAGTTTCTCATTTTCATGTTTTTCCCATTTTATAATCTTAAATTACTAGAAGTGATGTACTTCTTTTACTCTTCATTTTCTAACTATTGGAGCGTCAGATCCTCATAGAAGATTGAAGTCTCGTGCTTGTAATATGTATATCTATACCGGGGCACTCAACCTCCAGCCCTTAAGCCAAAAGCAGTCTGAGCCATGGTATCCAGTGGCCCAAGGGGCTCGCCACAATTTGGGAACCTTCATGTTGTTGGGGGAGGAGTAGGAATGCAATGCTGCCAAATTCCCAAACCCCAAACTAAGCCCTGTGCAATGGGTTGGGGCTGAGTTTGGGTCCCACTCCCTACTCCTTTGCCCTTGTGTGCCCCCCCCCCCCCCTTGCACTTCCCCTGCATAGCTGGGTGGGATCTGCTGTGATTGCCTGGAGTGCCAGATTTGGACCACTGGCTAAATCTGGCTCATGGATGGACCAGGCATTACCCATCTGGGCTGCTGGCCAAAAAGAGATCAGTGATGCTCAAACTACTGGTAGCTTCGTATAGAGATCCTTTCTGAGACCAGCACACAATTGGTAAGCAAAATGATAATGATGTATTTGCAACCAACTGCACCTTCTGGCAAACTGAATTTTCTCAAATCGCAAGTGAAAAACTTGTAGGATGTACTACCCTATCAAGGTTCTGAAGTTAGTGGGACTCATACAAAGTCCTAAAGTCACATAGGCGCTTCTGAAAATCTTGCCCTAAATTCTCATACGTATACATTTGTTCTTGAAACTTGAGCTCTTCCCCCCCCCCCCCCCCAACGTCACTCTGTCGTCCCCCCCCCCCCCCCCCGAAAGCTTTAGACAAAAGGTGTGTGATGAATGGGGGTTTTGTTTATTTGTTTTTGGGGGTGGGTTTTTATTTTGGGGGGGTCCCCCCTTTTGTCTAAAAGGATAACTACAAAAGGATTGAAACTTGTAGACTAGAGACTTGTTATACAGCTTGGGGAAGGGACTATAGTTGGTGGTAGAAGTTTTTATTCCAGTAAGACTTGCATTTGTATGTCTAGTTACAAATGCCATGTTTTTGGTTGTAGCCATGTTGGTACAAGGACGTAGGCAGGGAAGGTTCATTGGCTAGATGTGGTATCTTTTTATTAGAACAACTGTGTAGTTGGAAAGAAGCTCTTTGCAAGCTTTTGGGTGCAATCACAAGGATGTAGCTTTCCTCCTCTGACAGTCTTACCAAAAACACTGGGGAAGCTTTTATGCTTGCAAACTGAAACCTTTCTTCCACTTTAACTTAAACCCCCACACCCCTCCCTTCAATTTTGATTGATGCTCAAAACTTCTGTTGTCTCAACTTTTTGCAAAAGCCAGACAGACTCTTTTCAGCTGGAGTCAGGGTATGGCCCAAATAAAACTTAACACATGACCAGCCACTTCTCTAATTCTACTGCTGCTTTTAAGGATTCTGTTTTTCACTAGGAGAATTTCAGTTTGTAAAGCAACCACTAAACCATGCTAAACTACCAAAGACATGGATTCACTTGAAAATAATTTAGAGCAGCAGCAATAGAACGGTAGTTATCAATATGAGGATCTAAAAGCATATTTTGCCTCCCTTTTTTCCCCTAAGAAGATAAATTTGAAGTATTAACAGGAAGATTCAGGTGTATTTCTTATGGGTGGAAACTTTTTTTGTTTTGTTTAAACAACAACAAAAAGAGAGTGAATCGGTGAGGGGATAGTGCTTCACCTTGTTCCAAGTTCTGCCTGGCTCCTGTAAATCTACCACCTCCTCAGTAAATTAATGAGTTTATCTGTTAAATTGCCCTAGTTTTGGTCTCAGTTGGTTGTTGTGAACATTGCCTTTGCTGAAAGGCTTGGAGCTGTTTTGAATGACACAGTATACCTTGATTACAAATATTGGTCATTGATGTTAGGTAGGTTTTAAGCAAAAATTTTGCAAAAATTATTGCAAAAATATAAGGGTGCGTTTGGGGGCATTGGAAGTATGATGGTCTTTTTTCATTTCTCTTGTGAAAGATCTTGGTTTTCCATGCTAGGTGCGCCAGTCAGAAAGCAAGTAGGAATTTTTTCACTTGAGCGGAGAGTGGAACTTCTCAATTTTCTCATGGAAAAGAAACACCACTACCTCTCCCTGCTGCAGATCAGCTTCTTCTAAAACCCTTCAAATTCCTTAATTGCTGTCCACCTAAAATGGGACAGCTCACGTGCCTTTGCACAATACAGCTTCAGCATCTGTGCTATGAACCTCATTACATATTGTCTATCATACATGCTGTCTACTTGGTTGGAAACTGGCTACCCATTGTCTGATTTTATTTATTTTTTGGTAGGACATGTAGAGGTTGGCACATAAAACAGGGACTCAGTCCTTTGTCTAGGAGTTTCTCTGTCATGCCCAAGAGAACACAGTTGTTCAGTTGACCATTACATTCACCTGCTTCCTTATCTGTTGGGGGAAGAAAAGAGAAAATTCTTCCTAACATCTCATACGACTTACTCTTACAGTACTAGGCTCTTTTGTGGGACAAAAGGGGAAGATGCTGTATGTGGAGAGTGTTCTTTTCTTGCCTAATACTGCAAATTATACAGGAGGCAGGGTAGATTTGGACCTTAAATCAGAGATGTATAGACTTTCGTAAGCAGCATCTTGCTTCATCATGCTAAGGGACTGCAGGGAGCAGAGTTCACTTGCTCAGACACTGTTTTCTATTTAGAAGCTCTGTTCCTGTAGTCTTTTCTTAGCATCTGATGAGATAAGGGGCTGTTTATGAAAGCTTATGCATATCTAATTTAATTAGTCTATAAGGGGCAAATCTACCCTGCCTCCTTCAGATGTTATTCTGATCCTTTTTAGGGAAATGAAAAAATGTCCCTTGACTTGGATGCAAGCCTTCTCCTTCTCCAGGTAGTAGCATGGCTAACTACCTGTCTCTGCAAATTATACAGGTTCTAAACCTGTTTACTATCAACAAAACTTGAGCTCCTTGTAGCTTTTGACTTCTCATGTGTCACAGCTGCACTGATAATTTTGGATGCAGCTTAGATGCTTTTTTCTGCTGCTGATACTTTTTCTGGGGAAAAGTCTGACTGATGAGGTCATTGATTGAACCAGCATGACATCGGTCAAACCTCAGCTTCACTGCATGCTAACCCTGGAATAAATAATCACATGCTTGTCGGTACATGGTAGCTTACCCCATTACAGCATGACCACATTGTTGATATCAGCATGCAGCTGTCATGTCCCACACTTGCACTGCACATGGCTATGATGAACTGTAGAGCCATCTGGGCATAAATCCTAAAACTCATTATGTGCTGTGTTTACAGAAGCTTGGTGTTGTAGGACAACTTGTTTGCCCTGTCTCTAGTCAGTGATGGGTAACAGTGTAGTGTTGGGCAAACTTTGCTGTCCTAACTCGGTTTGAATTGTCTTTTTGTTATCTGCTGTGTTCTCTGCCTAATTCCCAAGACTGAGAGCTGCTGCTTTTTTTTTTTTTCATGTGGAAGCTGAGGTGATGGTTTTTGCCTTGTTTCTTTTTTATTTTATTTTTTTTTAGTGTTGTTCTGGGTGGTCCCCCCCCCCCCTTTTTTTTTTTTTTTTTTTTTTTTTTTGTTTTTTTGGGGGGGCCCCCCCCCCCCTTTTTTTTTTTTTTTTCTTTCATGTTGCCAGGAGACATGGGTAGGAGTTTCAGAGGCTGTTCTGTAGCTGGAGGAGGCAAGAGCAGTGGTTTACTGTTGGGAATAGCGGAACAGTGGCTGGAGAGAACCACGTGTACATGCAGTTGTGGAGGGAATGAATGCTGTTGTTAATGTGGCTAGCTCTTACCTCCACCTCCTGTTGCAGCTTCTGAGCTGGGAACAGAGGCTGAAGGACCAACCATACTGCAAAAGGAATATGGGCTGACTGTCAGGGGGACCAAGATTTTGGGGTGAGGGGAAAAAGTTTCTGGAGCTATGAAGATCTTTCTGTGGAATGTAAGTGACAGAGCATCCACAAGAGACAAGCTAATAAGGATGTCAACAGATGTCTGTCCTGGTGGTCCTGATTTTCTCCAGGTAAAAAACCCAGGAGAAAATGGGAGCAGTACATGCAAAGGCCTTCCAAGCATTGCTGTTCTTCTGCCAGTAAGTGCTCAGCGAGAGCTGACAGCCTGCTGGGATTGACCTGCAATATCCTTACAGATGCACACCATGATGTTGCAAGCATTAACATGTTTTTACTCTGTATACTTCACAGATACCTGAAGCAGGACAGCAGATTCCTATGTCTCATGCCAAGAGGGTAAGCAATGGATTTGTATAGGATGGTTTGGATATGGATGATCCTGCCTCAGGATAGACTAATTAAAGTAGATGGCCTCTTGAGGTTTCTTCCAGCCTTACATCTCTAAGATTCTATGATCTGTAGGATCCTGGGACAAAGGGCTTTCTCCTGGGACAGATGCCATATCTGTTTACAGCCTAACAATAGAGCAGAGGGTTGCTGTTGACCAGTGCAGTCTGGCAGCCTTGCATTGTCCCAGATCTGTCTGCAATTGGTTTGGGACTGGTGAATCTACAGCTGATGTGGTCTGAAGTGTGCAAAGCAGTTAACTATGTGCTATCCTCCCAGCTTTTCAAAACTGGAAATATTCATTAAATTATGTTGGCGGTATGAATGAGCAGGTTTCAGAAGTGCAAATGCGGTTGACAGAATGCGTGTACCCATCCTGTCTTTACCATTTCAAGAAAGGGAACGTTAGCAGGAATCAAGGTAGTTTCTTTCTTCAGGCTCTAGTGCATCACTGTAGCTTGTTTGTAACAGCTCTCCTAGGAGAGTGCAGTCAGGCTGCAGGATATGGGTGGCCAGGCCTGGGGACTGATTGAAGATCAAGGTTTTAGAGTCGGAGAGCTAGGACAGTGGAGCTGAAGCTGAGGTCAGGGATTGGCAAGCAGAATCCAGGAGTTGGCTGGGTCAAGATGCAAATGATGCACAGGAGCATAATTGATATTAGAAAGAGCCTTTGGGGTGCCTGTTCCTCCTCCCCTATTGAAGGGCAGGAAGCTTCTGGTCCAGTTTTACTGGTCAGCCACCTGGGTGGCAGGGAAGGGGCAGACATACACACATAGAGTTGTGTATGCCAATATGAGGCTTTCACAGGTCCTGTCCATCTACTAGAAGCTTCAGTGGGGGGTGGCAGGCTTGGGTAAGCTGCTGCTCGGGGATACTGTGGTCCTGGGTTCAAGACTGTGGTCCTGACTGATCCATGATGGCAGCTCTCTCAGAAGTCTTGCCTGTGTTCAGTGTGGGCATGCTGACTTATTCTACTCTAATGAATAGCCCCTAACAAATGTGATCTGGGTGACCCCATGCTGCCCGGATGAAGGCTTTTCCTAGTGTCTGCCAGTGGTGTAAAAGGTGGCTTGGTTGCATGTGGATCAAGTGCAGACTGGCACTGGAGTGTGACTTGGCCATTTTGCTTTTAGTTGGTTGATGTTTGTTTACTGACTCATACTTACTGTAGCCCCTTTAATGCCATGCATCTGACTGGAGTGTGCTGTGAGCTTCTTCATGATTCAGGGACAACTTGGGGATGGCCTAGGCTCTAGTAATTATGACTTAAAATGCACATAGACAACCAACAAATAAATCTCTCACTACCATAGTGACTGCTACTGTGAAGGTAGTAAGAGTTGCCATTTTCAGTTTGTATTTTGGAGTTAAATATGGCACTTGCATGGTGCCCTAGGGGTATTGCCTTATAGTCCAGTTGAGGTGCTTATGCATGCATTAAAGAAACAGATTCCAGTCCCTTCATCTTTATTGAAATTCACTGATGTTTGTGGCTTCTTGATTGAGCATGTTGGGTACCCTGACTTGGTGAAAATCTGTGCATGTGTACAATAAAATACTTTTTGTTTTGGGGCCTGTATTCTTTTGAACTGATCAGGCACGCTAATGGTGCACTAAATTGGATGGAAAGTAGTGGCCCTTGGATCACAGAGTTGCTTTTCCACCAATTATTTAGCATCTCTTGTAGTACAAGGTATGATGGACATGACTTTGTTAGATGCCTGATAGTTTGCTCCTGTGGCTTATGATCTTGAATAGACCATGTCTCAAACTCTGCAGCTGTTTTGCTCCCACATCTTCTGATCTTAAGAGTCATTCTGAAAGCAGCTGCTGCTTGTCTCTCTGCTTCCTGTCCAACTCCAATATCTTTTTATGATTGTGTAGAGCTTCCCTTATGTCCCCCCTCCCCACCATGATCAGATAATTTCTGCTCTGCCTCTGCTTTGCCCCCAAATTTGGAATCCTGTTACTTGATGAGTGTAGGAATATTTCATTCCTGTTGCACAAAGAAAATAAATTTGTGCATATACAATTTCATAAATGAAACTTGTATAAATAAAGTTGCTAATAAAACGAAAATAATAATTTTTCCCTCAAGAATATAATTTTTCTTTGTATTTTCATTCTTGTACCACACTTTTCTATGAATCTTCTCCCTTGCTAGTCTCCTTTTTCCATCCACATGAGGGATTTAAGAGAGTAACAGCCAATTACCTTTCCCTTTCCCTTATCAAAAATATTTGGGCGGGGGGAGTTGGCTGGTGGGTGGGTGTAGCATCCTTTATAAATCAGAAATGTCCTGCTTCAGATTTGGGAATGGAAGAAAGATCAGATATTCTGTGCTCCAGGGCACAGACTCTCCATTTACCACAAGGAAATCTGTACCTTGTGTCTGAGCAAGTGATACCTGTGGGTTGGAGTTTTGCCCAGCCTAGGAATCTGAGCTTTCCTGCGATGTCGACTTTTGATAAGAAATTCCATTTTCCCCGCACCCCCTCCCCCAGAACATACTAAAATCAAACTGATAGTAAAGTGTTATTGCATTAGTGAGAAGTTCATATAGCTTTCAAGTGCTTTCAGGCATAGCTTTATGGCTACTTCTACATTTTAGTCAGAATCTGTGGTCACAGACATCTTACCTTTTTGCTTTTAAAAGAAAAGCGACTGCATTCAACTGATGAAAATTTACTGGGTTGCTTCTCCCTTTCTCCTCCCTTCTCATATACCATCATGAGCTGCTTGATCCAGACCAGGGGGAAGAAAAGAGCTGGGGAAGTAATGGGTGTTGATGGAATGACATTGTATCTGCCCTTGAATTGAAGCAGAAGCTAGGCTAAGAATCTGTCCAACTGTATTGTAGTAGTCTTGAGGCTTCCCTTTGTTATACAAGACCCTACTGACCTGTGATAATGAGTCTGCTTTGGCTGCTTATGGTGGAGGTCTTCCTTGTACCTACCATATACTTTCTGGGTCACAGGAGACAGCTGGTCTATTCAGTTGTGGGGAAACTAAGTCTAAGGCTAGGATTACTTCTTGCCCTCTCCCTCTTCTTCCTAGGTGGTTGTGGTGGCCTGGGCCATGCCCCTGCAGACATCTGGGTTCTGAACTCTGTGCCAGTCTAGGCTCTACAGATGAGCCTATGCTGAAATAATGGGTACTGTTTTCCAGGAGGGTGATCCAAGCACAGTCTGGTTCATTGCAGAATTGCCAGTCTGAGAAGCAACTACCTCGCCTCCTATTTTTCTCCCTGGCATTATAGTAGCCCCTTTAATCTTCCCTGTATTTCTGTCCAGACAGCTTGGCCAGCAGCTGCCAAGATGTACCTTTTGCATTGTTTGAGCTTCTATTTTTTTTTTTTGGTATGGTTAGTATTTGGGGTTCTGCTCACTTCTGGGCCAAAAGGTGCCCTATTGTTATGCTGTCTCTTGGCTGTATGAATGGACTGTCTTCACTGGGGTCCTTGTTCCAAACTCCAGAAACAGAGAAACCAACAACAGTGTTGCTCTCTAGCCACTCTGTAGTCATGGGCTAGGTACAGACTGTCAAAAAGCCTGTGGTTGAATCGATTCAAACTAGGCAGCGTCCTCTAAGCTGCGTAGTTGAACCAATTTTAATCAATGGAATGGACATTCAGTTTTCAATTGGGGGAAGGCAGGGGGAGGCCTGTACTGACCCAGGCCAGTAGGTTGGGGCTGCTAGACAGCCTGATGATCATTGCCAGCCCAACCAAGTGCCCTGAAACCACTGCTGGCCCCCCACAAGAGGTTAAGGAGCTCCCTATCCTGGTGCTGGTCCACCTTGGGGAAAACTTTTAAGGGGTTTCCCCAGCCTGTGGCCCCCAACCCAGGCAGCCTTGGGGAGCTAAGAGGGATTCCCACCACCCTTCTTCTCAGCTGCTGACTTTTTGCTTTGGGGGTTGTCACAGGAAGGAGGGAGAAGTCTTCTGGGCCCAGTGCCTTCCCATACAGCCCAGCATGGGGGCACTGAGGAGCCCCCATCTTGAGGGGATTCCCCCAACCCCAGCCCAGTGTCCCCCAGCCCTGGGCAGCCCCAAGGAGCTGAAGGGAATTCTTCCCCTCCCCAACCCACTGCGTTAGCTGCTGCAAGTCTCGGAGAGAGCCCAGGGAGAGGAGGGAAATTCCTTTGCATGTAGTTTTGCCTTAGACTTTGCAGCTGGTTTTGCCTTAGCTGCAGTTTCCCTCCGTTCCCTGAAGCTGCCTGAGGCTCGCAGGGCCTAAGACGAGCAGCTCTGCATTTTGGGATGGAGAGAATTCCCCTCAACTCCCTGGGGCTCGGGGACCCTGGGCTGGGGAGGGGGGCAAGCTTCCCCCCCCCCTCCTGGCAGGAGCTCCCTGGTGCCCCCATGCTGGGCTGCATGGGGTGGCACCTTGCCTGGAGGTTGTCTTTGCCCTCCTGTGGCAGCCGCTGAAGCGATCTGCAGTGGGGGAGGGGAGAAGAATGCCAGGGTCTGAAAAGCCCCCACCACAGGGGCTTTCGCTTATTTCCATTCTCCCCTGCCTTCCCCCATGCTGTGTAGACCCCGGTTAGGGGGACTGGGGGTCTGTTTCTCTGCCTCCTGTCCCTATGGGTTGATGGACATAGGCAGGAAGCAGGCAGAGGGGCAAGGCAGAACCTGCTCCACTGGAGCAGACAGCACAGCCCAGGACTGCAAAGCACCCTGGGGTGCTGAGGTACTCTGATTTAACTTGAACCGGGAAGGGGTCTGGGACAGAAGTTCCATAAACCAATTTGACCTAAATCAGTTCAGTCTGATACTACATCCAACCAGTTTATCTTAAACTAGTTTTGGTCACTTTGAAAGCAGCTTATGTGCACTGAACTTTATGTTCTGTTACAGGATTAAACCAGTTTCTGCTCACTTAAACTAGTTTATGTGTAACTTCTGTCCCTAGCCATGATGTTTGACCCATTTTCAGGAGGGGAAAAGAACATGCATTGCAGTTTTGTAAAATTGAAGATGCCCAGTAGGCTTTATGGGAAGAGATTGTAAAACTTTTATTGTGGGTATTCAAAGCTGCATGACTTGATGTAGTAATTATCTCTGCGAAGGTTGCTTGCTTCATGATCAGCGCTGCAGTTTTGGATGTGTGTTCACACATCTGTGTGATGTTCTGTTAGGTTGGTAACCGGGGTGATTTAGAAGGTTATCATGCAGTGCAAATAAGGCTGATGTCTGACTTGCTATGGAGAACAGCAACTGGGTGAGGATGCTGCTTAGAGTATATAGGCTGCCTAAGTTGTTTGTATCTGTACCTTCTAATGTTTGCTTCATGTTTTGGTTTTAACGTGTAATATTAAACTTCCACATCCTATCACTTTATGAGTGTGTGACATATAAATGACTTAATTACTTAACTCCAGCCTAAAGGCTTTTGATGCAAACAGCATAGTTTCAAGGCATGCAGCCCCATGAGAGATTCCAAAAAATATTAGGAACCTGTCTCATTCTGAACTCTTCGCTGCACTTTTTTTGGTGTTGCTTTATTTTAAGACCATTGATCCCGTTGGCCCTTGGCAGGTTGGGAGGCATAGCTGAACAGAAATAGCGCCAACTTTCAGATATCTACCAAGGCACACTTCAGTTAGCAATAACGGCAGAGTAACAAGTGCATAGCCAGTAGGAGTAAAAGGAATTTTAACTCCTTACAGCCCATATTGGGAGAAATTCAAGGCCATCCAGAGGATAAAACTTCACTACTTCTTGGAAACCCACACTTACCTTCATAATATCTTATTAATACAAAGTATGGGGGACCCCCAGACTGACCTTGCAGAAACAGACCACAGCCATGACTTCTGAGTAAGTTTTGCCTTTTGATTTCTCCTAGGCTATCTAGATTGTTAAGAGCTATGCTAGTGAACCTCAGAACTTGCTACAATGGTATAAGACTATATTGAGAATACAGTAATTACAGATGGTAATTTAGTGTGCATGGTGAAATAGGTATGCTTTTATCAGACTTAAGTAGAACTGGGGCTGAACAAGCACAAACCCATTGCATTTAAACCAGAGGGTGAGAAATTTGGTAATAGCTTCCAAAGTTTAAGAGTTGTAGACGAGAACAATTTAAGCCTGGTACACATGTGATCATATTGTTCTACTAGTTTCTAGGGAGATGCAAGTTCTCCCAGGTACTAGAGACCCTAGTGTAGTGAATCCTAACCCTTTGATAGACTCAAGGCACCATTTGGAGACTGTCAGCTCTTGGTGTTTTTGACTACAGAAATATGATAGAGCGATTTTTCTATTACAGACAATTTAGAGCACAATAGGTCAGAATTATTTGACACTATGGATTCCTCCTTGAAATCTCTGGGTTGACTTGTGAATTGTGTTTCTGCTAATAAGGTGTGGTACTTTGTGGCAGGCACCCCAGGTTGCTATGGCACGTTGGTTGAGAATTGCTGCTGTAGTAACTGATTGTCAAATTATTCACAGTCGGTTTGTACAGCATCCATTAGAGTTAATTTGTTTAATATTTTGTCAGCTATAAATTTTTGGTTGGTTTCTCATCTTTTGCTAGCTGGGGTTCTCAAGGTGCAGCAGCATATGGAAGTCAAAGCTTTTGTCATGTTTTGGAACCTTCAAGTGCAGCTTCAAGATTGTGAAGGACAACCAGATAAACAATTTTTTTTTTTTTTGTCTTGCAACTGCTTTCCTGTTTTCATGAAACTTGATTTCCACTCATTCCTGCAATATCTATTAAAGTAGTGTTGAGAACAAAACTCCTAGGAAGACTTTCCTAGCTTTTCACATGCCACAGACGCAGACTGGCAATCTTCTTTCCCCCATTCCCTCAAGAGTTTTTAAGCCTGTATAGAATTAAATGCCAATTCCCAATGTGACTGTGGCAGCTGGCTGGTATATAGAGTCTTTACATGTTGCTTAAACTTGTATCGGGAAATGATTTGTTGGAAGATCAAAGCACTAGTAAGGTGAAAGAATTTTTTTTGCCAAACCACAGGTTTGGTCTGAATGTAAATATTGCCTGATATTTATGAGGACTGTCAGTGTTCTTGACACGAGTGATTTCTGGGTTTCACTCAGATTAGTCTAGTTGACATGACTAATTTCATGCAAGCTTTGATATTTCAAATACAGCAGTCTGAATGGACTAAGAGGATAGTGTCATTTAATTTCATCACCTGAGAGAGTACAGACTCCAGCTAAGCTTTTCTTGTGTTGGCCATGTTGTCTCTTTAGGTCTATGGACTTGAGGGACTTACACTCCTTCAGGAGTGGGGGAGCCTTGTTAGCGTGCATAACTTAGCTCATCGTTGCTTGCAAGCTTTTTGTGATTCTCACTTTATGCGGGGAGGGTGTGGGATGGGAAAGTGTCTTTTGATAGATAGGAACATCAGGGGCAAACTTGTGTACACACATACTGGTGAGTACTTATTCCATGATGCAGGTGACTAACAAGATTCTTGCACTTGCAGAGAGACTATGCAAGGGAGCTGCACTGTCAGCAGAGCTAGAACTAGTTGATTTCTAAGATGGTGATTCTCAGCTAGTGTGCTGCAGTACCATGGGGTGTTGTGAGATCCTTTTTAAGGGTGCTACAGTGTGCTGCACAATATTAGCACTTTTAGGTATGCAAACAAGTCTCCAAAGAAAACCAAAAGATTTCAAATGGGAATCAAGTGTGTCAAAAACATTCTGACCTCCTATGGCATCTTGGAGCTCTTTGTCACAGAAGAATTGTTCTATTTTTCTGTAATGTCACTTTGAGAGGTGCCTTGAGTCTGGAAAGACTGAGAACCATTGCTCTAAGGTGCCTTTCAGGGTGGATAAAAATAGATGATTAAAAATTTAATAAATAAAAACTGGATTTTGTCATTTTTAAATTAGATTTTTAAAAATGTTCTTATCTAAATTGTAATCAGTTTTCCTTGTATTTATAAATAAACCAGCTTAAAATGAAATTTGAAGTTAATACAGCATAAGCCAAGGTATAAATTTAGTATACTCTGTTAAAATAATTCAACATATTTTATTTAAATTAAATAGCCTCTACCAAAAACTCTGGAGTTAAAGGCTGATTTTCTTCTAGATAAGAAGGGGGGTGAGGGAGGGGGGAAGGTCTAACCTTTTGAGGGCAAACTTCAAAAAGATGGCATAATATTTCATGTATTAGGGACTTTACTCTGCTAATCCTTTGCATCCACCAGGATAGAGCCTGCATGCCTTGCAAAGTCATAATTTGGATTCTGATTCCAGGACAGACCATTATGTGTACTCTGTGATCAGGATTATCCACTGAGCCCACTCAAACTCCTGTTTTATTCTCTCTACCTGAGCTCTGGTTAGATCGGCTCTCAAATTAGGAATACTTGATTCTGCACCCATAATGACGGCTTCGTCTCTAGTTATTTCAGATCACCCCAGGGGAAAAAAATTTTTTAAACGACTTACATAAAAAATTGTTTCATTTTAAAAGAATTGGGCATGTAGGAACGCAAGTTCAAATGACTTTCATTTATTTATTTTGATTTTTGTTTCCCCTAGGGTGATCTGAAAGAATTTAATTCACTAACCGCAGTTCATACACTTAACATTATAACAGTTAATACTATTGTTTAATAAATTAGTTAGTTGTAAAATTGCACCCTGTTTTGATTTACCCTTTTAAAAAGGTTTCTGTATCCAAAATATCAAATTTATTAAGCAAAACTTTTAAGTGGTTTTGTGAATTTAATTAAATTCAAGTTGCTATCTTTAATGCAGCTTGATACAAATCTGAGCTAAAAATGTAATCCTCCAGTGAATAAGAAAAATATATTTCACCATTTTATAGCATACTGAATATAGGATGTCTAACAATCCGCATATGTTAAACTATATATATATATATATATATATTTTTTTTTAGAATGGAATTCCAGCATATCGGAGCAGACTGACTAATCGAGTCTGCTGGAGCTCCAGCACATGCAGAATGCTTATTGAATGAGCTTAAGTTCAAATGCCCCTGCCACAATTTTTAAGCATGATACATGAGATGTGGCAGTGTTCTAGGGTGCAGACAGAAGTGACAATTTTCACCCAGTCTGGCCACAGAAAGCATCTTATACCTTGGACCAAATATAAGTGCACAGCTTCAGACAGCTTCAAAAAAGGCCAATTTGGGCAAAAATCTGACCCCTCATCTGCGCTTTTTTTTTTTTTAATTAATTAATTAATTAATTTTTTAAAGACTCTATACTGCTTAAGCTTCTTTAGGGAGTTTAGCTGACCAAGGAGTGCAGATATAGGTGGTGCTTGCTCACTTCAGCTGATGTCTGAATTTATTACCACAGAGTTTTAGTTCTAGGGATTCTTCGTAATTCAGCTCCTAGTTTCTTCACCCAGTGACTCCTCCAGCCAAGTTTTTGAAGCCTGGAAAATCTGTGGAACACCACAGGCTCTAGCTGCAAGATAGTCCAGGTTACATTGGGCAGTGAGATCTGTGGCCTTTTTTAATAAAGCAAGAGATTTCCTAGCTTGCTGTAAACTACATGACATCACCATGAGATGGTGAGTTAGTTGTCTAATATTAGAGAGTAAATTCAGATTAAGCTGGCATGGGGAAAGGGGAAGACATGGAGATGACTTTTTCCTGCTTTTAAGAAGAAATGGATGGAAAGATGAAGGGAGGCTTACAGTGATGCTTGCTAATCAGTAATAAAAGGAATGGTCTTGCAACTATTAGTAATGCAAAATAGGGCCATATGCATTACAATAGGAGGAAATTAACAGAAAATGTGCAGAGGAATCCAAGTGGGGAAAGAAATAACCCTGGTGCACTTAAAAAGAGAGAGGGACTGGTTTTATTGTTCCCTGAAGGAGCAGCAGATAGGACAATTGGGGTGGGGGACATGGAAGGAATGAGGGGGTCTCCAGCTAGCTCTGACTCGTTTCTCTTCCCTTCTTCAGATCTCATTCTTTTCAGAGTGAAACGCTTGGCAACCTCTTCCTTCTGTGTAACCATGAGGTTCCTGTGTAACCCAACTTTGTTGTGGCTGCCAGTATGCTAGAGATCAGCCTGCATCTGTAGATGGTATGTTTTCTAGTTCTTGTTTTCAAAAGGATGGGTATGGGCCACCTGGACCTCAGAGTAGCTTGCACATAGAAGCAGAGTAGTTGAAAGGAGAACATTCCTGTAGGTTGGTCAGGTGTTTCTTGCTAGAGTAGGAGCAGCGGACCTGTGGGCAGTGGTGGGTGGGAGAATGGGAGGGAAAGGGAGGTGCCACTGGGCATGGAGGGAGTGCCAGAAGAGGTGGGGTGGGGTCTCTACCTGCTTCAGGGATTAAAAATCCTTGGCTGCTGCTCCCACTGTGTGGTCTGCCTGCTCTGCTGGTGGTGGCAGGGGGTGCAGAATTTTAATTTTATTGTCTCAATGAGATGCCCCGTGTTTCTGTGTACAGGTTTCCCTCGCTTTATGCTGTACATGCGTTCCTGGAAAACCCCGTAACTTAAATTTGCATAAAGGGAGCCCACTTTACAAATGTAAGCAATAGGGATACGTTCCAGACCCATTTCTACCACTTTTACAAGACAGTTTTGGTACTCACCAATAGCAGACAGCACACAAGCACGGGGCACTATCATAATGGGGATGGTAACTACAGGAACACGTGTTGCAGACAATGAGCGAGGAGCACAGATCCACACAGGAGACTATATTTTGGTGCGCATCACTCCCACAGTGCACCACACGAAGCAGCTGACTGCGGGCTTCCACCACCCTGATCGCATAAGAGTGAATTTGCCTCTCCTGAGACACATTTTTGGTATATATAAAAAAAGGTAATCGCATAAGAGTGAATACACACATACAGAACCCACATAAAGTGAGGGGAAACCTGTAGTTTTATTTAAGGACAAAGTTTTGTTTGTTTTTTGAGAAAAACAGCTTGTGCATGCATGAGTTTTCCCTGCCTAAAGGAAGCTGGTCAGAAGTATGTATACCTCTGAACAGGCTGAAATTTAACTTATAACTACGTGCAACAAAAGTCTGGGCCTGTGGAACTAAAAGTAATCTTAAACCTAAATAGATTTTGTGGTGTGTGTGTTCTAAAGAAACCAAAGACAAACAGTTACTACTTTGTTTCATGCCGTTGGAAAGAAAATGGCTCCCACCAGATTAGGTTAAAGCCTTTTAATGCCATTTTTCAAACAAATTCGTCCTCTGTCTAAATACTATCTGTGTTTGTTTGCTAGCTTTCAGTGTAGTGGTGCTGGGCAGGGGGAGGAGGAAACATGGAGGAATTAATTAGCAGTCCTCTTGCTAGCCGGTGTCTTCTTTCAGATTTCTCAAATTGCAGTGTGGGGGAGTGATTAGGAAACATTCATCTGATAATCCTGTAGTTTTCATGGCCTGGTGTTGGCCATCTTGAAACTATTTGTACCAGTGCATCATGTAGTGTTGGTAGAGCTTTCATATGTAGGGGTCTTTAAAACCCTAACACTTCGCCAACAATTTCCTCCACTGAAAGGAATCTACAATATCTCACCTTCACTCTGTCCTGAGGAAACTGTCTGCCCTTCTCCTTTCTCACAGGGTTTTGTATCCTTCTCTGCACCGAAAGGTAATGGCTGTTTCTTGATCCTTTGTACTTGAACCAGGCTATAAAAATAGCTTTGTGTGGACATAATGCTAGGTCTTGCTAATCAGATTTTGTTAGGAGTTGTGGGTGAATGAAAGGAATTATGTGGGTCCACACAGCAGTTACTGAGATGCTCACTTTTTACTGAGCAAGAAGTGACCCCTGCTCTGGCTTAGTCCTTCAAAGACTCTTCCCACATCTTCAGTTTGGAAGCAGTTTTCTTCTGATCGTTCTGGTCAGTTTTTACTAGATACTGATATAATTCTTTTTGAGGCAAGGATTTCAGATCCTAAATCCAAAGGGGGTGGGGAGTGATGGGGGCAGGGGGAGAGAGATAGTTATACTCTGTTCTTAAAATCAAGGGACTAGCATCTCAATTCCTACCTGCCACATCCATGTCCATATACTTTCTGACAAGTTTTTTAGTTCCACATTCTTGTAGCATCTTTCTGGATGTGCAGGTGCATTGTGATTTAGGTAATTGGCATCAGACAAACTCCTGTGTACAGACAGTTTTCTAAGAGTGTACATGGCAAATAAGTCTGAATTCCCTTGGAAATTGGTCTTTTGATGAACACAGCTAATTTAGCCCCATCAGTGTACACTTAGTAATATAACTGGAGCAGACAAGACGACTGGCAGATGAAAGCTTTGCCTCACTTGAAGGCTTTTGTTTTCTTTTGCAAGTATTCAGTCATTGGCATTTTAATGCTGTGAGCAAAATAGAAAAATGCCAGGAATGAGGGAAGGAAAACTCATTCAACAAACTTTACTGATGTTGTAACCTGGAACGCCAAGCTACTTTTTTTTTCAGTTTATATTTAAATTCACATTTTTAATTTGAGGGTTTTTTGGTTTTCCTTTTTCTTTAAGGAGCTTAACCTTTCTGTGGCAGCCTAGGACTTGGAGAAGAGTAGTGACAGAAGTTCTGAATCTTACAAGATGTTTTGGAAAGCATCTTGGAGATTATAGACCAGAGATGCAGTAAACCATATAGTGTAGAAGTTGTTACACTCAGGTCTTGGCATAAAATGAAATCATCCTCTAGAGACTTTGAATTTCTGTGTTTTAATCGGAAGTAAGGGTATACCTATAGCTTCAACCCCTCTTCCCCAACTGCCCCCCCAACCAAAAAACCTTTAAAATCTTACCTTGAAGCATTGAGTTCTGAAAGAGTGTTTCTTTTATGCTTTTTAAAATGTGAGTTGTCTCTATTTTAAACCTTATAATTACCAGAACCTTGAATAAAGCAAATTATAACTTATCAAGTGGCTTTCTGCTTCTTCCCTTGATAACACTGCATGCTTTAAATAGCTTGCAAAACACTGTGGTTGGAGATTTAGCATTTCCTTGACTACATTGTGTGTGCATATGCTTGTATGTGCAAGCAACTGCTCTTGTGAGAGGAGAAGCTCTCTATTTTAGTTTTGTATGCATATTGGACATTGGGTAGAGAGTGCAATGTGGCAGCCTAAACATGAGTTAATGAATTTCTTTGAGCTTGTTTGCAAACAAGCTTCAAAGCTGTACCTGGAGTAAAGATGCCTGTATTGCTATATAAAGCTTTCAGGAGAGCTGGGTGTGCCAGTGAGCCTTTTGCTCGCGTTAGCTGCCTCCTTTTTCCACTCAGTTAACACAGTGGCCGCGTCCAGACAAGGGTGGCCATGCTGTATGTGGCGCCACAGATGCATCTTTGGCACCACACTCTACACATTCAGGTGTTCTCTGTGCTACAAGGTAGTAGTGTGGCGGGGAGGATGGGGGGGGGTTGATTCTGAGAGATCCCAGGGTCAAAAAAACCCCATGGGTAGTGCGTGGCGTGGCGTGGCTTACATGGGGGCAGCATGCACTGCCTAAAACCAGACCCTTTAGGGCCAGGACCACACTCTGGCTCAGGGTCTGAGCAGCAGGATCACCCAGCTATTCCTTCCTGAGGACCCCAGGTAAGGCTGCAGGGGGCCAGCCCAGTTCTGGCCCCAGCTTCCCCTATACCACTCAAGGTAACTTCCCACTTGCCAGTGGATACGTGGCACAGGCATTCCCTGGCTTGGGGGCAGCTAGCAGCGGCACAAGGTGATGCATTGCTTTTTGTCCCCGAGGAAACAAATGTCCATGCTTGTGTGGATGCGGCCAGCAGGGCTAACTCTTGGCTCTGTTGCAGCTGCATCATTTTTGGGAAGTTTGTGAAGAAAATATTTGAATCAAGAGTCCTCTTTCAAGCAGAACACTTGACGTGTGGGGGGGAGATTTTGTTCATTGGTTTATTTTTATTTTATTTTTTTGTGGTGCTTGCAGTTTTTATTTTGCCCTGCCCTCCACGGATATGGCTTAATCCTTTACCATTATTTTAAATCTCTTTTTCAGGGAACTGCCAGCCATAAGCACTTCTAAATGAGAGTATGACCTGGTAGGATAAAGACTAGTAAAAAGATGGCTGATTGTCGTGTCTCTCAAAAGTATGTACTATACAGCCTGTGAAACCATTGCTTATAATGAAGTAGGGCATTTCCCTGTCCAAAGATTAAGCACACATAACCAAAAGGGAAGGGATGTGGGGAAATAATTCATGTGCCTAAATCTGCAAGAAGGGAATTTTCCCCCTGAAGTGTCATCCTGAATCTTCCAAGCCATGTTGAAATATTTCAGCATAGGTTTCCCAACCACAGTTCTGAGTATCCGCACTTAATATTTTATATACCGTCTTGGCTACCACAGTATATAGTTTTGAGTAACCGTGGTTTTCCATGGTTGCACATCAGCCTGCCACTTTTCACCGTAAGTCTTTTGTCTTGCCAACCGTGGGAACTTTCAGGAACCTAACCTCAGTGGTTGGTGAGGGAAACCTGTACTTTAATATGTCAGTTTGCCTAGATGGACACCTAATAGTTTGGTAGAACACAACACTGGTGCGAGAGCCTGCTGCATTCAGAACTTGTTTTCAAGGCCACGGGTTCTCAACCTTTTTAGACTCCAGGTATCCCTGGGAAAAGGTCAGCTCTAAGCTACTGTACTGTATTTCTTACTATAAAAAAAAATAATAGAACAGTTCTTCTGTTGTGAAATGCTCCTATTTGAAATCTCTGGATTTATTTTGTGAATTGTATAGGTGTTTACACCTAGCAATGCTAATACTGTGCGACTCCCTGAAAAGGATCTCCTGGCAGCCCAGGGTGCCATGGCGTTCTGGTTCACGCAAACCGTGGAAGATCTAATAGGGTAGAGTTGTTCAGCATGTTGCATTTGTAGTAGGAATTCCAGATGTTTATACAATGCGTCTAAGCTTGCCCTGGAATACAAAATATTTGCAGAAAGCCCTGAGGTCTGCCCACAGGTAAGCTGTTCACACAAGTTCTCCAAACAAAATGGGCAAGAACTTAATTGACAAGCCAAAAAATAGTTCAGTGTTATTATATCCCCTTAGAAACCTTCCCCTGGGAATTTTTGAATCAAACAGTTGTTATACTGGAATCCAAAACACAGCAATAACTCAAATGGGGGGAACCCTCACTTGATATGCAGCTGCAGAAAATGTAAATTAAACCCTGCTTTTCTTATAAAACTGCAATTGAATGTTTACAGCCAGGGTTTGGCCATAACTTGACAGCCATCCTTATGACAACGTCTTGTTTGCAAATATGCATGTCCTAAAGAAATAACACGTCTCTTTAAATATTTGCAGAAGCTTCAAAGGTGTTTTTTGTTTTGTTTTTAATTTAAAGGAAATTTTTAGACAAGATTTAAATGTGCTGGCTTGTCAACCTTGACAGATTATTATGTGAAGCGTGATGAGTGACTTTCTGAAGTAAGGCTGTACAGGTTTAAATGATATGCAGAAAGGTATGTAGGGTGCCTTGTCCCTTATGAAAATATGCTACTTCCAAAACGGATTTAGAAAATTTTTTATGTTGCTCTTAACATGTTATTAACTGGTACTGGCCAGTTTGCACATACTGACTTTTTGGGTGTATACTAAAATGATTCACTTAAAGCAACCCCACAGATTCAAAGCAAAGCCTTTTAACTGCATCTCATGGAGCCAGACGTGCTTGCTCTGCTTCAAGAGGAGGCATTGATTAAAGGATCTAGAAAGTTTTCAACTAGTCTAGCAAGATTTCCATAAAAGATGGTCTCTGATACTAGCCCACTCTGGGTACCAAACATTTGACTGCTGAGTAGCTGATTCCAGAACCCACCCACCTTTTGGGAAGTTCTTGTACACAAAATAGAGTAATTTATGCTGGAATAACAATTACATGGTGAATTACATTACAGAATAAGGCGATTCCACTGTAACTTTGTCTACCCAATTTTTCTTTCATATGACTGATGCAGATACAGAACAAACTCTAATTTTACATTTAGCTGGTTGAGGCACAATTGCATCAGGAGCAGCAGAGTGTATTACTGAGTGTATACCTCCTTTATATTTGTAGTTTGGGCATTGAGTTGCATCTTCCATGGTCTGTTAGGTGATCAGTTGCACACTGGAGAGCTTTTAATTTTCCATTTGTGCATTGGGTATCCACATCTCCCAAGATTTGTGCAGATACGGCTTAGTTACCCATGAGCAGTGTGGGAGATCAAAGCCAGGGACCTGCTGCTTTGGATCTATCAAAATGTTTATTTGGAACTTCCTAGGAGCTCTATTTGGTTTTCCAAGCTTCACCAGGGTGGAAGCTACATTGTTGAAAGTTTTAAATGTGTAAATCCACAAGGGCTTGTGCAACTTTACATGATGGTGGGGGGCTTTTTTGAGGTCTTGGTGGTTGGGGAGACATTTGTTTTCCTTAATTCACTGGACTTCCTGTAGAGTTGCTGCCTTGCAACAAATAGGTGAAGGAGCAATGTGCAATGGCACAGGAAGCCAAGGTGTTGGGGCCATGAATGATGCATGCCCCCAGAGGCTGGGGGAGCATGGTGACTGCTTGCAGGTGGTGGTGGGGGCATGGCAGCAGCAAGCGGGGAGCTCCTGCAGGTGGCCGCAGTGGTCGGCAGCTGCTGTTAATGGTGGTTCGTTCTTCTGTTGGGGTGCACCGCCAACCTCGGGGAGTGCACCTGCACCTGTGTGCTCCCCCTACGCATCGCCAGTGGTTGGGGCTAACATGAGGACCTCAAGTCCACCTGATGAAACTGGCTATCAGGACTAGATTCAGGACTGAGGTTTGTTGGTTACACCAGATCAGGTCACTTAAGTACTGCTGTTTAAATAAACTTGAGATGATCTTTGGGGCTTCTGCAACTGTAAAGGTTCCTACGTGCACAGGAACTCTGTAGATTTTTGTATTGGATTAGCAGGAGAGCTTGTTAATGCGGAGTGAAAGACTCTAGTTAGGTATTTTTACCCACTTTTTTTCCCCGCCGGCTTCTCTAGGCCAGTAGTTGCACTGAGGAAATTGATTTAGACCATCAGTACAGGGAATTTTCAGATTTGATTTCTTTTGCTTCCAATCGCACATCATGGGCACCTCCCATCAGATAGGCTTTGACTTCATTTATGTTTTCATCTGCTGTGCTAGTGCACATCCCTCATCGCTAGTAAGTTGTTTTTTGTTTGTTTTTTTTTGGGGGGGGGGGGGGGAGGTGTTTTGTTCAAAACACTTCCTTACCAGGAATGGAAATCCTAATATAAATGTCACTGGACTAATTCCTAAAAGCCTTGGAGCTAGGCTCAGCATGAACTGGATGTTACCAGAAGTTGAAGCAATCTTTCTTTGACCTGGTTGTGATAATTCAAAGAGAATCCCAGGAAGTGGAGTTTGCTAGAGCGGGGCTGCTTGGCAGAAGGGCAGGAAAAGAAAGGTGACAGATTGAGACCCAGAAAAATGGCTGGAGGATGCTGCAATGCCAGAGCCACTGCTATTGACAGCTCTTCCTCTGCTGGCATCTGTAAAGTCTGTCCAGGCAGGGCTGTTCATTGTTGAGGCTTCCACCTAGGTCTTGGCTTGTCACTGTGGAGACTGCACCTTGCAGGTTCTTTCAAGTGACAGCCAGGTGAGGGAGTGCCTGTGATATGAGCAGTTCCTCCTTGTGGTATCCTTCGGGAATCAGGTAAGAGCTACAGGAGGACGTGGCAAGGCTCTGAAGCATCCTCTGCTATGTGGACTTCATTGATTCAGTGCTGGAGGAGACTTCTAAGACTGGAGGAAGGACTGCCAGAGGCAGCGCTAGACAAGGAAGAAGACCTAGAATCCTAAGAAGGTGGAAGCTAGACACTTGTGACCACTGGTGGCAAGCAGAAATCTTCATCTCCACCTGCAGCAGTTTGCCTGGAGAACAGGAATGGAGCTGTAGCAACAGAGAAGGAGCAAGTTCTGTAGGTGGAAGAGGCCAGGCCAGGCATTGCCACGGTTGGAAGGATCAAGACCACTGCTACCAAGAAGTGATGAGTGATGGTTGTCGGAGACTCTCTTCCACGGGGGACGGGCATCCATCTGCTGCCCTGACTCGTCTCAGGAGATCTGCTGCTTGCTTGGAGCCTGGATCTGAGATGTCACAGAAGGATTACTGTGACTCATTCAGCCCTCTGACTACTATCCCATGCTGCTCATCCACATCAGCACCGATGAGACTGCCAGGGATGACCCCAAGCAGATCAAAAGTGACTACAGGGTTTGGTGGAAGGGGACAAGGGCCACGTGGTGTTCTTCTCAATCCTTCCAGTCGAGGGGAAGGGCCCAGGCAGGAGCGGACACATCATCTGTGCAGCCATGCATTCATCTGCAGGGTGTCGACAGCAGGGCTTTGGCTTCTTTGACCATGGGATGTTGTTCCAAGAAGAATGATTGCTAGGGGGAGAGGGACAAAGAGAGGGAAGAGCATCTTCCTAGATGGGCTCACTAACCAAATGAGGATGGCTTTAAACTAGGTTTTCTGGGGGATGCAACCCAAAGCCCTGGGGGAAGTGGGTGACCTGGAGGAAAAGTGAGGAGGGGGCGGCAACAGGAGAAGCCTTTTTCTTCCTGAGAAAGTTGGCAGTTGGCTAGCTACCGTAAGTGTCTACATGAATACACGGAGCCTAGGAAATGAGTAGGAAGAATTGGAAGTCCTCGCATAGTCATGGAACAGGCTCAGCAGTGCTATGCTAACTAGCACTGTGTTTGAAAGAGACTTGGGAGTCACGATTGGCTCATGATATGAACATAAGCCACCAATGTGGTGCCACAGCCTGCAAAGCAAACAACTCTGGCCTGCATCTTCAGATGTATCTCAAAACCCGGGAAGTCATCCTCCCACTTTACTCGGCTTTGGCGAGACCACAGCTGGAATACCATATCCAGTTCTGGGCTCTGCAGTTCAGAAAGGATGTGGAGAAGCTCAAGAGTCCAGAGGACAGCCACGCTAATTATTAGAGGACAAGAGAGTAGGCCTTATGAGGAGAGGCTGAGATACATGGGACGTTTCAGCCTGGAAAAGGGTAGGCCCAGGGGTGACGTGGTGGCAGCCTGTAAGTATGTATAAGGAGTGTGCACTAGGAACTGGGTGAACGTCTGTTCACCAGGACACCCTATGGGAAGACTAGGTCCAATGGTCACAAACTCTTGTAAGACCATTTTAGGTTGGACATAAGGAAAAACTTGTTTACTGTCTGAGTCCCCAGGGCCTCGAATAGACTCCCCCCAGAGGTGGTTCAGGCACCTACTCTGGATTCCTTTTAAGAAAAGCTTGGATGCGTATCTTGCTGGGATTATTTGACCCCTGCTGACTGCCTGTCCTTTGGGCAGGGGGCTAGACCTGATGATCTTGCTAGGTCCCCTCCAGCCCTAATGTCTATGAACTGTGACATGATTGGAATAACAGAGAGACCTGGTGGGATAGCTTGCATGACTGGAGTACTGTCATGGATGGGTACAAACTGTTCAGGAAGAACAGGTAGGGAAGAAGAGGAGGAGTTGTGTTTTATGTAAAAGATCTGTATAATTGCTCAGAGTTGAAGTTGCAGACAGGCCTTTCGAAAGTTTCTGGCTTAGGTCCGGAGGGGAGAGCAGTAAGGGTCAGATCATGTTTGGTGTCTTCTGTAGAGCACCAGACCAAGAAGATGAGGTGGATGAGGCTTTCTTCAAACAGCTAGCACAAGTTTCCTGATCACAGGCCCTGGTTCTCATGGGGGACTTCAGTCACCCTGACATCTGGGACTGCAATATAGCAGTGTACAAGTATTGGGGACAGCTTCCTGGTGCAAGTGTTGGAGAGGCCAACTAGGGGCTCTTCTTAACCTGCTGCTTACGAACGGGGAAGAATTGGTGGGGAATGTAGTGGTGGATGGGAATGTGGGCAGCAATGACCACAAGCTGATTAAATTCAGGGACCTGAGGAAAGGATGGAAGAAGAACAGCAGAGTATGAATCCTGGACTTCAGAAAGTCAGACTTTGACTCACTTTAAACCAATGGGTAGAAGCTCCTTGGAGGCCAGTCTGAGGGGTGGGAAAGGAGTCCAGGAGAACTGGCTGTACTTTAAAGAAACCTTATTGATGGTGCAGGAAGGAATCTTAAACAACAAAAAAAGGAAGCTTATAAGACAGAAACTTGGAGAAACAACTAGGGAGGAGCATAAGAGTATTGCTTAGGCAGATGGGCATGAAATTGGGAAGGCCAAAGCACAACAGGAGTTGCAGCTAGCAAGGAATATGAAGGGTTTCTACAAGTATGTGAGCAACAAGAGTAAGAGTGGGGAAAGTGTGGATCCCTTAGTAAAAAGGGGAGGCAACCTAATGACAGAATGTGTAATAGGCTGAAGTACTCAATGCCTTTTCCACCTCAGTATTCACAGGCAAGGTTGGCTCCCAAACTACTGCATCTGGCATCATAATTTGGGGAGCAGGTGAGCAGCCAACAGTGGCAAAAGAACAGGTTATGGACTCGTTTAGAAAAGCTGGACGTGTACAAGTTCGTGGGGCTGGACGAGAGGAAGGGTGTTGAGGAAGTTGGACAATGCAATTGTAGAGCCACTGGCCATCATCTTTGAAAACTCATGGTGATTTAGGAGAGGTCCCAGATGACTGGAAAAGGACAAATATAGTGCCCATCTTTAAGAAAAGGACGAAGGAGGATCCAGGGTACTATAGATTGGGCAGCCTCCCCTTGGTCCCTGGAAAAATCATGGAGCAGGTTCTTTAGGAATCCAATTTCTAAGTACTTGAAAGAGGAGAAGATGATTAGGATAAGTCGGCATGGATCCATCAAGGGGAAGTTGTGGCTGACCAACATGATTGCCTTCTGCAATGAGGTGACTGGCTCTGTGGATATGGGGAGAGCAGTGGATGTGATATGCATTAACTTTAGCAAAGCTTTTGATATAGTTTCCCACAACATTCTCTCAAACAAGCTAAGGAAATATGGGTTGGATAGAAAACTGGCTGGGTCGTTGGGCTTGGAGGGTAGTAGTTAATGGCTCAGTGTCTAGTTGGCAGCTGGCATCAAGTTAAGTGCCCCAGGGGTTGGTCCTGGGGCCAGTTTTGTTCAGTGTCTTTATCAGTGAGCTGCAAGAGGGATGGAGTGCACCCTCAGCATGTTTGCAGATGACACCAAGCTGTGGGGAGTAGTGGATATGCTGGAGGGTAGGGCTAGGATTCAGAGTAACGTTGACAAATTGTGGAATTGGGCCAAAAGGAATTTTATGAGGTTCAGTAAGGACAAGTGCAAAGTCTTGCATTTAGGATGGAATAATCCAATGCACCTGTACAGACTGGGGACTGACCGACTAAGCAGCAGCTCTGCAGAGAAGGACTTTGGAGTTACAGTGGATAATAACTGAATATGAGCCAACGGTGTAACCTTGTTGCAAAGAAGGCTAATGGCATACTGGTCTGCTTTAGCAGGAGCATTGCCAGCAGATCAAGGGAAGTGATTCTTCCCCTTGATTTTTGGCACTGGTGAGGCCACATCTGGAGTACTGTCCAGTTTTGGGCCCCTAACTACAGAAAGAATGGGGACAAATTGGAGAGAATCCAGTGGAGAGCAGCGAAAATGATTAGGGGCCTGAGGCACATGACTTCTGAGGAGAGGCTGTGGGGACTAGGTTTATTTAGTTTGGAGAAGAGAAGATGGAGGGAGGACTTTAATAGCAACTTTCAATGACCTGAAGGGTGATTCCAGAGAGGATGGAGCCAGCTGGACTGTTCTCATTGGTGGCAGATGACAGGACAAGGAGCAGTGGTCTCGGGTTGAAGCAAGGGAAGCTTAGGTTGGTTATTGGGAAGAACTTTCTCACTAGGAGGCTGTCATGACCCAAAAGGCATGATTGTGTATGTGCTTCGGCACCAGAATTATCCCCGCCAAGTTGCAGAGCATTGCACGGGAGAGTTTCCTGTAGCAAGAGGAAACCCCGGTGCAGGTTATTCACACGTGGCAGCTAACGATTGGCCTGTTAGCCGTATAAGAGGCTTGAGCAGTTTCCGCCCAAGCTGAAGAGGACTCCACATCCATCTCGTGGGGACTCTGGGTACACGGCAGGGTAATAGAAACCCTGTGTGAGATCCAGAGGAGCTTGGCGGCCTGATCCACCTCCCACCTCTTCCCGTCTTCGAACGCGACTTTTATAAGACGTATTTACGATTTCTATTTTGGTGGCTCGTTCACCCAGAGCATCTGGAGCTCTGCACCGTGGAGCCTAGCAACCTCCACGAGACAGTCTGTGTTGTCTGTCTGTAACTGCAACTCAATCAAGCTTTCCAGCCTACACCACTGCCATCTCGGTGTAAGTAAACAATCTTTAAAACTACCGATACGTGTCTGTGCCTAATTCCAGCTCAAAGGCCTTCCCTCTCCAACCCGGCGTGCCCGGGCTGCTGGCCACAGCCCGCGTGCAGCACGGAAAAGGGCTCGGGTCGCTCCCAGCCCGCACAGAGGCTAGTAAAACACCGGAACAGAGAACCCAGAGAAGTTGTGTAGCCTCCATTCTTGGAGGCTTTTAAGACCTGACTAGATAAAGCCTCGAGTGGATTGATATAGTTGAGAACAGTCTTGCTTTGAGCAGGGTGTTGGACTAGATGACCTCTTGAGGTCCCTTCCAACCCTAATTTTCTATGAAATTGGAAAAATTAAATGTGCCTATCTTGGGTGTGAGAGAAGAGCCCCAGGAGTGGGAAAGGTGTGGTGATGGTGATGGAAACGAGCACTGGCAGGTGTCCTTTGCATTGCTGCATGAATAGGTGCAGAAGTGTTGTTTGGCCTTAGCAGGACAGAGTGACTACATAAAGATTTTTCTTTTTTCTTTTTTGGTCATGGAAGGAAGGGCTGAAAATTCGTCTAGCACAATGCTGGCTCTGTTTTGAGCTGACAACATTACAGTGGAGAGCTGAAATATGAAAGTTCAGTGGAACTCTTGTGAAGGTATAAGACACTTTCTTTCATATTGAGTCTCATAAAATTCCTCTTAACTGATAGTTTGGACGTAATCTGAGTGTCAAAGTGACTTTTTCATTCATTCCATACTTGGCTTATGGATCAAAGAGTCTGGCAAATAGCCAAACTAATTACTCATGAACTTTCTAATGTTTCAACTTGTATGACACCACCCACCTTCTCAGAGAGGTCATGTTACTCTTTCAAGCATTACAGTTAAATTAGTGTGCTACAGAGTCGCTGTGAATTCATAGCTTTGTAAATTTTAGCTTTTTTACTTTTTTTGTTACTCAACAACAAAAATTCTTTAAAAAATTAAAATACACCTTCCAAGATCTCTATTTATACCCACTGAAGAAAAAGTTTGTTGATGTATGGTGTGGTGTTTTTTTTTGGTTTTTTTTTTTTCAGTGGTAGGGGTATTTGTTGTAGCCATGTTGGTCTAAGGACATAGGCAGACAATGTTCTTTGGGAAAATCTGATATCTTTTATTTTAGTTGGTCTAATAAAAGATATCGGATTTACCCAAAGAACCTTGTTTGCCTTTTCAGTGGCAGTGTTTTTTAACCATAGAATTGGTGTAGTAATACATGCATTTCCCCATGGACGTAGGAAGCTCATACAAGTAGAAACTGCTTAGCAAGTCCTGCCCGAGTCAGGCTGTATTAGATGGAAGCTGTGGTATGACAATAACTAAGTTAGAGACTTTTCATTTGCAATGTCCCTAGCCGTCCTTAAGTACTCTGAATCACAGTAGTGCGATTTTAAAGCATAGTTGCAAAGCTTTCCAGTAGGATTCCTGTGCTGCTTCCTTTATGGTAGTTGCACTTGCAATTGGAACAGATCAGTCCTCAGTCAGGAATTGGCTCATGTTGCCTCGTTTTATGACCTGCCTATTTTATATGTACAGACTACAAAGCTACAGGAGCTTCTCTATTTGCTTGGTTCTTTTGAGATGTTTTTGAAGAAAAATATACTTAATAGGCCATACAGTTCTGAGTCTTTTTGTCTGTTTGTGGGGGAGTACATGTTGATCTAAGGCTGCTAATTTTCATTGTGGATAGGTTCTGAAAACGCTTTGTCCTACCATTGTAGTCCAATAATTGTTTCTAAATTTACCCCTTCCTCTAAACTTATTTGTGCAGTGGTGGTGGCGGTAATGTAGGCAAAATATTGATAATCACCAGCGTTGTAGACCGTGACTTCATCGGTGTATTGTTTTTTTTGTGTTAAGCCTAGTCCTGAAGGAAGGCAGTGGCTGGCCCCCCATGATTGTTGAACTATAACATCCCTGCAGGACAAATGACTTTTTTAAAGCTCTGGGCTTTGATACTATGTGGAGATTGGAATAATTCAGGATATGACTATGTCCTTGGCACTATTCTACTGTAATTAAATCAAGTGTGTAGAAAACACTTCTTTATTGTTTGATAATGTCCACACTCCACAAGGATGGTGACGTGCAAGGTTTGTTTAGCAAGCTTGGTCCTAATGTGACCTCAGAAGTCTGGGGTTGTCAAAGGAATCGAAGATATCAATGTACTCAAATCCCTTAATTTCTAACTTCTTGAATGCACTCTAGGAAAGCTGCTTAGGGCAGCTAAGCTATTTCTGGGTTCTGTGTACTTCTTTGGGTAATTCCACTGACTTCACTGGATTTATACAAGTGGTGAGTCCTAGTGCACAGCTGATTTTTCATCTGCACAGGCTTCTTGTCTCCTCCTAGTTTGAAGCTTCAGTAATTTTAAAAATGTTTAGAATTGTGGGAAGGGGCCTCCTAGTACAGGCACCTGCTCAAGGCAGGATCATCTTTGATTTAAACCATCCCAGCTAATATATTTTATCCTTGTCAGGTCTGTCAGTCTCAAAGTTATACATGCTGTATTATTCAGTTAATTTTGAAGGCTGTTAATTATTGAACTAGCTGGTTGCTGCTGCCTCCTCTCTTCTGGTCCAGAGGCTCTTGTGTTGCTGTCTGCAGTCCGATTAAAGCATGCCTACTGATGGGTAGCAATTGCTACTCATCAAAGCAGCAGATTCATAGATGTTAGGGTCGGAAGGGACCTCAATAGATCATCGAGTCCAACCCCCTGCATAGGCAGGAAAGGGTGCTGGGTTTAGATGACCCCAGCTAGATGGTTATATAACCTCCTCTTGAAGACCCCCGGGGTAGGGGAGAGCACTACCTCCCTTGGGAGCCCATTCCAGACCTTGGCCACTGTAACTGTGAAGAAGTTCTTCCTAATGTCCAGTCTAAATCTGCTCTCTGCTAGCTTGTGGCCATTATTTCTTGTAACCCCCAGGGGCACCTTGGTGAGTAAAGCCTCACCAATTCCCTTCTGTGCCCCCATGATGAACTTATAGGCAGCCACAAGGACGCCTCTCAACCTTCTCTTGCGGAGGCTGAAGAGGTCCAGGTGCCCTAGTCTCTCCTCATAGGGCTTGGCCTGCAAACCCTTAACCATACGAGTGGCCCTTCTCTGGACCCTCTCCAGGTTATCTGCATCCCTCTTGAAGTGTGGCGCCCAAAATTGCATGCAGTATTCCAACTGCGGTCTGACCAGCGCCCAATAGAGGGGAAGTATCACCTCCTTGGTTCTGTTCGTCATGCATCTGCTGATGCACGATAAAGTGCCATTAGTTTTCCTGATGACTTCGTCACACTGCTGACTCATGTTCATCTTGGAGTCCACTAGGACTCCAAGATCCCTTTCCACTTCCGTGCCTCCAAGCAGGTAATTTCCTAGGCAGTAGGTGTGCTGGACATTTTTCCTCCCTAGGTGCAGCACTTTGCATTTCTCCTTGTTGAATTGCATTCTGTTGTTTTCTGCCCACATGTCCAACCTGTCCAGGTCTGCTTGTAGTTGTTCCCTGCCCTCCGGTGTGTCCACTTCTCCCCACAGTTGTGTGTCATCCGCAAACTTGGACAGAGTACACTTCACTCCCTCGTCCAAGTCGCTGATGAAGACATTGAAGAGTATCGGTCCAAGGACCAAGTCCTGCGGGACCCCACTGCCCACACCCTTCCAGGTTGATACCGACCCATCCACTACGACTCTCTGGGTACAACCCTTTAGCCAATTCACTTAAATTTAGGTAGAACAGAGTTCCTCTCTCTGCCCAAACCCTATGTGATTCTTTTTTTTTCTTTAAATAGGCAGCTAAATGATCTTCACACTCAATGTGATCCTTACTCTTATTGTTAGTGAGCAAAAGATACCAGTGAGACATTGTACCCCCTGGTCTACACTACAGTGGTGCCCAACCTTTTTGCTCTGTGGGCCAAATGGGTAATATCAGGTCCTTATGTAGGCCGGATGTGGCTGATGAGCCTGATCTGCCTATGGGGAGGTGGTGGGGGGTGGGATTGCTCAGTTTGACCCTGATCTATCACCCAGGGTGGGGGTGGGGCAGCACCAGTCTGGAAATGCAGGGGAAGGGGGAGCAGCCTTGTCCTGCCTTGAATATGTGGGGGGAAGGTACAGAGCAGCCCTGATTCAGACACATGTTGGGAATAGACCGAAGTGTTTTGGGGAGCAACTCAATCTATTCTGGATATGGCGGGGATGGGCCCAGCCCCGATCCTGCTGCACAGACAGTTGCCCAGGAGAAGATAGGTCTGACTGCAGAGCTTCCCTCCCCACAGCTTCCACCCTTCCCCACTGCCAGGTTTTCCTATCTGTGGGGGAGCCCTGTAGGCTGGATGTCATGGCTCCTCAGGCTGGACTTGAAGGTTGAGCATCCCTGGTCTACTAGGTGGGATGAGCAGTTGTACATGGGATGTATCTAGGAGAAAAACAATCCAGAACTGTGGGTTCTTCCATTGCTTTTTCTCTTTGGGAAGAGGGCTATTTTAATTTTTCTATGGGACTGTCCTTAGTGTATGAAATGAAGCATCTGTGCAAGTCCTTTGGGTGACAATTTTTTATAGATTTTTTTTTTCCTGTGTTCTCTTCTCCTAGTTGTTTTGTAATTGATTGCTTCTTCATGGTCTGAATTGGACTTCTACAAAACTAGACAGCATCCAGAATTATTATAGAATTTGTGTCTTGTTTCTTTTACATAGGGGAAGTGTTCTTATAACCTCTCTAACATACAGAGGCGTTTCCTGATAAACTTTCACTAAGGCATGGAGGATGGGTATCTCTTATTAATGGAATTTTCTAATTTTAAATAGTCTGCTCATTTAGGAAAAGGAATAGATTAGCTAGATCTGGCTGGGAAAATGGAAGTGGGGAGGGGAACCCATGGTGTGCAGCTTGGCACTGATGTCCTGTTATTCCCTTTAGCAGCTGGATCTGCTGCCCTTTAGGAGCTTACAGTGTGTGAATGTGTGGGAGCGACACTTCATAGCTAACACTGATTGAGTGTAGATTGAACTTTATTAGCAGCTTGATGTTAGTGTCTTAGCAGCAGTATTGAGATATTGGATGTTCTGGAAAGGTGACTTTTGGGATGGAATTCCTTTTTAATATGTATCACCAAGCACAAGTGTAGTGATGTTAGCATGGTAACTGCTGTAAAGGGTCTACTTTGGGCTTCTGTCTGTACATCTAATAGGAGTCAAGTATTTTGCATCTTCTTTTTAAGGCAGCAAAACTCCAGGATATTGAATGCCTGTGGTTTCTGTCCTTTTAATAAGTTTAATTGACATGTTGGGTAAATTTGTCTGATAACTGTAGATGCAAACTCCTTGGCATTTTTGAACCAGAGATTAGATGTTTGTGTGACATAATGAACAACAACAAAACTTTGAGTTAGTCTAGGATTCTCAGCTAGAGTGCTGCAAGATCCTTGTAAGTATGTCATGGGGTGCCACTCGTTGGCACTTTTTAGGCTTGCAAACACCTACAGATAATTCTCATGAATAACCTATAGGGCATGTCCAGATGAGGGCAGTATGTGGCGCTGCAGACCTGTTGCGGTGCCAGACACTGCACATGCAGGCATTCCCTGCTCTGCTACTTTGTGGTGCAAGGTGGGGAGGGAGGTTTGACCCTGGGAGATCCTGGGGTCAAAAAAACACATGCCAAACAAAAAGTGGGGCAGTGAACATAGCAGCAGTATGTGCCACCCCAAACTGGAGCCTGATTGACCAGAACCATGGTCCGACTGTCAGCCAGGCTCTCTGTTGCAGGAGCACTGTGACTGCAGTGCTTGGAGGCCCCCAGAACCCCAGGTAAGGCTACTGGGGCCAGCACCAGCACCTCTACTCCCCTGTGTGCACTGCTACATGTCCCTGGAGAAATACATGTTCCTGTTCATAGGGATTTGCCCAGAAATTTCAAATAGTACCCCGGAGTATCCAAAACATTGTGACCTGTTATGAGTAATTTGGTTTTGGCTGAGTCTTTGTGACAGAAGAATTGCTCTATTTTGTTTTTGGGGGGGTTTTCCCCCCCATAATCAAGAAATGAGTGAAAGCTAAGAGCTGGCATTTTTCAAGGTGTGCCTTGCATCGAAAACTGCTGAGTGCCCCTGGTCTAACTAAAGCATTATGTCTTTGAGTAGAAAACTAATCAAGGTGGTGCCTACATGCCTGTCTTTCTTTAACATTTATGTGTATGCATCAACTTCAATATTTGTCCTTGTTCATTTAAAGGCTTTTGCTTCTGTCACTCCCTCCTGTATTCTGTGAACCAATCCTTTTAATCATCTGAATTTTAGGCTAAGTATTTATTTTAACAGTAAATCATGCATTTACTAAAAGATCTCATGTGTGTCTATATACACATATAAAAAAGCAAGGAACCAGTGCATTTAACTGGCAAATTTGGTTTATCAACATTAACACTTCAATATTTTTGCTTTCAGCTGTATAGTTCTTAGTGGGTCCTTTTTTGTGTTGTTTACTCCCCTTCTCCCCCTACCACCACAAAAAAAGGTGTGGGGCAGGGCTAAGATGGGTAATAATGTTGCCTAAAAATAGTGGTTGCTCCTTTAAATACAGGTAGTGTTTCTGCCTAGACTAATAATGTAATTTTAAGTGCATATATGTTACAAGGTGAAAAAGGTACTTGTTGAAACCAGTTATTGTGTGTGGCAGGAAGGTAGCTGATTGTTTCTGTGTTCCAATGCTAACCCTGAACAAGGTGAAATTGTCCTTTCTCTCTCTCCCTCTGAAACTTCACTCTGTGTAAATGAACTGAAACTTGAGAACACAGCCTTGTACCCAAGGTCCTATTTGAGTTTGTGTAACCCATTCACCAGCTATATTAGTCTTTGTTGCTAACGTAACTCATGCATTAATTCATGTAGCTGAGCTTTGCAGAAGATTTTCAGCTATGCAGCCTTGTGAGAGACCATAATTAAAGTCATGAAGTAATAGGATCCTCTCCGTAAAAATGTTGTTGTCCCAATTTTAAAGGGGGTGGGGTGGGATTTGGAAGAGAGAAATCATGTTAGCTGTTACCATCCCTAACAACAAAATAATATCTCCCATACAGCCAGTGGATGCCAAGAATCAAACTGCATGTTCACTAACCGTATAGTCATTCCCACTTCCTGTTAAATGGGTAAAAGCATATAATTGTGATTTTTATTTTTGGTAGCCTTTTTCCATTCACTTTTCAGTGGTGTAACTTTTTAACATTCATTTCTGCTCCGTTTTAATAGGCTCTCCTGGGCTTGGTTACAAGGTATAATAAATATTTAGTGTAATGACTCTTTACACTCCCATCCTCCCCCCCCTTGTTGTTTGCTGTTGTCAGCACGTTCTTTCTAATAATAAGCGGTCTAGGGGGGGCATAAACCATGCACTGCCATGGGCCCTCTTTGCCTGGCTCTGGTGGGCTGCAGTTTGCTGGTCTGCGGTCACTTCCACTCTGGCAGCTGACC
>NW_005842041.1:1041403-1043034 GCF_000455745.1 Alligator sinensis | reverse complement strand
CCTGGCAGCCGACCCCGGGCCATGGCCCGGGCATTGAGAACCCCTGCCTTAGAGTCTGTAGCTTCTGTGGAGGATGCTGTGCAACTGGCACTTACTTGGATAGCTGGCAATAGTTACCTGGCTACAGCAGGACAATGGTTAGTATGTTCTTTGAATGCTTTCAAAGCCCAGCAACACCTCAAAGGAAAGACTTTCCATATGTGGGTGACAGTAGAGCAGGGGTGGGCAAAATGTGGCCTGGGCCTGCCAGGCCATTCTATCTGAGCCGCGGGGCCCCTAAAAAATTTAGAAAACTAATATTTATCTGCCCCGGCTGCCTGTCATGTGGCCCTCAGTGGTTTACCGAAACTCAGTAAGTGGTCCCCCGCCTGAAATAATTGCCTGCCCCTGCTGTAAACCTTGCCATCTGTTATAAATTCCTTCTCCTCTTCTGGGAATTCCTTCAGGGCCATTCCTCCAGTACAGTTAACTTACTCCCTGAGCAATAAGTAGATCTTATGCCATTAAAGCAAAACACATTTTTAATATCCCTTGTAGTTCGTTAATCACTTTTGTTTAAAAATATGTCTGCTATTCAGCGGTTGTGTCAAAAGTGGGTACCTTCAGATGTACTTTTCCACTTCTGTTGTGGGGTGGGGGCAAGAGATTTAAAAACTTTCCAAGTTGCACATTATCTTCAGTTGTTGAACTGTTTGAGGCCTGTTTCAGATGCTGTGCCAGTATGGGTGCAGACGGAAGATATGTTTTTTTTTGTTTTGTTTTTTTTTTGCATGATGGGCTACCTGAAAGTGCAGCGACACACGTGCATGCCTGCAGAGTGCTTTTAAAGTGGCCGATCACACGAATAATTAACCCTCCTCAAATGTGGATGAAGGTGCACTACTTTAGAGAGCCTTAGGAAACTTGTGTTCCCTGGAGTTTATTTTTTGCACAATTAGGGCTGTGCTGATGCAGCCTAGTCCCACCCACAGGGCTGTCATCATCAAGGAGGGAGGGGCAAGCCAGCAGCAGTGAGCTGTTCCTTTTTAAGAGCTGCTGGCTTGCTTGGCCTGAGGTGGGGATTGGGGGGCCCTCCATATTTTGCTCCCCCTTGATGGGATCCTGGGGGGAGCTGGGCCAGGCCCACAAAGTGGGGTGGGGAGCTCTGACTTCCTCCCCTCCTTGTTCAGCTTGGGCCACGTCAACTTTCCCCAATGCCTAATGAGTAACTTCTGTGCACAGATCTTGTGAGTTTGTGGGTCTTCTCTGATGGGAAACATTCTTTTTTGTTTTGGAGGAGGCAAAGTTGAAGCATGCCTTGTAGTGTTTGTTATGCTTCTTGATTCTTGTGGGATTTCATCTTGGTCCAGTCCTCAGAAAGCTCCATCTTCTGCACAGATTATGTCTGTATCCATATGATAGGAAGATGCTTTGTGCCAGCAGAGTTGTCAACTACATTCCTCATCCTAGAGAAGGAGAAAGGCATTGAACTGGAACGTATGGGTGCTTACAGATGTGGGGGGAAAAAACCAAAATGGCACTTTACTTTCAGCTCCGCATGCCCCTGCAGCACGTGCCCAGTAGAGGAATTGTATCAGTTTGACCCAGCTTGCCCAGCATCTGTATAACTTTTCTGCAGTTCAGCCGGGCTT
>NW_005842041.1:1022069-1041393 GCF_000455745.1 Alligator sinensis | reverse complement strand
AACTTTTCGTCAGTGCAGCAGGGCTTTTTGGTGCTTTTATATAATAGTTGATTGAATCAGCTATTAGACAGAAGTGCCAAAAAGCCCTGCTGAAGTGTGTGAGTTATACAGACACTGAGAGAGCCAGGTCAAACTGATCCAATTCCTCTTCAGGTAAAATGCTGCAGGGTTTTCTTGGTTTTGTTTGGTTTTTGGTTTTGGCTTTTGTTTTCCATATCTGTCAGCACCCTATTTTGTGGGGAGAGCCACAGTAGGGAGCAAAGGACTAGAAACTGATGGAGCTAGAGCCTTGTACTGCATTTTTTCTATTTGGCTGCAGAATGTAACTGCCCTTATCAGAGTAACAATAGCAACAACCTTTCTAACTGTATTTAGCTTGACTTTTTCTGAGGCTTTTTGACAAACTTTTAAAAATGCATGGCTTGCTTTTTTATTTACACCAATAAATACTTGAAAACACCTTTTTGAAGGATAAGCTAACCATATGCTGACAGAAAACCAACAAACACTACAGAAAACTGTAAACACTTCTTGTTGATGTGCTTAGAAAAATAAATACCTGGATTACCTTTGAGCTGAATGCCTTTGATTTGGGATACACATTTTAATTTCTCCATACAACCATGATGATGAAAACGGAGCTCTTAATCTAATACCTCATGTAAACTGCTGCTCTTGGATCACTGCTTTTGAAGACTGCTTAGATTGCTTCTTGTCCTCTTACAGAGGATATTTATAAATAGTATATGTGTAATGTAAAAGTACTTTTCCTGTATAGTAAGGAAATTATTTTATCAAACCTAGTAGACTGGGGGAGGGAAGGTAGGATTTTTCAATCTTATTCCACAGTTCTGGAACTTGCTTAAACTTGAGCAGAGGCGCTCCAGTAAAAAGAGTGCACTCTGGCTGGTGGGAGGGGGGGGTCAAGGTCAGTTTTGGTTTTTGTTTTGTTTGTATTTTTTTTACTGGTGGTGGTGCGTGAATCAAGAGAGTTCATCCTACTTTATCTTTTACTTTTTCCTAAAATTTACAGTAAACTTTGTTCTAAGACTTGAAAGGGTGACTTGTCATACATTTTTAAATTCTTCTGAGAAGAATGAAGGCTTGAGGGATTTTTTAATTAGTTTAGGATTAAAGCAATTATAGGACTGGTAACAAAGGGACAGTGCATAGGTATCAGGACACTGACACCTGAGTGCTCGTAACTTGTTAAGAACTTTTATTGTGCTTGGACTAACCTTCCTTGGAAGTCTTTAAGACCTGGCTAGACAAAGCCTTGGCTGGGATGATCTAGTTGGGGATGCTCCTGCTTTGAGTGGGGGGTTGAACTAAATCAGGGGTGGGCAAAATGCAGTCCACCAGGCAATTCTATCTGGCCCACAGGGCCCCTAAAAAATGTAGAAAATTAATACTAATCTGCCCTGGGCTGCCTGTCATGCGGCCCTTGATCGCTTGCCAAAACTCAGTAAGCGGCCCTCTGCCCAAAATAATTGCCCACACCTGAACTAAATGATTTCCTGAGGTCCTTTCCAACCCTCCTTTTCTATGATTCTAATGCCTATATACTCCACTAAAGCTGAATCTCATGGTTTTAGTAGACTCCCTAATAAACTGGTTCATCATCTTTCCAGATTAACGTATAATTTGTGTAGTTTCTAATGATAAAGCCTTGAGAATTTTACAAGCAGAATTCAAACAGCTTTTTTTTTTTCCTTCAAAATTGCTTTGCATGGCTTTTGGCTATACCACTCTCCTCTCTTTTCCCTGTTTCTCCTCCCCATGCACATGGGTCAAGTGCTCCAGCTGCAGTTTGAACAGATTTTGCCTGTGTGTAGTTTGTTCCCAGCAGAAGCCCCAGGATGAAATTGGTTAGGATGGGTACATAGCACTGCCTTCCCCTCTAGGGCTGTGTCAAATTGCAAGAGAATGTGTTGGAAAACATTTAGGTCCCTTCAACTTACCAATACCAGTCTAAACTCAGCCCTGTTTGTTCTATGTAAAGGCTGTAAACCTGGAATCTTAACCTGGCTCTTGGTTACTTATTTCCAGAAGCAAAAGTCAAGGGGGGAAGGGGAAAGGGAGAATTGATTTGTGCAAGGATTTTTAACTAGTATGTGGTGAAATGCAGTCTTCTGAGGACTCCCCTTTCCCTTCAAAAGGATGTGTAAGTGAATTAAAAATATCCCAAGCTAAGTGATGTATCTTTGGATCTTCCTATAGAGAAAGAGGAGTTGTATTACACACACTAACATTCCGGACTCCAGAGATTTAGGTATGAGGTTTTACATTTTGAGTAGCTCTTGATTTCTATGGGAGTGTTTCTAGTGGGTAAAAAGAAGCATGTGTGCAAGTCCTGTATGATCAAAGTAGAAGTAAGCAGTTGCTGCAGTGTTGAGGCAAACAGAAAAAATCCCTCCAGTCTTAGTAAGTCTTCATTGCTGCATTCTGTACAATGCTTCCCTGTGCTTTTCACAAACGCACAGATTTCGTTAAGGCTGAGCAGTAACACCTCTTTAAGTTGATGCTTCTAAGGTTTTAAACAAGATGGGCTCAGTGCTAACTTACTACTCACAGCGCCTATGTTTTAGAGTGTGTGTGTGTGTGTGTGTGTGTGTGTGTGTGTGTGTGTGTGTGTGTGTGTGTTTTCTAGTGTATTTTTCTCCCTTGCGGCATTGGTTGATAGTTGGTATGTAGGAAATTCTTGTTGTTTTGGGGACATGCTTAGAGCTCTCTGTTTTTATATATAGTTGAAGGGATCTATGGGTTTTTTTTTTTATTTGTGTATATATTAAAAATGTTATAGTTATGGTTTTAGCTAAGAAGCTAAACTAGTAAAGCATTGTAGGTATTGAGTATCTAATTGTACAGGTAGTCACTTATTTTTCTAAAAAGGCTGTTAGCAAAATATCTTTCGTTTTCACTGGTTTCACTTGCAATTAATTTACATGGTTCTGGTACTATAAGGGGTAGAAAAGGACTTTTTTAGCTTGTCCTAAGTGGGTTTTTTTTAAGATTTTTAGGACCCATTTAACACTTTTTGCTATATAAATGTTTATTTCCAGACTCTTGTAGCTCACTAATGGATGTTTCTCTCTCTTGGGTCTTTCTTCCTTACAGAATGATGTTTACTTTCAAGGATCTGGATGCACTGTTGAATGCTGATGTGTTGATTTAACTGAATCCTATGCTTTCTTTCTTATTTAAAAAATGCCTGAAGAAAAGTAAAGGATTGAGAATTTTAAGTTACAGATCTTTGAGGTAAGATGTCTTTCTATATCAAGAACACTAGCCTTTGCCTTGCAACAAACTAACATAAAATCCATATTGCTTGTCATACAAGACCATCAATACATGTCACTTAAGCTGTGGAGAAAGGAACACATTGTGGCCACTAAAATCGCATGGGGACTTCCTGATCAGATCAGTTATCACAGGGTCCAAACAATTTTTCTGTCTCCTAGGTGGAGACTGAACTGGGGAAGCTATCATACTCACTCAAATCTAAGATGACCCTGGACTTTAGATCAACCCCCCCCCCCCCCCATAACTAGATTCTATGCATGGAAAATTCTATAAATTTTGTTAGAATTTTTCCATCTATATAATTGAGTTATTGAAGGGTCATCTTTATTTAATTCATTCCTCTCACTGCTGCAGTGGGGAGTCAGGTTGTCTGGACAGATCAAACAGTTTGCCCCCTTCCTGTCTCCTACCTGCCACCCTCTTGCCTCTGCTCCCTCCCCTCCTTTCTACCCCCCGCCCCCCATTACACTTGATCTGTGCTGGCAGGCTTGATTCCCTGCCTGGGGCACAGAACATGGCCCCAACCCAGTCTCCATAGCAACTATGTGGGGTACGTGCTGCTGCTAAAGGGCCAGGCTGGGTCTGTGCTCAGTGTCCCAGGCTGCATCATGCATGGCATGGAGCAAGGGTGAGGGGTGGGCAGGGGAGCAGAGGTTGCATGTTGAGGGATGAGGAGGGGAGGGAGGAAGCAGCAGCTGCAGCTATGGCCCTTACCCTGGACCCTGGGTAGGTGCTGGAGCTTAATCCATAGCAGCTGCCTGCCCCCTGCTCCACTACCCTCATGCTCCATTCTAGGTCAAGGGGCTTCTCCCCCCTCCACCCCCCCCATATTAAATGTGGGGGAACTTTTGTCCTTGACTCTAGTAAATACAGTAACTAACTGGCTGAAAGACTTATTGCATCTCAGCGACTCTAAATGTCTGAGGCTTAAATTTAAAATATATATATTTTAGATTTATATAAGGCGCATCCACATTTCATTCTTCCAAAACAAGATTAGCTAAATGTACCTTGGTTGCTTTTTTTTTTTTTTTTTAAGGAAAAGTCAAATCTGGGCTAACATCTGCAAACAATCATGGTGTTGGTACAGCCCCCCACTTCCTCCCTCCTCACATTCCCCAAAACATTAGGGAGGTATGGATAATGAACCCCTAAAAGCAGGACTTTTTGGCTGTACATGTTATAATAAATTTGAATCCACAACTGTAGTTCAAATCTGACCTCTTAAGAGCCAGTCTATGGACAGTTTCCATTTAAATTAAAATAGTTGTGTATTGACCTGGAATTTTAGGTTGAAGACGATATGGTGGGCCTTGGGCAAAATGTATCTATGGTTCAGTGAATGTTTGTTGTTGTAGCATTTATTTATTTAAGTCCATTTAATACTTTTGGTCACTGTTTTTGTTTAGTTTTTCCTGTGAGATTATTTTTAAATAAGGGCAATAGCAGTGCAAAGACTATATGGAATTATGATCTTCTTTTTTTGGAAGGGGCAAGGAAGGAGTCTGTTTTCTAAAACTCAACCTGGAATATGGGGTGAGGTTATAATCAGAATAATATAGTGAGTAGAACAGGAGCATGTAGCGGTAATTTTAGAGCTGTGAAATGACTTGAAATGCAGAGATTGAGCTTTGGTTGGTAGCTTCATATGTTGGTTGGTGTCCTTGTTGGCCTTTTTAAGGGCATGTCTACACACGTAGGCATGTGTACTTGCAGCAGGTCAAGTAGCAGCAGCACAAATCTGCACTGGAGACTTTTTTTTTTTCCTTGACACACGTACCTGTACATGCACTTTGGTTTGGGGCAAATTGTGCCACCTGGGGCAAACTGACCCTGCCCAGCTCCTCCTGGATCTTCAACCAGGGGGAGCTAGAGGCTGGGGTTATCACCTGTGTTGGCCCCAGCAGGATAAAAAGCTGCCCTGGCAAGCAGGTCAGGGCTACTTGCCCTCAGAAGCTTCTGAGGCCAGGCCAGTTGATATTTGGGGACCTTAGCCCATTGTGGCAGCTGGACTGCCGAAGCAGCCCTAACCTAGAGTGGCTGCTGCACTTTCTACTGACTGCAGCAGTCTGGCAGTAGGGGCTGCTGCCTGGCTGTGACCTGCTGCCACCTGCAACAGTATCCACCGCCTGTGACAGTATCTGCCCAGTTGGACTTCCGACCCCATGGCTGCACGGTTGCCTGGACTGTGGCATGGGCACTCTGGGCCACCTGTCAGTAGGCCATGGCTACCCAGTTGGCCTTTGTGCAGGACTGCTGTCTTGTCTTCTGGTGCTGTTGCTCTGCCACCTAGGCAGCTGTTGCTCAGAAGACGTGCTCATTGCAGTGGCCTGCCTTGAACTGTTGAAGCATGTCCTCCTGGTGCCCAAATGGTCAGGTCAGCCACCTTGTCTGCCCTCCAACTGGGTTCCTGGTGCTGGCCGTGGGCAGGCTCCTTTGCTTGGGTCCCGCCACTTACCTCAACAGCAGGGATCCTAGTGTTCCCCATTTAAAAATTGCAAATTCTTTGATTTAAAAAAAAAAAAACAAACCCAAACAAAATCCCTCCAAATTCTCTCTCATTGAAATACCCAAAATCTATGTTCTTCCATGATTAAAATGCAACACTGCTATATAGAGAGAGATCAGTTGGGCAGTGTTTTATTGATATATTTACAAGTTCTTAAAGCAGTTTGGAAGCCTACCAGTGCCTTTGTCATTATAATAATACATTCTAAATATCTATATGCTTTAGTGTTTGCTTTTGGGTTTTTTTTAATCATAGAAAAATCAGAGCTCTCCCTGCCCCTCCACTCACCAAGATGTGGGAACAGCTGCAGCTGCTTTCTGGCATTGAATAACACTGATATGCCCTACCCCTGCACATGCCCTTGCCCCTCACTTGCAACCCACAGGCCTGCCAATGCCTCTCACTCCTTTCCCACAGCCCCTGCCTGCTCCCACTTTCTCCCTCCCAGCACCAGGACATGGGTCCAGCTGCAGCTGTCTCACCTGCTGCTTTGGCTCTGAGCAGTGCCAGGCCTTACTGTTCTGCTTCCCGCGCCTGTGTCCAGGCCCCAGTGATCCCCATACAGTTCCTGGAAAGTCCTTGACTGGGGCTCAGGGACTGCCCCTTGCCTTCCAGGCTGGCTTCCCCCTGCACAGGCTTCTTGAGGGGGGCAGGGGAGCATCAAGCCTGGCTCTGGTAGCCGCTTGTACCCAGAGCGCTCCCCCATACCCCTCTCCTCTCTTTCTTCCCTCCCAGCCCATCACATATACACACACAGACCCTGCTGCCACCTCCAATCCCCCCTGCAAATTGCCTACCCGCACTGCTACCTCTACTCCCCCGCCCAGCCTATCACATCCTCCAAATGGCTGCTGGGACCAGGAGTGCTGCCCGCCCCCTGGCCAGGGCTTAATGTCCCAGTACCAGTGTTGGCATGGGGAAGGGTTGCAATGTGGCAGCTGCCCCTGCAGCTGTGGCGCCCACCAGCAGGGCCTGTCCTGTCTGGCAGCTGGGCATCCAGGGTGTGAGATTTAGGGGGGGAGGAGGGGGTTTGTGAGGAGGGTATGGGGCTTTTTGGGAAGATATGTGGGTGGGTATGGGAGGCTTGTGGTTGTGGGGTTTGCGGGAGATGTGGAAGGGTGTGTGGGGCTTGTGGCAGGGACCATGCAACACACTTGCCCTCCTGCCTCCCCTCTCTGCACAGCCCCCATAGCTGGCAGTGGCAGCAGCAGCCAGCCACAGGTCCTTGGGGTGCTCAGGGCCTCCTGCAGGCAGAGCCCCTCGGCAGCGCATGGTGCTGCACAAGTCCTGGGGGCTACATGCGGCACACAGAGCTAGCATGGTTCACTGGTGCATGCCTTCAGGCAGGAACAGGCCAGCTTCTGCTTCCACATGGGGGTTTCCAGCACTGCCATCAAGTCAGGCTGGCTGCTGCCTCCATGTGGTGGCCACATGGAAGCAGGAGCTGGTGTGGCTCAATGGTGTGCTGTTCCTGCTTGAAGTGTTGGGAGCTCCAAGTGGCTGCATGGAGCCAGCTCAGTCCTGCCTGAAGGTGCGGGCCAGGCTGGTTCCCTGTGCCACACATAGTCCCTGGGACTCTGGTGGCACTGCATATCACTAGGGGACTTTGCCTAGAGCAGGCTATAAACACCCCAAAGGCCTGTTGCTGGCTGTGCAGCTGCTGCTGGTAGCAGGAACTGTGTGCCGTGAGGGGCCATCCCTGCACACAGTCCCCACACATGCCATTGGGCTGGGTGGGCTCTGTGGCTGCTCCTGCCTTAGTTTCCCACCCATTTCCAAGTAGCTCTTGCAGGCTGGAACTCTGCCAGCCTGCAGTGGGCTGTTTGCAAACAGAGTAACCCATGGTTTCCCCTTTAAAAGGGAAAATTTGTGTTTTGTTGTTTTTGGGGTTTTTTGTTTTGTTTTTGTGTTGTTTTTTTTTTCCCATGGAGCGGGGTAGAAAGAAAACCCATGTCCCTGCCACAAACTCTGGGTCCTCCTGACTCTGGCTGGCTTGGAGCTGAGAATGGGGTGCCACTGTCTCCAGGACACAAGCACATCTGGCCCCTGTGCATGACTGCAAGGCAGCCTGCTTGGGCCCACGGCAGACCCTGGGTGCCCAGCAGGCTCTGGAGCAACCTTGGACAGAACCTGGGTCCAAGCCACTGCTGCCATCTATGCCCTGCTTCTGAGGCAGCATGCTGGAGCAGCAGGGGCACACAGTAGGCATAGAGACCCTCTGGCCAAGTGATAGAGCACTGCTTTGGAGGTCCTAGCCTCCACTTGCTTCTGGGCATACTCTAGAAGCGCACCCCAAGCCACTTTTCTCTAGCATATTTTCTTTTGATACTGGGATTCTCTGGTATCAAACTTAGAGCCCATGCTGCAATTATGTAGCACCGGGAACAGTTTTTAGTTTGTGGCTTGCCTTCTGCAGTGTCTCAAACTGCTTTAAGATGCTGCAACAGACATATGCTATTTTGTGTGGATGCATCCTAAGGGTGCAGACAGGAGTGACAATTTTTGCCTGATCTGGCCCTGGAAAGTGCTGTATAGCTGCAACCTAACACAAGTGCATGGCTACAGAGTGCTTTAAAAGGGCCTGATCCCACGACAATCTGAACCCTCATTATATTCAAAATGGAGCACCTACATTAACTTGTGTCTGTGCATGTCAGGAGCAGGTCTGGGCTGATGCAGCCCAGCCTTTCTACCAGTGCGGTTTTCAGAATGGGAGAGGGAGAAGGGAGCTGAGGGAGCTCATTCTGGGGGTTGCCCAGCTGACAAGTGTGTGGCAAGACTTCAGTCCACCCCCTTCTTACTCTAGTGCAGGCTGGGGAAACCCCAGAATGGTCCTTCCTCCCCTGCCTTCTTTCTCTCCCATCCTGGGATAGCACTGGGGGGCCCCGAAAGTGGGTGGGGGTAGGGCTAGGGGAAGAGGCTGCAGAGACTCAACCTCTCTTCCTGGATTATCTCCAAATTGGAGCTTGATTTTCCCCCCCCGACCCAAAAGCTAACATTTGTTGGGTTGGGAGGATCTGTCTAACTCATGGCGCTTTCTGGGAAGCACCATCCGTTAGACCCTAGAGCTGTACTTCTGTCTGCACCCTGAGAGTAGGGGTATGGGTTAAAAGGCTAGAGCCATTGCTCTTTCTGTGCTATAGAGACCTCCTTGGGTGGTGACAATACCTGTTTGAAGGCACAACCAGTCTCTGGCAACTGTTGCTGTCTACCGTCCCCAAGATGCTGAAAGAAGACCGGTAATTGGGATAAGTTGTACATGCCTCAAACTAAAGCATCTCAAAGATGTTGGTCTCTTGCAAGTCCTGACAATGAGACTGCTTAACACATTTTAAAGCGACTAAAAGTAGTAGAGACATTTAAACTGAAATTAATGCAGTGTGGATGGATGTGTTTGGGTCTTTGGGTTTGGAGTAAAATTTGTGGCCTCTGTGTTGCCATGAACAGTCCAGCTACAGTGAGTGTTGTGGGGATAGGCAGGGGTCATTGAGTCTAGTGTATCCAAAGAGTACCCTCAGGAGTAGCAACTGCATTTCCTACCCTGGAAACAGAAGGGTGACTGTAGGGGAGGGGCTCTGTTGCACCCTTGAGTCCTACCATGTGAGTGGGGGACAGGCACAAATCCCATTAACCTTCTGCCTTTGGAATTTTTGCACTGAGCTCAGCTCATACTTGGTGTAGAGAGCCATGGTGATTGAGAAAGTGTTTGCCTCCATTTCCCATCCGTATATGGGTTTTTGTTTTTTGTTTTTTCCTGCCTAACTAATGGGCTTGAAATTTGTAGTCTGTGCAATTGATAATTCAGTGTGCGCCTGGTTTGGAGCTTGATGCCTAGTGTGTTGGTTCTGCTTATTGGAGTTAAGGCTTTTAATGGTAAAGAAAAACTTTGGGGCCTGGAAAGTCAGCAGGGAGGCTGGTTCCTCCTTTGCTTCTAGTAAAGGCTATCTTGTGTGTGACTGGGGGGAGAGAGGAGGCTTTCCTCAAGGATCAAAAGCAGGACTGAGGTTCCTATTGTCCTCCTCAGGAAAAAGGAACAGAGGGTAGAAGTAAACAAGGCTCTTGCTGTGTCTAGGAAAGAATGGGGTAGAGGGAGGGGAAAGAGATGAGAGCATTGAAGCAAGAGAGATTTGGAACGGAAGGGATATGTTTGAAGGGATGCTTTTGAGCAGGAGACTTCAGACAATCGGTGAATGCAGCTTGGGATGAACTAAATTTATGGATGAGGAAGTCTGAGATGGTTGGTACTACTCCAGTCCTTAGGTTGAGTAATGTCTTCCCTCCTTCCAGGCTTCTCAGGTATAGCAAACAGTTCTCTTCTGCATCTGAATGGTGGCAGTGTTGCAGATTTAACCCCCCCTTCCCTTCCCACCCCCTGAAAAAGCTTGCTATTACTCCTGTGCCTGTAAAAGACCTGCTTTGAATTAAAATGTGATAGAGTAGGGTTGGCAAATATTACTTTTACAAAGTAAGCTGGTTTCCTCTAATAAGAAAAGGGTTGTCTAGAGTACAGCATGGAGATTTAATCTGCATTATTCTCACATGAATACATTCTTTTTATTGTTTTAAAAAAAGGTTGCACTTAAATTTGTACATATACTAAATAGAGTGCACCAATATACTGGTGGCATATCGGATCAGCACCAATTAAAAAGAAATTAACATTATTGGCAATCAATGTTTTTTGCTGGTGTAGCCAATTTAATGTCGCCGATTAAATGCTGTGTGCGTGAGTGCAGTCGCAGCATGCACGTGACCGAGAATGCAACCTGGAAGTGTGGAGAGCAGCCTCCTGTTGGTAAGTCGGGGAGGGTGGGAGACTCAGCCCACAGGGTGAGGGAGCGAGTGGGACATGGGTAGACACTGCCCAGCTAGGGCAGTGAATGTGACCCTGGGAGTGGGGCAGAGCCACAGGTGACTTGTCTGGGGGATGAGGAGTGGGGGTGGCTCCCCACCACTGCACGCATCCCTGGAGAAGGCATGGGAGGCATATACCCCTTTCTCTCTCTCCCCCCCCCCCCCCCCCCCGAATTGTTTGTGGGGTGAAGCTGGGCTGCAGGCTCAGGGCCAGGGGCTGTGCCAGCCTCTTCCTGGTGGTGGGGCTGGGCTCTGAGTGGTTGGGGGCAGGGTGGGCAGTGGTGGCACTGGGAGGGGTCGCTATGGGGTGGACGTAGAAATATGGGGGGGCGCATGCCTCCCCTGGAGTTGTGCACAGAAGTGGGGACCCACCCCCTTTCCCCAGCCCCCCCATACCCTCCCCCAGATGAGCTGCCTATGGCTCTTCCCTGTGCCCCACCCTGGGGTTGCATTTCATCAACCTGGCTGGGCAGCCCCTGTCCCACTCACTCCCCACAGATTTACCGACTGGATGCTGCTCTCCAAGCTGCCTGGCTGCATTCTTGTAAATTGGCTATCAGATCAGTATCGGCCAATATGGCTGGTTAATAATTGGCCATTGGTATTAGCCAAGAAAATTTGTATTGGTGCACCCCTAATGTTAAATTGGGCAGTTTTTTTTTATATAAAATGGTAAAGCCATACAAGTTGTGGCTCTTAAATCTAAGAACACAAGCATTGTTGGTGACTTCACTCAGTCCAGTGGAATTAACTCGGGAAGGCAGCTATCCCACCTGTGGTAGTTTGGTAAATTCCAATGTACTATTGCCTGTTCCCATGCTACGGCTGTAGGCTTGTTCCCACCATAATTTATATCAGTAAGCAAACCTGTTTTAAATTGCATCAAAATGTATTAACATTGGTCCATGATCTCAGTACTCAGACAGGCATTGTGTAGCATTTAAAGGCAACGTGAATGCTCTAGCAGCATTCTCTACCCATGCAGCTCAAGCAAGTTACACAATTCTCTTTTATTTTAGTAGAGATACAGCTTTAATGAGCTGTACATCCCATTTAAGAACAAATGAAATGCTTTCTAACTTACAAAGCAAGCTTCATGGGTGCTAGACAATAGGCTGCTTATAACAGACTTCTTTCTTTTTTTCTTGTTTTTTTTTTGTTTCTTCAAATCAAAGCAGCTTGAATGGTTCACTATTCAAAGCTCTATCCTTCAGCTTTGATATATTTGAGTGCATTATTCCAGTATTATCAAACTCCAAATGAACAGCTGCATAGCTTATCACAGGGACTTTTGGATCTATTAATTTTTTCTCTTCTTGTAGTTCAGCAATTCAGAATCCAAGCATTTGGTAATTGCCCTTTTAAAATTCTTATTACCTAAGTATTGGACAGTATTAATGGAAACTAAAAGGAAGTAAAGATTGTGGCTGAATTGCAGCTGAATCATATCTCGGGTATCTTTTGCTGCTGTGATAGTGGAGAGAGTAAGATGTTAATCTTGGCCCCAGTTTACAACTTGACCACTTAACAGCGGTGGAGCAGGCTATAGTGTTTTGGTTTATATATATTTTTTTTTTCTTTGACATAGTGGAATGAATTGGATTTGTCACTGCTTTTCACTTTTAGTAAAGCATAAGCCTCCTGGAGCACAGTAGCTTTTTAGGAAGCTTTGCCCATTCAAAAAAGAACTGAGGCCTAAATCCAGACCCTATATATAAACTTCTGTTGAGATTAACTGATAGGTGGGTGCCTGCATACCTTGTCTGGATCCAACTTTTAATGATAACCCCCAGGGAATAGGATACACAGGGCCATTCTGCACTCCTAATAGTATAACTTGGGAAGAATTTAACTGAAGTTGACCCTTAATGCATCCACACTTGATTTCAGCAAAGCCAGGTCTGCCATGTCTATTTATTTATTACCTCAAAGCAGGTAGTCTAGGGCAATTGACAGAGGTTCAAATAATGGTGCAATGGGACATGATCCCTGATCTCAACAATCCCGTCCTTTGCCATGCCACATGTGCGTGGCAGGACACACATTTCTGGGGATTGGGGACTGAACCCAGTTGCAGCATTGTTTGAACAGGAACCTTCCAGACCAATTGGGTTGAAAAGGTTCCCAGAGGGGGGAGCTGATGGACTTCCCAAGACCAGGCTTTATTCGTCTTGCCCCGGCACTTTGAAGTGCTAGGTCGTGAGGAGCTCTGGGGACCCTCTGTGACAGTTTGGACTGTCTTGTTCCCCCACAGCATTTTAAAATGCCCTACTCCACAGCTCCAGGTGGGGCTGCAGGGCAAGGCAGCAAAGGCTGCCAGGTCCAGGGGTTGAAGGTTCCCAGTCAGGGGAGCTGCCAAGCTTCCCTGTGGGGGGACCTTGCAACTGGCTTACCTGCTGCCCACTTTCAACCTCAGGACTGGGGCTGTCCTGGTCCTGATGCTGGCAATTGGCTGATTTGTCAGGTTGGGAGCATGCCACACATCCCATTTATGGCCTCATATGAACCAACAACAAGCATGTTGCCCATATGTGGAATATCTTTGTGGCTGGTTTGCCACTTTTTAGTGCCATAAATTGGCTGACTGTGTGGCACTGTTACTATTTATGGCACAATTAAAAAAAAATAAAAATTAATTGTGCCATAAATGTAAAGTGTGCCAGGGGCCTAAGTCTTTACCCCTCTGGCAATGTCTGCACCACACAATCATGCCTCCTAACTAGTTCAGAGATATTTGCATTCTATCAGGTTACAGATATGGTTTAAATTCTGTCTGCCTCAATTGTGGTTTACAGAAGCAGATGACTTGGCACTGCCTAACTGTTATATCACGTTTCCTTTATTGAATGGGAAAAATCTAGATAGTTGTTCCATATTGCTAATTTGGGGCTAGTGAACCTAGTGGCCACGCACAGTGGCAACAGTAGCTTGTGAAGGTGAAGGAGATGTACCTTAGAATGGCTTACTTGATAGCTGAGAGAGACCGATCGGGTATACTGACAGGCTTGGAGGCTCCTGGTTGTTTGCCATGCTGAGCTAGTGGTTGGAAGGCAAATGTTGCAAACAAGGGTTTCGGTGAAATGTCACTACCCTTTTGTTTGTTTGTTTTTTTGTAAAGGAGGACTGGACAGCAGTAACAGTAAAATAATAGCCACAAAGGGTTTGCGAATATGGTGTAGTTGCTCCTTCCCTGAAACTGCAGCAGGATATCAAAGGCCGTGACTGACTGAAAGTGACTTGTAGGGTAGTATGGCTGCCTTGTCACCATGAGTCAACTAAGCTTGCAGATTGATGTCACCTCTGATTTTATTGTTGGTTTTGTAAAATGCTAGTAGGGGATTGCAGTACAGTAACTAGTTTTGAAACCCATGACTTTCAAAGATGCTTTTAAGTATCTATTTAGTTCCACTGATTTGATAAACTGTAAAAGCCAGTTTGATGCTTAGCATAGTTTTATTTCCAAGTTCGTTTGATGTTAAGCGTGACTACTTTTGCACTTACTGAAGAGTGTTTTCTGAGATCTGAATGATTTAGTTTCTAATGTAGTAAAAACATTCTTATTTTCCTACTTGGATTTAAATATTAAAATTGGAGTTTGTACACAAAGTAACAACAAAGGAAGAACTTTTTATTTCCCTCTTGCTGATCATCTTTAGAAACAAATTTATGTTTAGTTTAATTTATTCCTTTTATTTTAAGAGAAAAGAAATATATGGTCCATCGGGAGTTGCATGGACCAATATGCTAATAAAACTCATAAAAGGCTTTTTAAAACGTTTATTCAGAGTGGCATGTCTGGCTTTACAGTAGCTGTGTGGGTGGACTGTCCTTGAATTTTGTAGACTTTAATTTAGTACTACACAATACCCAGTGATGGAAAACAGCTATAAATTGTCTGTGCGCAGCCATGCATTATTGATAAAGGGTAGTCTAAACTCCACAATTTCTTTATTTGATGTTGTCAGCACAACAGCTGGTTGATTTGTTTAGTGTTTCCTATTTGCCAGGAAGTGTCCCTTTTGTTTGTCAACTTTTAGATTTGGCCCAAAGTTGTTTTTTCTCCTTGTGAAGACAGGTTTCTACCATGAACATAATAGAAGTGTTTCCACAAGAAGGTTCCACTAAAAATACTGTATTTTTTTAAGCAAACATTTACTTACGTTTTATGTTTCAAATCCAAATATTGCAGAACTAAAGCAAACAGTGAGTTGCACTATAAACAGAAGTCAGTTTCTTTGTTTAAAACTAATATCAGAAATGAAAAAACAAATATAGCATAAAGTAATATGTTAACTGGTTTTAAAAATTCTTTTTTCCTTTAAATTGTTTTGAAGTATGATTTTAAATAAACTCCTTTATAATAACAAACACACTTCTTAATTTTGGCATTCTTCCAAATTTCCAATAAAGTAAAATACCCGATTTTTAAATTTTATCTAACAATTACCCCCCTCCCCTGAATACTCTGGGTTAAGATTCCACTAAATAAACTTGCATATAAAACCACTTTTAAAACAAATCTTTGCTTGTTGAACAGCTTCTTGTATCCTCATTCAGAATGGAAATGTATAAAATAAAGCAAGTATATAAAAATAGCAAAGCATCTAAAATAAAAACTATACAAGTGCCCAGTATTCACAATATACATTCAGCCAACAAGATTCTCCTTATGCTAAAATTTCTGAGATGATAACTTCCCTTCCAGGTTACTATTCTGACAGTGGGGGGAAAATCTGCAGTTTGCAGTAAACAAAAACTGTCTCCCTCTCTCCAAAGATTTTGTCTGTGCCTATAATCTCATTTTATCCCTCCTATATATTAAACTATAAATCATTCTTAATAAGAATTTGGGGTTTTTGGAAGTTGTTACCCTTAAAATTTGAGAAGAGAAATGAATGGTAAAATGAAAATCTGTTTATGATGCATAATGCACTGTGCATGTTTATTTAAAAACATGTCTATAGCAGTTTTTTACTGCTTAAAGGCACTGCTGAGCACTAACTCAGTATTTTTGCTTTCCAAATATTTTTTCTTCCTGATAAGAAGTCACAAAACAATTAAAACTGATTCTGTAGCTTCAGTAAGAAGGCAGGAAAAGCAAACCAGGGAAAAGACTAACATGATTGACAGAGGCTTGCTGGAGATTTACATTGAGAATAACTCATTCTTCAAAACTTTTTTTTTCATTTTCTGATGGGAATTGTGGGGTAAATCAAACACAGTGGTTATGAATGATTAAAATGCAGAAGTTATGAATTCTTATTGACTTTGTAAATCTCTAACTCCTTCCCCTTTAATATAAAATCACTTCTCAAAGGGGTTTTGGGCTTTAAATAAAGCCTCAGTGTACTGAAGTAAACTATTTTAGCAGCACAGTTCATTAATTTTTGTGGCAATAACTAAAGGAAACAAATCTGGGATTGCAGATAGGAAACTTTCCATGTTTGCTTAATGGTTCTCAAATACCTGATAGCTAATGTCTGGGTATATAATGTATTATAGAACTATTTACATCTTACATATAGTTGCCCAATGTTGGCAACTACAGTTTTCACATTAATAGAAGCAGAGGGATTTTAATGAACCAAGAAACACAAGTATTTGCATATGAATATGTCTATAATAGTTTTGGTCCTTGTCCCAGCAAATATGAAATTGCCTATTTTGCTTAATAAAGCAAAAAAGATTTTGGCTGCCATAATCTCTGTTGAATCTTTTGACTCAATGGAAACTGCCTAAGGGGGGGGAAAATCTAAATAGGCGCACCAATTTATTTCAGATTGGTCTTCTGTTTCTTAAGAGATGGACAGTCTAACTTGAAAATAGGATTTGCTCTTATTTTTATAATAGATTTTTTTTTCTTTTGAGCATATCTCTGGCTTAAGTTAGTCTTCTTACAATGAGGCTCCCACACAGATTTTAAACAAGGGACTGGAGCAATAAAAGTATAATGGGGATGCTTCTCATTTACTAATGTATCCATGGACTTCAGTGGAATTGCTTTGAATTTTCACTGTTGTAATTGAAAGGAGCTACTCAAGGCTAGTTTGCCTTCCTAAAAGGGCTTTTCAAACAGCTTATTTCTTGTGTTTAAAAAAAAATAAAAATTTCCTTCCAAGTCCAAGTGGGCCAGTGGTTTTCAAAAAGACTATTTATAAACTCGGTTACATAGCAAGCAGAATGTTAGGTCAGAAATATTATAGATCTCTTCTGTGTGGGAGGAAAGCCATACTGTGTATCAGAGTGAGGTTATATGCATCTTTTAGCTAGTCTCATCAAACTTGTCTCCAAATCTGTTTTGTAAATTTTTTTTTCTAAATCTGGAGGGAAACTTTAAAAAAAGTAATGTACAATACTTTTTTTCCCTGTGATTCAATGATCTCCATATTCTTTCTCAGTTTTACAAGAGGTTTTATTTAAGTTTCCACCATCTGTTTAAGTGATTTGGTCACATGACTTAATTGGATCTTTCTAATGATTACCATGAAATCTGTAGACTATCCTGAATATATACTCATTTGACTGCAACTCATGAACACTCATTTGTAGCAACACCTGGTAAGAGCAGTTCCCTGGGAACATATTAAATAGCATGTAATCAGATGACACTCCATATAATAGCAGCATCCTCTTGGAAACGGTGTGGGGCTCGAACATATTACTACTAATAGATATAACTTGTACTACATGCTCTGTAAAAATGTGACATGGAGCTATTTTAAGTCTTAAGCTCTTCTACCCACAAAGGTTTTCTGGATTTTTTTTTTTTTAAACTGTTTTTGGAGGTTGTTGATACAAGGGCATCAGAAATGGAATGTTACCAATTTTAAAGAGAAAAGAGTTGCCATATTTACTCGAATCATCTAAGATTAGCTGATTGGGGTGGGGAAAAAACCTCAAGCTGGAGCTGCGCTGCTACCTGCCCCAAGCCAGGATGGCTCATTTAGCAGGGGAGGAGGCACACAGCCAGAGGGAACTCAGGGAAGACAATGGGGTGGGGATGACCTGCAGTCTGCCCCCTGCCCTGTGCCTGCTCCAACCTTCCCACCCAGTTGTCCCCTCTCTTGCTTACCTTGAGCTCTGGCTCTGGTCCCTCCAGTCCCCAACCCAACCCAGCTAAGAGATGCTGCTGCTGTTTTCCTGGGCTGGGCTAAGGCAGGGCCCTCGGTCACTGTTGCTGCTGAGTGCCCTAGAGGAGCAGAACTGCAGCAGAAGGTAAAGAGGGAGGGGGTGAACAGGGATTGAGGGCGGGGGGCAATGAGTGGAAGGGTAAGGCTGGAGGGGGAGCAGGGAGGCAGGCGGTGGGCAGGCATGGGGAGGACAGGCATGGGCATGGGGGGGGACAAGGGGCAGGGGTCTGGCCCTTTGTCCCCTGCTGTTGCTTTTCTACCACAGCATGGCAGGGGAGACAGGGGAGGGGAAATGATGAATTTAATACAACCCCAATAATTGGATTCATAGTGGTTGTCGATTTGGGTAAATATGAATTGTTTGTTTGTTTTTGTTTTTTGAGTTCTGGATCTTGTGGGCTGGATTGAGCCCAAGGCAGACTCCATTTCCCAGCAGCCCCTGACTGCCTTGCTATAGCTGGTTTCCATCGAGACCCTAGCTCCAGTAGGGCCATGACAGCACAGGGCCTGGGTTTTAATGGAGACCAGCCCCAGCAGCTCTGGCAGACAGCTGGCCTGGGATCTTGCGTCAGTGACAGTGTGGTCCAGGGCCAGGGTAGAGCTGTGATCCGCTGCCCACACACCCCAAGCAGGGGCATGCAAGGAGCAGATTGTGGCCCTCTGCCCTGGATCCAGACCATGCTGTCAACACTGCAAGATCCCAGCCCTGGCCCCAGAGCAGCTCCCTGCACAGCTGCTCACCCTGCCAGCGCCGCTGGGGTCGGTCTGCATGGAAACCCTGGCCCTGTGCTGTCATGGCGCTGCTGCTGTTGGGGTCTCCATGAAAACTAGCCACAGCAACATATGCAGGGGCTGATGGGAACTGGCTGGATCCACCATTTTTCCTATGCCTGTTCTAGACGTCGATCCTCCCAGTCTCAGGCTATGGGCTGAGAAGGGACAGGAGGATCTATGTGGTCAACCAAAGACTGCAGCGCTGGTGTTGTCAGGAAGGCTTTGGCTTTCATGACCACAGCCCGCTCTTTGGCGAGAGAGGCAGCGAGCTGCTGGGAAGAGATGGCCTCCACCTCTCTCCCCTAGGGAGGAGGCTCTTCTCAGCCAGACTGGCTGACCTGCTCCACCAGGCTTTAAACTAAGCCCGCTGGGGGACAGGGGCACTACCACCACTGCTGGCCCGCTGAGCAATCCTTACAAAGCCAGCAGGTCAAGGCACTTAAGGGAGCCCAGCCCTGGCAAAATCTGTGGGCAAGGAAGGAGCCCCCCAGGGGGCACTTGCTTGCCTGTACACAAATGCCAGGAGCTTGGGGAATAAGCAGGAGGAGCTCATCCTCATGCTCAGTGCAAACAATTACGATGTCATAGGGATAACAGAGACCTGGTGGGACTCCACCCATGACTGGACCATGGGGATAGATGGCTATACCCTGTACAGGAGGGATCGTAAAGAGTAAAGGGGTGGGGGTGTGGCTCTCTATGTTAAAGAAAGCTACACGTCCCTGCAAGCCAATATTGGCGACCAGGGTGGACG
>NW_005842041.1:1015841-1020533 GCF_000455745.1 Alligator sinensis | reverse complement strand
AACTGACGCCCAGGAAAAAGCCAACCTATTAAATAGGTACTTTGCGTCGGTCTTTCATCAGTCCCATGGGACGCCCATGCCCGCTACAGGGCCGGGAAGTCCGGGTGAGGGTGATCCGCTGCCCTCCTTTAATGCTGACTTTCTGAAGGAACATCTTGAGAAGCTGGATATCTTCAAGTCAGCTGGCCCTGACCATCTTCACCCCAGGGTACTCAAGGAGCTGGCGAGCATCATAGCCCAGCTATGTTGGCTAGCACTATGGAAGAAAGAGACTTGGGGGTCGTCATTGACCACAAGATGAACATGAGCCTGCAATGCGATGCGGCGGCTAGTAAAGCAACCAAAACGCTGGCTTGCATCCATAGATGCTTCTTAAGCAAATCCCGGGATGTCATTCTCCCCCTGTACTCGGCCTTAGTGAGGCCGCAGCTGGAGTACTGCGTCCAGTTTTGGGCTCCACAATTCAAAAAGGATGTGGAGAAGCTTGAGAGAGTCCAGAGAAGAGCCACGCGCATGATCAGAGGTCAGGGAAGCAGACCCTACGATGACAGGCTGAGAGCCCTGGGGCTCTTTAGCCTGAAAAAGCGCAGGCTCAGGGGTGATCTGATGGCCACCTACAAGTTTATCAGGGGTGACCACCAGCATCTGGGGGAACGTTTGTTCACCAGAGCGCCCCAAGGGATGACGAGGTCGAATGGTCACAAACTACTTCAAGATCGTTTCAGGCTGGACATAAGGAAGAACTTCTTTACTGTCCGAGCCCCCAAGGTCTGGAACAGCCTGCCACCGGAGGTGGTTCAAGCATCCAGTTTCATCTTGAAGGTGTTCAATGAAGGTGCTTATCTTGCTGGGATCCTATGACCCCAGCTGACTTCCTGCCCTTTGGGCGGGGGGCTGGACTCGATGATCTTCCGAGGTCCCTTCCAGCCCTGATGTCTATGAAATCTAGAGGGATAATGAATGTGTTTGATTTCTGGGAAATCCTCCCTTTCCATTCCCTTGCCTAATTCAAAAAAGTTGCAAGATCCTGCATCTTAAGCTTGCCTATTTGGGAAGGATAGATAGATAGTGCTTATCTTGGTCCAATTAAAATTTATGGGGGAAATAAGGTAGCAGTTGAAGTGAGGGCATTCAACTCTTCATTTTGTGTGGCTTTGTTGCTATCCAAAACTTGTTGCTCTGTCAGTTTTCTTAAGTTTTCTGTTTCTCCTGAAATAATGCAGAATGGTATCCAACGGGTTGTGGAATATCACCAGATAAAACACTGCAAATGTAGGGAAGCATGGAGAAAATCCTAACACCTCAATATGCTGTAGAAGAATTGGTACAGGGGTCTACCACTTTCACAGTGTGGCTTTGAAGAAAACAGTTCACTTATTGTTTGGTTCATTTTTGAGAGCAGAAATTGAAACGGAGAAGATCTGTTAAACTAACCTCACCAGGCAAACCGTCTGTAGAGCACTTCTAAGCATGTAAGTTGCCTTAGTAAACATGTAAATATTAAGTATATTACAAATGTGTATATCTTAATTTGAGAGGCGAAGATTCTTGTATTGCACAGGTTATAGAGTTGGGAATGCTGCTGGACAAACTTTTGGGAATCGGGTGCCCTTTCTCAGGTCACTTTGCAATGTACTAAATAATAAAAAAAAAAAAAAAAAATCCTCTCAGGATGAAGTTCTTTTGCAGTTTAAAGAGGCTTTCAAAAATTGGCTCTCTTGTTAGCTCTTCTTTTCATTTTATCATTTAAACCCAGTGCTCTAGTTTTTGACATTACTTGTCTAAAGGGTTTTTAGACTGTAATGATAGTTTTGCACACTTTGTGTACAGTTGGAAAGGCCAGAACATAGTTGGGAGCACTCAGTATGCCAAGAACTTTATTCTTGATGTACTTTAATCTCCAAGTCCATACAGTTTTGAGAACCACAGAGTGAACTAGTTCATACATCATCTGGCCTTCAGTACTACGTGTGGATCTTGGAATAGACCTGCATCCTACACATGACCAGTGTGTGGGGTGATGGGTTTAATGCCCCTGTAGTACACCATACACATGTACTTTTTAAAGAGAAAAGGCAGATGCATAATGAAGCATAACAGACCTTTAAGATGTCAGATCAACCTATAATCTATGATTATTGAAATACGAGATTATTGGAGGAAAGAAGGTAGTGTATTGAACATTTGTCTGAAAAATGACTTAAAATGCCAAGAGCAGAGGCTAGGTTGAGCACAAACTGAACAGATTAGTGTAACTGGAGGCTGAAAGCTTAAGCTTTTCTTTTAAAGATGAGAAAAATGAAAACTGTCTACCTGAAACCCAGTTACTTGGCGGGGGGAAAGCACAAGTCTCAAAAGTAATCTCTGATTTATTACAGGAATCATTTGCAACCAAAATGCCTACCTCCCCAAGATGTTTCTGGCAGTTCTTATGGCTTTTTGCAATTTGCAACTTATATACTTCAAAACTCCCTGTGTGCCCTGCCCCCCAATTCCTATGTAGAGGTTCTGCATGAACACAATGGGCAAAGTGACCTGAATGGCTGAGGAAATTGAAAATGGACAACTGGAAAAAATGTGGATTTATCTGATGCTGATTAATTCGACTTATGACTTGAGTTACTAAAAATAAGTTAAAACAGTATCAGAAAGCAACTAAGGTGACTGTGTGCCTCTTCAGATGGGAGTTACTTTTTGTATCAACAGATCAAAAGTAATAGACTTTAGTAAAAGTTTAATTGCCTTAAGAGATTCAATTTAATAAAAACTTGCCGTCTGTCTGAATGCTAGTTTTAGTTTAAAATAATGGCAGCAGCCCATGTCTTTCTGTTCATGTCTTCGGTGAAAAACAGGGAGATAAATAACTTGGTTTGATTAGTCACTTGTTTCTAAATTCAAACTTAAGTGTTTTGTAGTCTTTTTTTGGAGTCTTTCGTAGTGATGTTATGAAAGATAGTCATTCTCTAATGCATTTGTTTGCTTCCTTAGACTCCTGACTAATCCAGGCATGTTTAGCCTGAGGATATTTTTAGGTGTGAACCTTAGTAAGAGTTGCATGCTAAATCATATAGGTGTCAATAAATTTGAGAATGCAAAAAAAAAAAAAATAAAATAAATGAGGGCATCTATTTTACTGTACAACCTGAACACTTGTTTTGAAACAGATATGTAGCCTTAACCTAAACTTTCTTGGTAGGGGTAAAAAAAATATGAAGATTGTCAAAATATTTTAGACTTGTATCATCTCCACTGTGGGTGCTTCAGTAAGGTCTTCTGACTGAATACCTGCATTGTATTATGGTCTTACTGTAGAGTTGACACACCATACTTTGGCAATGTTTCTTTTTTGGAACAGTTGGAAGCAGTGATCCTAAAGCAGATTAACAAATAAGTAGCAAGATTGGATGTTTATAAAGCAGTGTCAGTACATCCCACATCACTACAGTAATGCAGAAAAACTTAGAAATTATATTTGTTATTTGTGATGGTGAAAAATCTTGGGGTTTTATAAACCCTCCTTCCCCTTGCTAGTTTATTTCAGCTGAGACCTTCTCAGTCACCTGTGAGCTGTCATGGTCACGACCATAAGGAAAATACTGGCCACTCTTAGTTTTACATTTCTCAGTGGTTGGCTGGGTGAGTAATTTTCAGTGGATGTAGTTCAACAAATAGATTTTTTTTAAAGTATACTTGTCATGAATATGGACTTCAGACTTATTCTTAATGAGCAAATAGAGAAGCAGGACAACTTTGATTTGAGTGGTAATAATGTAGTTTTGTTTTTGTTATACAATAGGTTTTAGTCACTGGAGTGACTAAACCCTCCCCCCTCCTTTTTTTTCCTCTTATTTTTGGCTGCAGGTAAGGGAAGAGGGGAAGCAAGTGCCACTAACTCTTTGGGTTCTGGGGCCTCTCTGGAGCACTTCTGGAAGCCACTAAGATTAATGCCACTGTCACAGGGGCTTTGGCACTTGCTGCAGTGAATCCTGTGGGCTAAATCTGGCACATGGAGGTGGGTAGTGAGAAGCCCCAGGAGCCAGATGACCTGCCTCCACAGGTTGGATCCAGCCCACAGGCCATTTGTTTGCTACCCCTGATTTTTATAACATATGCCTTTCAAAATAAATTGAATTGACAGATTGAGATGGGATTGTTTGAAGGGAATGCCAAAAAACAACTTGTGATTTAATGGAAAAATAGGGGAGCATCTGGCCTCTACACTTCCTTGGGCATTTCTCTAAAGGCATGTGTATTGAGAAGCACAGCCCTATCTCATTTTGACTTCCAATTAGTTAATGATTACAAGTATTAATGGCACTTGTGCCTAATACAATCCAGGCAGTAAAACCTCATTAAAGATAGGTCAACTGAAGGACCCTAGGGCGGAGAAGGGGGAGAAATATGTGACTAGGGCTGCATCTACATGTACGCTTTAATTTGCATTAAAGCGTCACTAAAAAGCCATGCTATTTAATTACTGCACATTAAAATAGGCTAGCACATATTAAGCATCACTGAAAAAACTGTGCTCTTTAGTTAATGCACATTAAGACAGGAAAATGTGTGTTTTCCTAGTACATCACAGAGGAGGTACTAGAATTTTAATGTGCATTAACTAAAGTGTGTTAGTGCACATATAGATGCATCCTAGGAGATTGCAGACTACCAGAATTGGCAGTGTAGCTCCTAGCT
>NW_005842041.1:1011272-1015831 GCF_000455745.1 Alligator sinensis | reverse complement strand
CAGGACTCCAGAACCCAGGGAGTCTGGATTTAGCCCACATAGTCTAAGGAGTTTGACAACACTTTCTAAAGCATAGGTTTGTATAGTCATCTCATCTTGTAACAGGATTTGGTTCTGTGCAGACACAAATTGAACCAAACTTTGTAATAGCAAAGGTAATCTGTGCACATGTTGAGTAGTAATGGTGCAGTGTAAGTTTGGTGGGTGGGCCTGGGTTTGGTTTTAAGGTTTTTTTGTTTTTGTTTTTTTGTTTTGTTTTTTTTTACAGGGGTTGGGAGTCGACAACAAGGTTCAAGCTGCTGCCGCTGCTTTTCCTTGTGCTGGCACAGTGAAAGCACCTGCTGCCATTATTCCCTGCTTCTTCATGGAGAGTGTCCACAGCTGACACTCATCCTGATGATGGCAGGGGAAAGCAACTGCTGTGGAAGCCCTCTCCTGTTCCAGGGAGAGTTATTGGCTACAGATGCTTCCTTGTGTGACTGCAGAAAAATGGTGGCAGTGGGTGTCTTTCCATTGCTGCCACTAGGAAAAGCAACAGTGGCAGCTGGATTCTCTCCCACCTGCTTCTGACCTGGAACTGAATCAATCTGGTGGCTGAACCCCCACATCCATGGGCTAGATCAAATAGCCCTGCAGGCTGGTTATGGCTATGGTCTGTAGGTTGCTGACCCCTGGTGTAGATTCAGTCTTTGTCAGTCGAAGCAAAGTACTGTCCAGAGGACAGATTTAGGGAAAAGCCCTCAAGTTACTTGATCAGATAATACAGCTGTCTTGGAATAGTAGTTAGACTATCCTGTAATCTTAGGAGAAGGCCCAGAGTTTCTGTTTAGGTAGTGGTGGCTTCATTTTTCTAGCAGCTGAATCTGCTTTTCTTAGTTGCTGTTTCAATTTGACTCCATAAGATTTTTGGTATATAGCCAGGCAGAAAGGAGACTCGCACAAAATATAAAATTCAAAAAGGAATGATAAGAGTTTGGTTTTTTTGCATCTTTGTATATGCCTCTCTGACACTATGGTGTACACTAGAAGTGACCTGAAATGCTTTAAACCTTGCCTTGACTGTGTTGCGAGTGCTTTATATTGTGTGTTATTTGCTTAGTGTTTGAAGGAACCAAGTCCAAAAAGCCGAACAAACTTCAGAAAATGCGGTAAGCTGGATTTCGGGGAAGACTTGCAAGATATGAAGCAGAGTGCTTGGATCCAGGCTAGGCGGTGAACTTTTAAAATTAGCCTAACTTGATTTCTAGGAAGCATTAGGAATTGAAAGTTAAACAAACATTTGGTAGGGGAAACCCCATTTTAACAGAATGGTCAAACTTTCCTTTTTTCTGAAAGTCTGCAATTCAGGAAGATGGCTACTTCTAGTACTATCAGGCATGTCGGGTACCTCTCTCTCTTCTGTGCACCTATGTTTTATTTTAAAATTGCAGAAAGTTCCTGCAGATTTTGAAAATTTCTCTGTTGATGATTATTTCAGGGCAATAGTTGGGAATCACATTTTATTGTAACAAAATCTAATGCTATATCTTAGCTCTGTCTGTTGGTTTTGTAAAGCATGCATAAGCTTGAAAAGCAAACCGTTGCTTCTGTTGTACATTGCTGGTTTGCTTTCTTTCATTCAGTTAAACTGCATCTGTCACTTCAGTAAACACTAAATAGTAGTCTGGTAACCCTGGAATTTAATAGAAGACTGAAGTATAAGGAAACTCATGATTCTGTCATGAGCCTCGCAACAATTTCCTGAAAGAAGATAATTATTTTATAAGCTATTGTGTAGGTTTTTAGCAAAGGCTCTTTTTCCCCCCTCTCAAGTGACAATCTTAGCTCCAATATGCTTACATTTACCTGTAATGTCCATTAGGTGGCTCAGCACTTTGGAGTTGAGCATCCTTTTGTAATGCATGAATGTGAAGGTGTATTTTTAAAAAGACATCAGCTTTGTTTGTGACTACTTAGGTTTTAGTAACAAAATAGGTTGGGTGAGATGGAAAGGCTGAACCTAATTGGACCAGATCTTCAAAAGATCTTTAATTTAAAAGCTCTTAATGGAAATTTTTGAATACTAATAAACACTTATAAATATCTAGCCTCAAATCTCAGGTTAGCTTAAATTTATTTCCTGTCACTGAGAATGTGAATTGCAGTATTATTGTGTATGGTGCAACTAGTGATGCTAGAAGAGCTGCCATAATAAATGTAGCACGGAGTAGGGTAGTGGGACTAGTCATTTGGCCAGTGTGCCACCCTAATCCCCTTCCTCTGCCTGATCTCCTGCTCTTTGTTTTTCTTCCTGTCCAATTTGTCACTGTTCTGTCTCTTCCCTTCCTGATCTGCTGCGTGCCCCACACAGGTTGCTTTTGTCATACGTTGGCCAACACTGGATAAGGGCTTCCTTTGTGAAGTTAACAGAGATGTCTGTCATTGCAAAACTCTCTCTCCTTAAATAAATTCTCCGGCTCAGTATGCCTATTTGAAACCTGAATGGAGGCACTGCTGCCTTCTTTGAATGTGTAGGCAGATGGACCAGCTGTTCTGGGTAAAGTAAATGATTGCAATTCAATTCAACAGGGAATGAATGTGGGAGCATAACAACAGCTCAAGTCAATATAAACTATTTTACTTTTCATCCTGAGGTTTTATCCAATGTTGCTGGGTTCATCTGAAAAGATTCTCCCTAAGGAATGTTTTAAAACTTGGAGGCAAATAAAAATGACCCTCTAGAATTAACTAAATTGGGGTCATCAGCATCCCCTGCAATACTCCTTGTAAGGGGGGAATAAGCATAACAGATGTGTATTGTCCTCTCCTCGATACTGGGAGATAAGGTTCAACCTGAAGCTTAAACTTTCCAGTGGCAGCCCCCTTTCAAACTGTTCAGCATGAGCCAGTAACTGCAGAAATCTTGGAGATGTTGCTTTTAGCACAAAACTTCGAAAGATTGGAGGGTCTTGCTGCAAATACAGAAGTTGGGGGGGGGGGGCGCGGAGGGTTTTGAAAAAAAAAGGGGGGGGGGGGGGGGGGGGGGGCACTGAAGGTTCTGAAATGTCCCTAGGGTCTGGAAAAGGAATGGGGAGCTAGAGAGGTGAATAAGCAATTTCAAAGTAGTGTTGCAGCAAAACAGTTTAGTGTATTGTTATACTCCAGAGATTCAAAAGATTCTACAGTATCTACCATGTAAAATTTCACATGAGCATTCATGTGAAATTTCCACAGCATTAGCTATATACTGTCACAACCTTTATATGATGCTGTTTAAAATAACTGAATGATTCTAGACAACTTGTGTAGTCTTGGTTATGGCTTGTGCGTGAGAGGAAGAATGTGAGTATATTTGGTTACCTAACTTAATTCACTATGACTGTTTTTGCAATTCATTTCACTGAATGTAATGTTAGCTCACTGATGCTCTTGAAAGCATTTTCATGCAACTTACCTGATGGTAGGAGCTTAAACTGGAGACTTAAAACATAACCTAAAAATGGAAAACTTTGGGGCTGACAGTCTAGAGGGGCTGGTGGGAAGTCCAAACATGAAGAAGACTTTAACTCTTTTTATTGTGTGAGATGTGATCGTCTCTTCAAAAAAAAAAAAAAAATCTTATGCTTGCCACAGAATTAGTGAAGACGGGTATCTGACAACATAGTTTGCCCAAAAAGTAAAGTGATTGAGCTTAGAAAATCCTTGTGCTGTCCATGTACAGGGGGGGTGTGTGTGTGCATACTTTGCAAGTCTAAACGGAGCAGAAGTAGAGCTCAGTATTTTAATAGGTCCCCATCCTGCCTGCTGGATCCCTTCGCTTCTGTTTCCTTTTTTCCTTCTGGTTCTACATTCGTATTTATGCAGCAGAGGACATCTGGCCATCAGAATGCTAAAGCATGTAAGACTTGGCTGCAGGATTTCAGGACCCTGGCTTGCTTTAGGCTCTTCATAATAAAATTCCAAAAGGCAGTAGGAGGAGAAGCATTTGCTGGGAAGGTCTCTTGAGTCTATTGCATCACCATTGTTAGAAAGATTTTCTTTACAAGAAAAGGGAGTGGATAGCCCCTGGAACTTATTTAGCAATCAGTCAAGAGTAAACTTTTTAGCCTAGGGCTAACATTTGGGGACTGTCCAGACTAACCTTTGCAAATATGTTGATGACTTTGGGTTAACTGGCAGTTTTTTTTCAGCTATAGCTTTTCATTGGAAACAGCCTAATTTAGAGGCATTTTGGTTCTGAAGGGTGTGTGCACTAGAATGAGGAGGAACATGTGTGTATTTGATTACTTAACTTCCTTTGTCATGAATAGGATCAAGTTGTGATATATATTTAATCTATAGTAGTATTACATCAAAGCAGGCATCTTTCTTTAGAATAATTCTTTACTTCTTTCTAACACCCATTCCTCAAATTCTATTATGCATCTTTGAGGAAGATAATTTTCAACACTGATTTGAAATAGAACTAATAAGCAACCAGAATTTTTGGTCAAAGATCTTTGACCAAATAAACATGTCAAGCAGATGTAACAATGTTCAATGCTACCTTTACTGTAACATTTTGTTTCTTTCAACATGTT
>NW_005842041.1:994872-1011241 GCF_000455745.1 Alligator sinensis | reverse complement strand
TTTCCTGCCCAAAGCAAGGGGTTGGTCTTGATCTAATAAGTCCCTTCCGACCCTAGAAATCTAAATCTATGAAATCTGTGTCTTCTCCACTGGCAAGATCAGTCTGTCCATGTGACAAGATTATGGAAGCCTCTTTTGAATAATTTATGTCGGTATGTGTGTGTGTTACCTGCTGTAAAGTACCAGATATGGTCATATTGCTTGTGCTGACAGGTCATCAAATAAACAACCTTGTCTTCTGTTGTCTCACATTTTTGCACATAATTGGATTGTTATGTATGCTGCTCCACTCAGCAAGATTCATTAATGCATTTCCCCTTGAGGTGTTCAATACACTCCTTAATTTTCATGTCATACTTTTTATCCAAGAGCCTCTAAGCAATGTCTAATCTGTTGGGTGGGGTGTCACCTGGTCATAAAGCCTGAACAGTTTCTGTTCTGAACAAATCTAAGGAAAAAATTTATTGCTTTTATGTATCAAACAGTTTATTTTTCTAGCATTTGCCTCCCAGACTCTGTACACAGGACTAGCAGTTTTGACCTACATGGAAGTGGGTTAATTGCAATTCATAGTCTAACAATCTTGTACTAGATTGAAACAAAAATAATAATCACTAGCAATATTTGACAAATCCTTTTGTGACTGTTAAATGCAAATAGATTAATTTTAAATAAATTATTATAAATAGTTTAGGGATTCTTTATGAATTGGGTACTATCACTTTAAATTTCAGTGCCCCCTAGTGGGCTTTCTGAGCTATTAATGCAGAAGCCACAAGAACATAATTTGTGTGTGTAGCCAGGCTTTGTCTGTTTGTATGTCATAAATAAAAAGTGTGTGCGTACATGCAGATGCCAAAACAGAGGATACAGCCAAGTTTGAATTGAGAATGGGAATTCTGCATTGTTTCTTTCTGTGCAAAACAGCCCTCTGAGGCTGATCTGAATTGTAACTCTGCAACTGTCCACCGAGTGGTGGAAAAAATAGCCACACACTATGCCAATGTATACCTTCTGTAGAAAAGGTGAAATTTGCAGTCCTGATGAGGTTGTGCTGAGTTCAGTGGTACCATTTTTTGCATCTGCTAGAGCAGTGGCTCTTGACCAGCAGGCTGAGGAGCTCCCATGGGTAGGGCATAAGGTGGGGGCGGACTTGCTTAATGCCACTCCTGTGTCCCACAGTGCCACTCAGTGTCTTGTTGAGATTCTGTCTTCTGCCTCTCAAATGGGAAACAGAGCTTGCCAGTATGGCTTTGTAGGTGGTCTAATTAGCCCAAGTGCAGCGCTGTAGGGCTGCAGCTATCCAGCTTTTGTTTCGGAGCTAGTGCATGAACTGCTAGCTTCTTGTTTCTGCAGTACTCCTGGCAAGAGGGCCACAAGAAGTAAGCTGTGGGGCTGGTATGAGGTTAGAGGGGAAAGATGCTCTGTGAATGTAAGAGGGAAGCGGGCTACTGGGCTATGCAGGTTTTGGAAATAGATACCGAGGAGTGAATACTGTGATGTCTAGACCAGGATGTTCAACCACTGGCCTTCAGGCCATATTTGCCCATGGAGCCATTTCACCTGGTCTGCTGGGTTCTCCATGGGTCAGAAGATTCGGCAATGGGAGAGCCAGTGGCAGCATTCATTGCAGCTCCCTTGCTAAATTTCTAGAATTGTGGGGATCGCAGGGGCCAGATAGCATGGCTCTGCGTGCTAGACCAGTGGTGCTGGGCCTGATCTGGGTGCTGACTACCCTGCAAGGAATATAGCCTGCAGGTTGGCTCCATGTCACTAATTTGGTGCTCAGGGCTGAAAGTTTGAGCACCACTTACCTAAGTTAAAAAACAGGAAAACTGCAATTTCCTAATTTGCCTACTAATCCAAGAGGGGTATCACTAATCAGGTGGGAAGAGTGGAAAGGAAGGCATACAGGTGACACACAGATCATGTCCCTGTTGATTTTTGTAGGATTCATTCACTTGCCTCTCTAAGGTATCTCTGAACTGTTTAAGTCTTTAAGAGGCCACCCTGTCTGGCCTTTTGCTTCGTTTAAGACAACTAGCTACCTTTCTTTAACGCATTCATTAATGTGCATATAGATACGTGGTGGTTTAATTTTGTAACTGGGCAAAAAAATGGATTCACATTATCTGGGGCTATTTTCTATAAAATTGCCCTAAACTTCCATCCCTCTCTTCCCTTCCCCTGCCCCTCCAGGTAAAGTACAGACGACAGCTATACAGGCCATGGAAAAAAGGAGATATTATACAGAACAACTGTTATCAAGCCTTGCAACGTTAAATGAACAAGTGATGTTATGAATAAGCAGACCAGTAACTCTCAACTTCAAAGTCTACTGAGAGCCCCCAACCTGACAGGAGGCACTAGCAAGGGTATGGTGATATGTTAATCAGTGTTTACTTTACTTTTCTGTTTTTTTAAAAGCAGTTTAGGATTAAGATATTGACTGTGTCCTTCTTTATCAGAATGTGAGTGCCCTTGGAAATGTTCTCCTTCACCCCTTCAGCAGGGAAACTTCATTTGCAGATGCTGTTTGTGACTCTGCTATGTGTATAAATATACTATTTAAATAAGCAAGCCCATTTGCAGTGCTAGCTATATTAAAAAAAAACAAAACAAAAAAAAATTGCATCCTTCTCTAGTCCATGCTGACAGTGCAAAAAGCAATGTGGCTTCATAGGTTGCTGAATCTTCAGACTTGTTTGGGTTTTCTCAAGGTGTGTGGCTTAGTGTGGGCACTTTGCCACAGGGTGCCTTGCCTAGATATTGAAGCGCATTATCTACAAACAAATCCTGTCCTGGAGTTCTCCCACGCAGCCCAGCAGAGCTGGCAGAGCACTTCCATGCTTTGATATTTAGGCAGCAGTTGTGGATAAGTTTGGACATGTATCTGTGGAGGTGGGGTAGATAGCTTGTATGTACTGTGATCTGAAACGCCTCTCCAAGTAATTGGGCAACCCTGAGCAAGGACAGAGTATGACAGGGCTTTCATAGAATCATAGTAAGTTAGGGTTGGAAGGGACCTCAAGAGGTCATCTAGTCCAACCCCCTGCTCAAAGCAGGACCATCCCCGACTAGTTCATCCCAGCCAAAGCTTTGTTCATCTGGGTTTTGAAAACCTCCAAGGATGGAGCTTCTACCACCTCTCTGGGTAACCTGTTCCAGTGTTTTACTACCCTCCTAGTGAGACGATTCTTCCTAATATCTAACCTATACTTCCCTTGCTACAACTTGAGACCATTGCTCCTTGTTCTGTCATCTGCAACCACTGAGAACAGCCTAGCTCCATCCTCTTTCAAACTGCCCCCCTTTCACATAACTGAACGCTGCTGTCAAGTCCCCTCTGTTTCTTCATCTCTAGACTAAATTCTAGTTCCCTTAGTCTTTCCTCAAGCCATGTTCCCCAGCCCCCTCACAATTTTTGTTGGCTCCTGCTGGACTCTCCAACTTGTCTACATCCTTTTTATAGTGGGGGGCCCCAAAACCAAACACAGTACTCCAGTGCTGAATAGAGGGGAATAATTGCTTCCCTTGACCTACTGGCATCACACCTACTAATGCGGCTGCTCCTCCCATTTTTCTCATACCATTACACTGCTAGCTTCCTGATGAGAGTGGAGGCTAGCGCTTCCTGAACTTGCGTTGATGTTGCTTGTTACTAACATTCAGTTGTGCCACCAGCAGTGTTTAAAAGATTTGGTCAAAGTGTCTCCCCATCTGCTACCCAACTGCTTAGCTTTCAGCCTCTGAGCTTCTATATCACAACATTACTGTTCTCCCATCACCACAACCTTTTACAAAACATTAGATAAATTTTTAACTTGCGGTGCAGGAAAAAAATGGCTTAAAGGACCTTTAAAAGGCCTGAGTCCAATACCAGTATATCCCTCTCTTCCTTTGCAGGTCACCTTTTTAAGTATAAATTTGGCAGCATGCAATTTCAGATAAGTATTCCTTGATACAAAAGGTACCTTTTAAGTACCAACTGCCTGTTTCTGCAAGCTGTGATCAAGTGGTTACTATTGTAAGCTGGCTCCAGTTTGCCTGAGACTGAGTGCAACAGAATGATTTTATAGATAAAAGGAGGGTCTGATAAATGCACAGATGGGTAACCTCTCATGACATTATGCAGGAGGCTGAAAAGATTTTTATTTATTTATTTAGTTTGTCACAACTACTAGAGTGTAGTCAATAGTGACTCCTGTCAGGAGGCTAGCAGTGTAATCTCAATAACCTTTCTCACTGGGAATGGCATCCTGTCAACCCAGCTTGCCTTTTAGTAGACTGGGGAGGGCTGGCAAGAGTATGACTGTCAGCAACGGGCCCCCTCAGTTATACATACAACAATTTTATTGCTGAAGAAGAAAGTAGTAATAAATATAAATGACTTCTGGCTTGCAAAGCTACAGTGCTACCTTTTTCACTTATGCCAAAGGTACGAGTGACAGTAAGTGACAACTTTGTGGTCTTGTTTACAATGTTTCTTGTAATAATTCCAACTGTCTTCAAAGTAAGCTCTCATTGCCAAATGGAAAAAGCCTTTCTTCCCCTCCCTCCCACCCCAGCCCCCTTTTAAAAATATTTTTGTATTTATTTTTCTTGAACCTGATAGGAAGTGGCAGAGACTGCCCATGGAATCTGCTGGGACATGCCCTCATGAACTTTTAAACAGAAACAAACACAAATTTTAGGTGACACCTGAAAGCATCAAACCACAGAATCGGGAGCGTGCACAACAACTATATATGGGGTTCTGTGACTTCTTTTCAAAAGCTTTGAAGCAGTTGGCACTCCAAAGCTAGCTGGAGTCTGATTTCCTCTCCTCCCACTTTTAGATTGTGCCATACAGCAAAAAACTTGGCGTTTTAAACAACTTGGCAATGCACAGGTTCCTGACCAAGCCATCCCTGTTGTCTTAATGCCTTCTCCTTTTCTACATCTTTAATAAATTAAACCTGCCTGTATGGTTAAACAAAATAACTCTCCGTACCATCCTGGTGCATTGGCAGAGGCTATTATAGCTTCCTGTTCTTGCAGTCTGTAGATCAGCATGTCTGTAAACTCCTAATAGAGGTTAACGTGGTTCTAAATTCATGTGAATTATTTTAAATGGGTAATTTCAGAGTCCTTCTGGATGAAAGGCACATGGGCAAGCATGCACACTTATCCACTCACTCCCATTAGTAGGAGAAACTACAAACAGTACAGAGGGTACTTCAGCTATAGCTGAGAGAGAGGCACTTGGGTGAAATGCAAATGGGTGTTTAATAGTACAGCAAGCATATAAATATTTTTAAGAATAGAAAATGGTCACTTTAGATGACTGAAACTTCAGGGGTTTTAAGTAGGAAAAACATGGGGCACTTGTACATTTGCTTGCATAGCTCCAGGCGCTTTTAAAAGAGTCCAGTGCTGCAGTGCATACATTTGTGTAAATTGCAAAATATGCATCAGTGTTGAGAAAATGGTAGCAGCGCTGTTTTGAACTAAAACACAAATTCAAAAGCACGCTGCCACCATTTTGTCAGTGCTGATGCGCGCTTTGCCATTTATATAAATGTTTGCACCACAGAGCCGGGGACATCACCTTGCATGCAGAGCAGACTCAGAGATCTGGCGGGTTGGAGCAGATGAATCTATGTGTATAAATGCCCATTGTCTGCCAAAATCAGGTCACAGACTTGATTAATTTGTATGGACCACAAATAATCCAAAAATGTGTTTTAATATCCTAATGTTGCACTGAAGATTCAGAACAGTGTGGACTAAAAAAGCTTGTTGTTATGGTCTGAATGCCAAAGAAATTGTGCTGGTCAACAGACTTTCCTTAGAGTCCAGAAACTGTCAGCCCTTGTTGTTGTTTTTATCTGACAGCAATCACAGCCAGAAGTACTTTGGCTTCAGTCCCAACATAATGATTGATGTAATACGTAAATAATAATTTTGTCTTAACATTTGCCACCCTTTTGGGGTGAGGTTGCATTTTTTTCCCTTGGGGCTGACACTTGCTGAATGAATTTCATTCTGTTCCCAGACACACCTTGTCAGTGTAACTGGTATTATTAAAAGGAGAAAATTCTTGTTTCTACTGCCATAGTTAAGTAAACAACTTTTTTTTTTCCTTCTATTTTTGCTTTTCCTTCCACGGTTGTTCACTTCATCTTTCTGCAGAGTATAAGAATGAGGTTTATGGATTATAGCTGTTCAGTAGAATTGTTCGAGATGTTTTGATTTTTTTTTTCCCTTTTTTTAAAGAATAACTTTTTCACTAGATGGCAGCATGGAGAGTTTACTCTGAGTAAACCAAGTTCTGGAACTCTATTGAGTGGCTTAATACCTCTTAGAATCATGAAAAAGAAGTCTTCTAGTCCAAATGTCTGTTTACGGCAGGATCATCCCTATCTAAATTAGGCTATTCTTAAAATGTAGAGGGGTGGATAGCTGTGCCAGTCTGAAGTCAGGCAAAACGTAGGGCAGGGTCACTCTTTAGACTGAATCAGAGGCATAAGATTTTGTAGGCAACAGCCTACAATGCCAGATGACAAAGTAGGTTGTCACAAAAGCTTATGCCTCTTTGAACCAGTTGATCTCTAAGGTGTGATCTTGCTCTGGCTTCTGCCTGGTACTAAACTGCATGAACAACCCTCTCACGTATGTACCAGGCACAATGCCCCAAAACACAAAATGCCAGGAACACCCTAGCTTGCCACAGGTAAAGCAGGGAGATGAGGGTACTGCCAGTGTCCTGTTGCTTCAAGGACAGAAAGTCATTTGGTAAAATAGACTTTAGAGGTCCAAGGAGGAGGATTATGCCCCTTCCTATAAAGGAAGGCAAACCACCCCCACCCCACCTCCAATGCCGTTCTGGGGCTGGTTGCTGCATTTCATGGCCACTGCTAGGAGGACTTTTTTTAAACACTTCAATGAAGGTCTCTAAAAAGCGATAAACTGAGGAAAGAGTTGGATTTCACGGCATTTATGTTTCTATTATGTAAGGGCAACTTTTAGAGTTCCCTGGCATGACTATGGAAGGCAAGGTTTATGGACTTGGTCCAGAAATATTAGGACAAGCTAGGAACTTTAGTGTAGCTCTTAGACCTACTATCATAAAATGAAGTCCATTACTAGAGCCAACTGAAGAAACCTCAGTGGAGTTGTATTGTGTTAGAATACCATTCTGTTGATACTGTTCAGCTCCATTATAATAGGTTGCTTTGCTGGAATCAGTCTGAAAGGGAAAAAGGAATAAAGTTCTGACAATTTCGCAATAACCTACTTGGATATTTCGAGAGAGAATTTCAAAATTTTCAGAGAAGGCAGGCTTCTAAACATTTAATTTTGAACATATATAGAAAGTCATTTTGATTTATTTTTCTATTATAGTAGACCAATTTAATGATTTTAAGTTTGAATAAAAAGTATTTTAAAATAAAAATCAAAGAAGTTTCAAACGAGATAAATTCAGATTTCAATTTGAAATACTTTGCAAAGTGGATTCTTTTCACTAGTATTTGCTGTTAGACCTAGTTGGGAAATGGACTGAAGTCTCAACACATCTTCCCCCTTTTTTTTTTCCTTTTGGTTCTGAATTCAGATAGAAAGACACAAATCTCAAATTAGTTTACAAAAAAGTTTCAAAAACTTCAGGTCATAGAGTTAACATTTTGTTTTCATTTGATTCCAGGCCATAATCTTTTTTAAAGTGGTATGTTTAAAAATGAAGTTGGAAAAAAACCTATTTATTTTGACGCTGAAGTGCCATAACAGAATGATACGATTATCAGAATTTCAGCTTTTTTTTTTGACAGTGAAACTTCATCAATCAATAGTTCTTGAAAAAATGATTTAGTTCCCCCTTCGGAAATAGTTATAGTTGTAGCTGGCCAGAGTCTCTGAAATACTTAATCAAGAAGAACTATTGCAACAAAAACTTATTTGTGTAGCTCTGTCCTTTTTTTTTTTTTTTTAAATAGTCTCCTTTAAATTTAACTGTAAGGTGATTTTTCCCCCCCCCCTCCCCCCCACAAACTAGAATGGAACCTAGGTTGGTTTTTTTTTTTTCCCCTCACAGCAATATCTTGTATAAAGCAGAACTGCTCAACCCCTAGCCATAACATCTGGCCTGCAGGGCTTCCTACGGGTCAGACAACTTGGTAGTGGGGGAACAGTGGCAACTAGTACTGCCACCCCTCCCCTGCTGCCAGATTCACAAGCCCCACCTGGCCAGATCAGGGCTATACCATGTCCCTTTTCCCAATGCAGCTGGTTTGGGGCTGGGCTGCCCCCTGCTGCACCCCAAATTGGGTCTACTGACTAAATCCAGCTTGCAGATGGACTGGGCACTGTCCACCTGGCTTCTGGGATAAAAAGGTTGAGCACCACTGGTAGAAACTTTTTCTGTGTTGTACAGTTGGGGGCAAAGGCATGGTACACTTAATTTACTGTCTTGTGATCATAGCTAGCTTGCTCATTTTGTTTAAATTCTGTTTTGGGAATGGGCACCAAAGGATAGGAAGACGCTGACTATCAAGAACAGGTCTGTTCGATTAGTAACTACTGCTGCTACCTGCCATTCGGGGGGGAGGGGTGTTGCATGTCTATACATGCAATTTATGTGAAGCAATAAACTTGGTTTCCTCAGTTTATCAGCAGTTTGAGCTGGAGTAAACTACTCCTGGGCATAGCATCTACGTGTGCTCCCAGGATAGCAGAAATTTGAGCTGGGGTGGAGCAGGCCTATGCTGGCAGAGGTATGGGGAGGTCGGCTCCTGGAGGTAATGTTGGGAGGTAGAGGGCCTGGTTGAGGCATGAGGGTGCTGAAAGTGTGGAGCCATGTGGCTAGCTGGCTTATGGGAATCTGGCTTCCAGCTGGTTGGGCCAACCAGGAACAATTTACGCCCACTGTCATGTGTGTTTTAATCACAGTAAATTACCCCAGTATAGGACAGTACTGTCCCTGTCGTACTGTGGTATTAGTCTATTGTGGCCTAATACAGTCGCATGTATAGGTGACACTACTCTGCAGCTAATTAGTTAACTGCAGTAAAGTGCATGTGTAGACGTGGCCAGGGATGTCTTATTATAACACATCAGGATTAGATAATATAATAAAGGTGCAGAAGACTAAGGGGAAACCATAGATCCATTGGGATCAGTGGAAACTTTGCTGCCATTTTCTGTGGGACACAAGTTTTATCTTTTAAGTGTAATTTCTTAATAGTAACCTTGTTTTGTTCATTTTAAATTCGCTATTGCTATTTTGCATGGAAAAGAATTGAATAGGAGACTGAATAGTGTTGGCACATTGAAGAAGGGAATCTGAAGTCCCTCTCCAAGTCAAGTCAACTTGAATCTATAAGACAAGGGGGTGGCAGTACGGGGAGACTGTCACTGGCTTTTTTATATTCCAGAACAGCTTCTTAGTGTAGTTGTTTAAGTTGCATCATATACTTCCTGCCTGTCAGGGCTTGTACTCCTACAGAGAGAGAGACAGACAAAGAGACAAGAGATTTTCTCTTCAAAAGAAAGTAAGGCAGTGAACAGTAACACCACTTAGTTTTGTTTCAAGATGAAAAAACAAATTACTGTCAGATGTAACAAATTTGTTTCTAATTACTCACCTGACATAGCTTGAGTGGGGGGAAAATCACTTGAGTTCTTAGATGAAAAAAATCTTAATCTGTGCCTTGGGTAGTTGAAGCATAAATTTTAATATAAAAATAATGATATTTTGGAAACTTACTGGAGCAATACAATTCTAATTCCCAAGTAAAGGTCTTTGAAGGTCTAAGATTAAAAAAAAAAAAATCTACTTTTACCAGAAAGAATATGGCATATAAGAATCCACTGAAGTTCCCCCTTAGTTTGTAGTCGAAATATATTTCAAAGACAGTCTAGGATATTATTTAGCCTAAAAGAACTTTATTGTCTTCAGTTTTAATGCAGGTATAAGTTTTACTGCAATTTTCTGCAGCTCTTCTGTATTTATCAAAAGTAAATGAATTGGAAAATATTACCATTGTTTTTAATTTCTATTTGATTTTCACCTTCAATTTTCATACACTAGTACAACCTGCAATATTTGGACTTCAAACACTTGACAGGAAATATTTTATTTTGAAAGCCAATTTCCTTGGGATTCTTTGGTGTTTTTTACACTGAAAATGCTGTCGTCCGTCTCAGGTCTTAGTATTTAAAATAAAAAAAACTGAAGCCCAAAATGACTCTTTTTCCAAGCATACATTTTCAGTGAAGCGACTTGTTCTATCAGAGATAAATGAAAATACAAACCCTCTTCAATTATAAAAATTCTAGCAGATTGAGTAATAAATAGTTGCATCTTTTTGCAACTACTGTATGGTTTTTGCAGTCATATGCTTTTATATAACCAAGAGAATGGAAGTTTGTGGATATTCCAAAACCTTACAATTTTTATATAAATATGATGGACTATATTAATGATCCATGCATAAGTCAAATCCGGTTTATTTTTGTTTCTTGTATCTCAAAGAGTTCTGCTCATTCTTTTTAGCTTAGAATTCAGTTCATATGGTAAGACATCAACCATGTACCATATTTAACATGTTAACTGAAAGATAATACTAATCTTATGGAACTGGCAGCCATATTGTTGAAAAGCAAGACTTGTGCTGTTAAGCCTGTATAGCTGTGTACATTATTCAACCTATAGCAGTATGCAAGACTACATTGCTTTAATTGTTCTATTGCTTATATATTTTCCAAGCTAACAAAAGTACTAATAAAGAAATAAAAGCCTGATTCTTTAATAAAAAAAAAATTAAAAAAATTCAAAGCTTTAGTAGATAGTTGCTTACCACCCTTGAAAAATCTTTCCTTCATATATTCAGCTGAACATGCTAAAAATAATGGATGTTTCTTTGACTATGTTGACCTAAATGATGTGGCTAAGGTCATTAAATGTGTCATTAGTAGAGCCTGGATTAGAACACAAGTCTGTTTCCAACTCTCTAATCAGTCTGTTAGGCTTTCTGCCTAGAAATAAAACCAAGTTACTAATCTTCACACAACATTGTTAACTCTTAACTTTCCAGGGGAATACTAGGAGTGTTTATGAAAACTGACCTAACTCAATAATGATAAGTCTTCATTGTAGTGAATGAATTGGGCTGAGGAAGGGTAGGTATTTATTTTTAAACTTCCGTAACGTGGTTACATTTTCAGATTACAATTACTTCTGTCTGGAAGGAGAAAAGACAAAGGGTAAAGTGTGTGTTTTTTCAAATATTGTGGTTACAATTTATTTATGCATCCAAGGAGAATGGGAGTCATGGAGATTAATCCGCTACAAGTAGTTCAGCAGTAGAAACATTTTAGGAATTGGCCTCAAACTGAGAAACAGGCCCATATTAGGTAAGCCAAAACATTCACTCAAGAGTTCAGATCCAGTTGTGATATGTGCACAGCAACTGCACTGACCTATTGTGAATTTCCTGAAGCAGTTGCTTATCAGTCGCTGCGGGTCAAACTTGCATGTTTTCTCTTTCAGCGCACAGGAAACCTGGGTGTTCGTACATCCGGTACTCACATATTGTTAATTTTCCACACAGTGTTTCTGTAAGTGATAGCTGGGCAATAACATAATGGGGGTAGTAAAGCTGTCTCTGTTTCATCATATTTCTGACATTCACTGAACTAAATTGAAAAGAATGTAGCTGTACAAGCTGTCAGGAACTGTATATCTAACGATAATGTTCAAAATGAGGTGTATGAAGAACTCTACTTTATTTCAGTGAGACACAAAAAATTTAAGAGGACGGTAAATACTGAAAGAAACACAACAGGGAAAAATTACTTTATTATCTGTTTGTGTTTTTCTTCAGTTAACATTTTGTATTTTTCAGAGCCCCTTGTATACAGTTGTTTTGCTTTTGTGTGAGATTTAATCCCTTTTCTTCTCTACAGCTGTTTTTAAAAATCACAGTAATTATTATATGGAGAGCCTTTAGAGCAAATGTTTTTCTCCTAAAGTTAAGTTTTCAACACAAGTTAAAAAGTACTAGGTTTTAGTCGCCCCAAGATGCTTGTTTTGTAAGGTTTATTTGTTCCACTGGGAATTGCAGAGGGGGCTAGTAGCTCTTTCTATAATGGTTAGTGCTGGGCAACTTTCTGTGATTTTGTTTGCATGGGTGTAGGTGCACATTATGATTCAGTCTCAAATCTTATTAGCACAATTTTTCTACCTCCACAGCAGTGTTGTAAAGGTATGTACATCTAGGTCAGTGAGGCAGTTGAGCTTAAAAAGGACCTCTTAAATGAAGGTGTATTATTTTCCAAAGCGTGTTTAAAGACCATAAAATAATAGAAAAATAGGGTTGAAGGGAAAACAGAAATATTCCAGCTACCTGTTCTTTGTATAAACTAGCCCAGACTAAATTTTACCCATCTTCCAGTGATAAAGACTCGCTAGGCAGTCTGGTCCAGTGCTTAACCACCCTCAAGAGTTAGAAAGATCTTCTTAATAACCAACCCGAATTTAGTTAGTTGTTTAGGCTTGTTGCTAATTTTTCTGTCCCCCGAAGTCAGAGCTGACCTGAGTAGGGTGCAGGGCCTGAGGCAAGTCAGCCCATATGGGGCCCATCCCCAGTCCAGTCCAGGCCCCGGACCTGAAGAAACTGCTGCTGCCAATGGCATTAGCAGCAGTGGGGGGGCAGGGGTAGAGAGCAGGTGGAATGTAAGCTACTGTTCCACCTGGCTCTGCACTGCTGCTGATCCCCCCTGCTCTGTGGGGCCTGGGGCAGTCGCCCCGATTCACCCCCCTAGGGATGGCCTTGCCTAGAGTGGACACACAACAACTGATCACCACCATTTTTAATAATTAGGGCTTGTGGACAGAGGTGAGAGCTTGTTTTTCTTAAAAAAAAAAAAAAAAAAAAAAATTTTTTTTTTTTTTAAATTGCAAGCTTCCAGATACAAACCCCCTTCATCAGGCATCAGAGTAAAGATTGTAAAAGTTGTCCTGGGTAGAAATGAAAGTTCATATTTCATAGGATTTCACAGAGGGGTCAATAAATGGAAAAACTCTTTGGGCAGCAGTTCATAGCTGGTAAGGAGTCTCAGCTCTGCTGTGAGGCTGTGATGATGCAGATTACCTTGGACAAAAGCAGGACCAGGATCTCAAGCTTCAGGTAGTCACAGTTGCTTCCTGCTTGGGAAAATATGAAGATTTCATTTAAAAAACAGCTAAAACTCAATATCTTCCATGTGTCAGGTATCTAGGTTGTAGCTGTATTGGTGTAGAGGAAAAAGCAATCAAGGCTCGTGGACAGAGGTGATCTTTTATTAGACTGTAGCAGGGTGGTGTCCCTAGGGGTGGCTGTGTTGCCCCTAGCCTCCTTAACCATGCCAGTCTTGCCCTACAAGCACCCTCTCTCACTCACTACGTCTTGTTGGTATGATTAATATAGGGAGGCTGCCCTCGATCTTTAGGTATGGACACAGTCTGGCTAGATCCTATTGAACCCTATTGTTCATAGACCCCTTGGTGTCCCGCTTCACTGTAGACAGCTGCTGAGTCAGCCTTATGGGTTATATGCGTGGCTCCAACCACCCCTTTTACCATGCCCCAAGCCTCGCAGATGGCATTGACATCATCTTGTCTAGGCCTTGCTGTGATTTGGCTCCCTTGCCCTCCCTGGGCTCTCCGCAGCCCTGTCTTTGCACCTCAGTGGCGCTGGGGTCCCCACTCTGTAGTGGGCCCCCTATGAGGCCTTCTCCTTCCCCAAATAGCCTCACCCGAACCACTGGTGTTATCAGATGGCAAACAAACAACAGCAACCAAACATGAGCCCCTGGGCTATAATGTAACACAAAGTTCAAGGCATGCTCTGCCCCTTTAAAAGAATAAAATTTCTTCTCTAATACTAGGTGCCTAGTAGGCAAGGGTACCTTATGGGCTCCTGGTGCCCCATATGCCCTAAGGGTAGCATGTCCGATGGCTGTAGCGTCTCTGGGCCCTTCCTTCCTGAAGGCTCCTTCCCCTTCGGCTGCTGGCAGGGAACTGACTTGCCTGGTCCCAGCCCTAGGGTTTATATGGGCCTAGGGGCCTGCCTCTTCCAGCCAGCTAACCAGGTGCAGGTGCGGCCATTCCCTCATTAGCAGGTTGTTATGGCAACCTGCACCTGGGCTCTTATCTGGCTCTTCGTGTTCCCACCCTGGGCAATCTCTGCTCTAAGCGGAGCAGGCACCTTAGTGCCCTGTGACACAGACCAACAAGACTTTTTACAAAAAAAAAAAAAAAAAAAATCTTTAAATTGCAAGCTTTGGGGCACAAACACCCTTCATAAAGCATCAAAGAAAAGGTTGTAAAAGTTCTCCTGGGTCATTTTTAATAACCCTTTTGTATTTGAAGACTTGCCAAATTGTCCTCAGCTTTCTCTTCTCCACGGGGGAACACCCCCTCCCCTCCCAACTTTTCATGAGATATACAGTTCCTCACAGAGAAGTGCTTAGACAAATTAGTTGATGAACTTTTCCTTCATTTCAAGAGACCAAGGAGGCTGGTGCCCTTGAAAATTCCCCTATCTAAAAATTTTTTGCTTAGTGAGTTGAAAGGTCCCAATTAGTTTGAATCTACTCAAGTAAGTGAAGCTAAAAATGTTATTACATTTTTCAATTAAGAGTCTTTGACAAGTTTATATTTAAAAGGCATGTCAGATTGGAACAAAGTTTCTAAGATTTGTTATAGTTGAATAAAACACGTGGTAAAACTTCAATGTCTTTTTTCCAAAGGTAAAGGAAAGCTGTTTATTTAGTTAGAGGTACATATCAAGATAATATAGAAGATCTTACTATGTCTCAGATAGTTTAAATAAGGTATGCCAGAAATTAATAAACCATTACAATAGAAATATTATTGAGTGATGCCTTTAGCCACAAAGCATTTGGTTTAAGTAGGGAATTTATAATTCTATTTAGTGTTGGTGTCTGCTACAGATAAATTTTGAAGACTGTCTCTAAGAAGGCAAGTCTGAGACTTGACACTGCTAGCAGTGGATAAAATAACATTTACATCAGCGGTAGGCAACCCATGGCATGGTTGCTAGAGCATGGCACACAAAGATGTTTTGCTTGGCATGTGTGCCTTGGGGCAGACAATGGGGAAGGGGCCGGTTGTGCTGCCACACCTAGGATCAATCCTCCCCCACCATCTGTCCCTGGCATGCCAACATCTTTACAAGATGGTTGCGGGTGTGTTTGGCACTTTGCCTAAAAATGCTGACAGCTCCTGGTTTACATTTTGTACTCGAAGAGAATCTATTTAAGGTGAAAAAGGAATGGGAACAAAAATATCGGTAATTAGCATGGGAGGAGTTAAAACACTAATTTAAATTAATATGTTTAAAAATTGACATTAGTACACATTGATGGGAAATAACTTAAAAACACGTTAGGTTAGATTAATCATTTTGGAAACATTCCCAGCAGTTGTTCTTCCAGCATTATAACCAGTGCAATCTTCTACCTACATAACTGTAGTTTGGTGCAGAAGGTACTGGCTTAATACTTTTCCGTATTCTTCAGTGAAAGGAGCAATGGATATTTCTTTCATTCTGTCCTGCTAAGTTGTCTCAAGCGTTCCTTTAGAATTGCTACTTCTATGGAGGTGTAGATAGCTAGTTGTCAGATCCTTTGGACCTAATGTTAGGTTTTGAAATACTTAGAGGTGAATTTTATCACCAGTAATCAGTATTCAGGTACAGACGTGTACATGTGAAGAGCGCACTCTTGTCTGTTCCTCAAGTCCAGGTAATGGTCGTGTTAAATAATATATGTTCAAGATTTAAGAAATAGTGGGCTTTGAATGGAAATGGTAATTATAGCAACTTAACATGGGCACGTGCTTTTGTTTGTAAAGAGAAGCAAACACTATATGTTTCAGTGTTTTGTGATTTTTTTTTTTTTTTTTTTTTCCACTATTCTCTAGTTTATGCAGATCTTCTCTTAGGCATGTAGAAAATTCATAGATTCATAGATGTTAGGGTTGGAAGGGACCTCAATGGATCATCGAGTCTGACCCCCTGCATAGGCAGGAAAGAGGGCTGGGGCTAGATGACCTCAGCTAGATGCATATTCAACCTCCTCTTCAAGACCCCCAGGGCAGGGGAGAGCACCACCTCCCTTGGGAGCCCGTTCCAGACCGTGGCCGCTCGAACTGTGAAGAAGTTCTTCCTAATGTCTAGTCTAAATCTGCTCTCTGCTAGCTTGTGGCCATTATTTCTTGTAACCCCCGGGGGCGCCTTGGTGAATAAAACCTCACCAATTCCCTTCTGTGCCCCCGTGATGAACTTATAGGCAGCCACAAGGTCGCCTCTCAACCTTCTCTTGC
>NW_005842041.1:989656-994449 GCF_000455745.1 Alligator sinensis | reverse complement strand
CGCTGATGAAGACATTAAAGAGTATCGGTCCAAGGACCGAGCCCGGCGGGACCCCACTGCCCACACCCTTCCAGGTCGAAACTGACCCATCCACCACTACTCTCTGGGTGCGACTCTGTAGCCAATTCGCCACCCACTGGACTGTGTAGTCATCCAAGTCACAGCCTCTTAACTTGTTCACCAGTATCTGGTGGGATACCGTATCGAAGGCCTTCCTGAAGTCTAAGTATACGACATCCACCCCTCCTCCTGTGTCCAGGCGTTTTGTAACCTGGTCATAAAAAGAGACTAGATTAGTCAGGCATGATCTGCCTGCTACAAACCCGTGCTGGTTTCCCCTCAGCATAATTTGTCCTGCCGGGCTCTCGCAAATGCGAGCCTTGATAATTTTTTCGAAGACTTTGCCAAGGATGGAGGTTGAGACTGACTGGCCTGTAGTTGCCTGGGTCTTCTTTCCTCCCCTTCTTGAAAATGGGGACCACACTGGCCCTTTTCTAGTCCTCCGGGACTTGGCCCGTGCGCCACGAGCGTTCAAATATTCCTGCCAGTGGCTGTGCAATGACGTCGGCCAGTGCTTTCAGCACCCTCGGATGGAGCTCATCCGGGCCTGCTGACGTAAAGGCATCCAGTTCTTCCAAGTGACTCTGCACCCTCTCAGGGTCTACGCATGGTAGTCTGGTGCCTTGCTGCTGCCTCTCTACAACCCCAGTGAGAGACTTGTCTTGCTCCTCTCTTAGGAACACTGAGGCAAAGAAGTAACACTGAGGCAAAGAATAGATAGCAATATCTTGTTTTAGAACTGTGGATGTATTAATACTCAAAAATACCTAAAACTAACATGTGATACTACTTCTCATGGTTTTTAAGATGTGTTGCAGATAGCAGGCCTGTGCAGTTTATAGGAAAGTGATGATGATTTCTTTGAATCCTAAATGGAAACGAGTAATAATGGCGCTCTTGCCTGGAAGTCTGTGTCTTTGTTGATAAGACTGGTGCTCCCGGATGCCAGAGACAGGAACTTATGAGAGTGTTGTTCTCAACCTAATGAACAAGATGAGCGTACTGGTTTATGAGATGTTTTTATGTTGTGTTTCTCTCTGGATGATTAACTGATGACTTGAGAGCCCTTGTGAAGAATGTTCCAAATACATTCTGTGCTGCCTGTTAGGTCTGGTCTTTTTTTTTTCTCTTTTTGTTCCTTGACGCTTCATTTCTGTTTCTTCAAATAACAATCATACTTATGAGACTCATTGTTTGCATCTGGCCCATGAAGCCCAGATACTGGTGGTGGTTTAGGAGTTGTGGGGCTTTTGTGGTGGTGAGGTTGGCGTGGGGAAGATTGCCCATGTAACAGCAGGCAGGTGGTGGAGACCAGCGATGGTGCCAGCCTGCCACAGAGCAAACATCTTGTCACACTGCTGGCACCTGATCTAGTCCAAACCCCTGCATTGAGGCAAGAAAAAATAATCCTAGAAAAGGGCCGGGCAATTTGGGCTCAAGGGCTACATAGGGAGTTTTGATGATCTGTCACGGGCCAGGTCACCCTCCTCCCCCCAGCAACTCACCAAAACTCTCTATAGGGTTTTGGGCTGGTGGGGGGAGCAGTGTTTGGAAGTGGGACAGGTATGATTGCCCCCTGCATGCCCTGTCCTGTGGGGGAAGGTGGCAAGGGGTGGGTGTGGAGGGGGCATGTACGTGTTGTGGGGGCTGCCTGGGAGCCAGCTGCAGGAGAGGAGAGGTGTGTGGAGGGGTGTGTCCATTGGGAGGCTGCCTGGAAGCCAGCCTGGGGGAATGAGGGGGAGGGGCATGTGCAGCAGAGCTTGCCTGGTTGGTGGCTGCCCCTACAGTGCTCCACATGGGGCTGAGCCCCGCCTGGGGTAGCCAGTGCTATGCTCCTACCCAGACCCTTTAGCCCAAGCCCCAGCTCCAGCTTGGGCCGTGGCTAGCATGCAGCTTCTGGCGGGGCTGTTTCCAGCATGACTGCAGCTGTCCAAACTCGCATTGTCACTGGGAGGCAAGGGGAGCAGAGCAGCACCTGACCAACTGCACCAGAAGCTGCGCACTGGCTAGGGCTGGCAGGGCTGTTTTGCTCCCTTCATCTCCAGGTGCGGCAGCAGCTGGTGCTGCTCCTACTCTTGACCCTGCTGCGCCACTCTGGTTGGGCGGGTGGGAAGCTACATCAGGGAGGCTCCTGCCCAGTGCATGAAGCTCTGGCTCTAGCTCCTGGCTGCCTTCAACCCACCCTGCCTGCCTGGTGTGATGAGCAGCCCATGCGGGGAGGTGGAAGGTGGACAGAAGCTGGTGCCAGATCTCCATGCGCTGGGCAGGAGCCACCCGGCTGAAGCTCCCCCTCCACCCATCCACCCACCTAAAGCAGTGTGCTGCAGCAGGGGCAGGAGCTGCAGCTAGAAGTTGGAGGAGCAGGATATGCCACCGGGCCCTAGACCGCTTCCAGTAGGGCTGGTCCTCATGCAGCTGCAGTGTGGGGTGATGCTATGTTCCCCTTGCTTCCAGCAGCCACTCCTCCTCCCCCTGCTGCACCGTTCCGTGTGGGGTGGGGGGGTAGAGCTTCAGGCCGGCTGCTGCTGCAGGTGAAGGAAGCAGAGGAACATCTGGCTGGCTGCAGCCGCACTGGGAACAGCCCTGCCAAAAGCTGAGCACTGGATGGAGCTGGGGCTGGCAGGAGTGTGGCACGGACTGCCTCAGTGGGAACAAGTGGGGCTCAGCCCCATGTGGAGCACTACAGGGGCAGCCAGTTGCCTTCCTCTGTCCTAGACTATCCCTGACAGATTTCACCTGTTGTTTAGAATTTGCCAGTGAAGGAAATTGTGGGATCTGCTTAAAAGAGCCTGTTCCCTTTTTTTGCTCTTCCCTTGACTATTCAAGTTTTTCTTAGAAAATATACATTGGGAATTAATCTGTTGAAAATTTAAAATGATTTTATCATTGTCCTTTATAAACAACCTTTTTCTACCTCAGGGAGGACTGTTGTGTCCCCTCCTTCACCTTTTCTTTTCCAGGCTAGGTATAAATAAGTTCAGTTCCTTTTAACATTTTTTCTTAAGTCATGTTTTGTAAACCTCTTTATTATTCTTGTTGCTGTTCTCTGGACAACTTCCAGTTATTCCATATCTGTCTTAGTGTGATGCCCAAAGTCAGACTCAGTATTTTCTACCGTGCCTTGGCAGTACGGAGTAAATTGGAATAAAAGTCTCCCTGGTTTATGTAAGATCTTTTTAATAATATACAATCCTGGAATGAGGTTTGTCTGTCTTGTAACAGTATCGTGTTGTTGACTTGTATTTAGTTTGTTTCTTTGCTATCTTCCTGCCACCACCCTTGCCCCCAGTCTTCCTCTGCTGTATTGTTACTTTGCAAAATAGTCCTCATCTTGTATTTGTATATTTTTGTTTCTATTTCCTAAGTTATTGTTGAAATTCCAAGCATTTTATTAATGTAGCAAACAATTATAGAGTATATTTATTATGATCATGATTTTGAGGAATGCAAGAAATTAATGTTTAAAACAAATTAGAATAGTATGACTGTCTGCCAGTCCCAAGCCAAATATATTCTGATGGTATTAGTCCTTGCAGAATTGTCTACTTGCTTTTAGTCAGTAAGACACCATGGAATTTCTTTAGTAGTGTTTTGATTAACTTTCCTTTTTCAGCAAGTAGTTGCTGCCACATCTGAGGACAAATTTTGCTTTTTACAGGTTTTATTTTTACACCAGTATAAATTGGTACTATTTTGCCTTTTTGTTCCTATGTCTACAAGCTATAAGGATGTAGGACCCAACTTCTAATCTCTCCAGTAGCAGAGCATCTGTGTTTGGTAGACTAGGGCTTATTGAGTTGTGCACTAAAATGCATGAAACCTGATCTCAAACTTTGCCCCAGAACGCCTGATAGAAGTCTCTTTTGAAATCACCGGTGAAGACAGCTGGTCATGCAGGCTGGCTACCTACATCTCAGTGCTTGCAGATCTGTGGTGCAAGGAGTGCCCTCAAAGCTTAGTTATGTCAATGGGAGCTGATTATATGCAGCACTTTAAAGGATCTAGGTGGTGGAAAAGTCCACCAGAACTTGGCTCTAAGTCTGTAACTTTCAAGTGCAAATCTTTTTCTAAATCCTTCAGCTTTCACTTCAAAGAACTCTGTTCAGATAAACTTTCTGATAGTTTATATAATACAAGATGTTACATTTTACTACTTGGCATAAGGAGCCCTTGAGTTCTATATTTTGGTTGATGCAGCAGCAAGCCGCTTGTTTATTTTTGGGGGGGAGGGTGGCAGTGAACTCGAATCTCTGGATAGTGAGATCGGATTGTTATAGTTAACTGTGCTATCTAAATAAAGACAGCCGGGCTTCTGTTGTTCTTATAAGCTGTTTCAAGCACACATCCATGTATCTTGAAGATAGATATGGTGCCAAATACCCTTAAATGTTATCTAATCTCTTTTCTAAACATACTGGTGCCACTGTTAATAAAACAGAATTTACCTAAGGTGTGATACTACATTTGTTTGAACTCTGCAATCCACAGATATAAACTGGTTTCTTGGATATCATCACAAGGCAACTCTGGCTGTGTGCAGAAGAAACGTTCTTCTAGTGGAAGAATAGTTTGGGGTCTGGACTATACAGACATTCTTCCAGCCCCATAGCTAGAAAGCTTCATAGTCGAGCTCTCCAGCCTGGGGGTGCTAGAGGGCTAGCCCTAGGTCACTCCCACCCTTAGGGGAGCCCATTAATTAATTGACAGCCAGTCGTCTTGCCTGCCTGGGAAAG
>NW_005842041.1:974555-989611 GCF_000455745.1 Alligator sinensis | reverse complement strand
GAAAGAGTCAGGCAGTAGGCAATTTTTGCCTCTAATCCAGTCTATGCGATAGGGGGAAGCTGCTTCAGCACTCCCCTCTCATGCCTCTTTTGGACTGGTGACCCTGGTCTTCAGAAAGCAAAGGAGCTTTTTCCCTAGCTCCACTCCTCCTGGTCCCTGGGAGAAGTAAAACCTGGGGAAAGCATGAGGATGTTCAGTGTCCTGGGAGAAACTCTCCCAAGAACAATTTAACCCTGGTTGTTCCCAAGTTGTTTTTCTCCTGGAGCAGCCATTTTGGCTACAAGAGAGAAAGCTTGAACATTTTCACACTTTAGGCTTCTCCTGGTAGAAACCTGGAAGTTTGTACTTGACCTCTGACTTGTAAAGGTGACTGTTGTGCAGTACATAAAGCCAATAGGTCTTGAAAAACTGTTTTAATTTTACTGAAAACATTTTGTTGTTGTAGTAGTCATAGTAGCTGAATGCTGTATTATTCAGGAGGGATAATGGTGGTAGTATAAGATGAGATTCCATCCACACCATCCACCATGGAGAAAAGTCACTCATCTTAGATTTGCCTACAGGGAAACCTCATCAAATACATTGTATATCCTTAAATTGCTGCCAAAACAGCATGTGCTCAAAAGTAGATACTAACTATGAAGCTGATTTAAATGCAGCTAACACTGAGCATGATTATAAAAAAACAAACAAACAAACAAAACCACATAGCACATATTGGGCAAAAATAGGGACAGGTTAGTGTAGCCCATCTGAATAAGATGTGGTGTAATACCTATTGTGCTCAGTCCCCCTCAGCACCAACTCTAAGTCATGGTGAGCCACTACTTTGTATATATTTTGACATCTTAATTCCTACAACTGAGCTGTTTCTCCTTTTTCTGTCCCATTTGTCAATGATTTCTATTCCTTCACCAGGTTTAAATGTCTGGCAAATGTCACCAAATGTGACCTGTGACAAAAGGAACCAACTCATGGGTGAGATGGGAGACCAGCCTGTTCCTTTTGTCCTTGGGCCAACCGCCTGCCTCTTTCTCCTACCACACCTTGGTGTCCTATTGTTTTAATCTTAATAGGTGGGAGGCTGTCCTTTGATCTGCCTAGATGTCAAGGGCCAAATGTACACACTCCAACCAACCCTACACATGTCCCAGGCCTCAGGTGTTTCCTCCAGCCACGTAGCACTGGAACTCCAGCTCTAGAGTCTCATGTGGAACTCTCACTTACCACCAGAGCTCAAAGTCACAGTACCATTGCAGATGTTTCCAGGCCTAGCACTTCGCCTCCCTGCTAGTGTACACACTGGGTCTTCCATATTCAGCCTAGCACCTGACCTCCAGTTAAGTGGCTCACACCAGGCCTTTTCAACTGCCTCTTCTGCCCTGGGGCCTCACCACTGTGCCCCACAACACTGTCCTACTACTCAGGCTGCTTAACTGCCTCCTCATTTCTGGGGCCTCACAACTACGCCCCACAACTCAACTGGGCCTCGCTACTCTGCCCCCCCCTCAGGGCCTCGCTACTCTGCCCTACCATTCAGCACCCCCAACCCCCATAGGCTCAGGTGGCGCTCCGCTTGCTATGCCTGGCCCACCACTCCACCCTCTCACTTGGGGGTAGAACACCTCTGCAGGCTCAGGTAGCACTCTCCTGCTGTGCCTGGCTCACCTCCAGTGTCTGCCACCCCACAGGGCTCAGGTGCAGCTACTGTGCGTGCCTGGCCCTGAGCTGCCTCCAAAGCCCTACCCCACAAAAAAAAAAAGTGAGGTGGGGTTTAGGTGCCCCTACCCACCTTAAACGCCAGGTTTGAGGACCATCCTGGTGTAAGTGGCCCTTCCCTGCCAGAGGCAGGACCACCAGGCCTCCCCATCCCATCAGGGTACAGTTTCAGGTCATGTTAAGGACCAATGAGGCCTCCTCCTTCCCTATAGCCTCACCTTTACTGCCAAGGTGTTCAGCTCAGCCTGCTGTTGCCTCTTTGGGCCCTCCACACACTGCCCTGCTCTTATACCAAAGCTCTCCCAAAATGGCTGCCCTTGTCAGACACCTGGTGGCTGGCTACTCCAGCCCTTAAAGTGACGAAGCACTAAAGCTGTTCCATCACAGGACCCCAGACAGTTCACCCAGAATCCCTCCACTGCCCCCTTCTTGCCCCCTCAGCCTGTCTCATGATTAGTGTAGCCCTGTACTCTATGAGGTGGAGCCAGACCAGGTTGCCCTGCGCTTCATCTGCATATAAATTTGGCAAAGATCCCAGTACTTGTAACAGGAACACCTGGTTCTAGGCATGCGTTGAGGGCTAATTACCACATAGATCCTTTGTGGTGGGTATCTGGAGTACACACATACTGAGCAGTTCTGAGGTCTGGGATCACCATGGCCTGAAATGCTGTTAACTGCTGGGACCCAGCCCAGTGTACTGTATGGAAAAACATGACCTTTTGGCTTTGGAGTAATATCATCTTAGTGACCCTGGTGAACCACTGCAAGATACAGAAGGTAGTAAGGCATATTGCCCCTGGACCTACTACCTGGTGACAGCTGCCAGGCTGTGTGGAAGCAAATCTTCCAGAAGGATCACGCCCTGTGCAGGTCTGGAGAAACAGCACAGGGCAGAGATGTACATTAAACTACCTAAGGCAAACCTGCTGCTGGCAGGCAGAAACAGTCAACCACCTCTTCTGGGACTGCCCATACACCAGAAAGGTGTAGAAGAAAGTCCATGCGCTCCTCCTGGAGGTGGCAGGGTTTCAGAAACCTGACCAGGGAAGCAGTTCTCTACAGGTATCTGACCAGACAGCAAGGACCCTGACAGCTTGCTTCAACCAGTTCATATCCTGCTTCTGTTCATATCCTGCTTCCTACTTCTACAGTGCTTCAAGGAATGCACTGTAGAAAGTCAGGAACCTGCTCATAAACAGACACTCAGACTCCACAGTCAAGGACCGTATTAAAATGGGACTAGGTGAAATGTACTGGTACTACAGGAAGATGAAACAGGATGACGGGAAAGAAATGGCAGACCTGATATGGTGCAGAGGCGTCTGGTATAGACTTTTTCAGGGGCAGGCCCTCTGAGGAAGGCAGCGGATGCGGGTATGGGTATGGAGATAGGTGCACAAGTTCGTTGATATGTGATTTGAACTGCGTGATGGGTTTGTAATAGTTTAACTGTCAAAGTGGGCTTTGATCTGCCAAGTGAACCACAGGGGCTGCTTGGCGAAATGTTGGTGGTAAAGGGGTGTGCGTGGGGGTGGGGATGTGTGTGTCTGTGTGTATGTTTGCAAAAAAAAAAAAAAAAAGAAAAAGCTTGTACTATATGTAAGTAAGTGTCAAAGTACTACTTAAAAGTGCGTTTATGGAGTACCTGTGATAAAAACTTGCAGCAGTTTGAAGGGGAGCAAAAGGTAAAATGCATTAATTCTGGAGGAACTGACTCTATGGGTACCCACAGTAATGTGCACTATTAATATGCCTATATTAAAGTATGTTTATTTCGTAGTGTTTTCAGATTTGCCCCTCGCTTCTATGGGAAAGGGGCTGCAGGGGGAAAAGGGGGGCAGAGGACAAGGGAGCCGTTGCCTCCGCCCTCCCTTCCCCCCATTTAGTTTCCTTGCTGTAGCAGTGAGAAGGCAACAAATTCAAGGCAAACGTCCAAAAATTAAATTTTATATCTGGAGAATTATAACAAATTTATAAATTTTCTGTATATAGAATTTAATTACTGAGGGGTTGCCTTATACTCAGGGTTGTCTTATATTTGAGTAAATACGGTGACTAGTTTCTTTTTTACCAGAGCTCTCCTGAATAGACTGTGTGAACAAACAAACCGAGGAAACAAGGAGGTGTGCCTGAGTTGTCACATTTTGCAGAGCAGGTGCAGTACTTGGTTAAGTGATTTGTTGTGGGCTGTACTTTTCATATAAATCTCTTGGTATTAAATTGTTGCAAAGTAAATGCAACATAAAGCACTGTCAAATGCCTGTTCCCCAGTGTATTTAGTAAGCAGCTTAGGTTTGTGTGCTTTGGTTGTTTCTGTATCTTCTTATTTTGGGGAAGGGAGCGGTAACATAAAGTAAAGAGCTTTTCCATAGGATTTTTATTTAATTTTATCTAAAAGTCCACTGCTCCTAAACTTGTCCTCTCTGAAGGCAATTGCTTTTACTTTGCAGCTACTCATGAAAATAGTACTTGCTTGTGTTTCCTTATAGGCCGTGCACTAGAGGTGGTCATCTGATGTTTTTTAGCTATACTTAGAAGGTGGCTAGCGGTGTCTTTTAAGTATTTAAGGACTGTGTTTTGGTTTGTGACCCTGGTAGCCTCTTCTCTTCCCTGCAATTTCTCTATTTTTATATGTCACCATTCAGTATGATGGCAGCAGGTAAGAAACTCACTAAAATCTGCTCATGTCTGAATAACTTGTATCTTTGTTCTCAAAGTATTTTTACATTTCCCTTCTTCATCCTTCAGCTTCTGTAAAACATTATTAGTCCGCAGCCAAATTGAAACTGTGACCTGAGCTGTGGTCTTTATGATTATAGGTATAAAATATAATAATGTTTCTTATTTTCCAGTAGTAGATCATAATTAAAAATATTAATACAGAAGCTGAACATTCTTTCCTTCTCTAAAACTCATCTTCATTTAGTGATCATTCTCTTTTTCTTTCTCTCTTTCTCTCTTTTTCACTGTTTATCTAGAACAAAGTAAAGACATTTTATTTATTTATTTATTTTTCACTATCAAAGTTTACTTTAGGGTTATCCTATTTACAGACCTGCTGTTAAAACATTGGCAATATATTGGAAATTAGGTGAGTTCATTCCATACCTCTGAATGACAGAAGAACATATAAGCCACTGTAAGAGATTAATAGCTTTTGTATTTTGCACTTTGAACACCGGATGAGCCAACATTGCTAGCATGTTTGGTGAGCTGTTTCTTTTGAAGAAGCAATTCATAGGAACTTTCAGCCAATAGCTATATTCCTAAGGTATAGAAGAAAGTCACTTTCTTGGTGGTAAAATGTGGAAAATAGTTAAACGTTGTTATATAATCTTGTTAGCTCTGTGGTACAGTTTTTAATAAGAGATGAAAGATGATTTGCATTATGTGCAACGGACCCTGTCTGATGGCATGGAGGTATAAGGTGCATAATGTAATATTTAAAATGTCGAAATGGAAGTGGAAACGACTTTAAGGGGCTTTTGTACATGCTGCATCTGAAGTTTGCACTCTTTACTACTGGTGAATTTTAACTAGTGGTTCTTTCATGTTGTATTCTTGAGAGATGCCCACGTACCACTAGTGCTTCAGGGTAGCCCCGAGTATTTCAGGAACAAAGTTGAGAATAAATAGAAGTTCAGTAAAAATTATTGAAAACATGATGGACTTACTTTGTAAAGGAAGAGACTTATAACTTGTCTTTTTGCTTTTCTGTTTTGTTAAGGGGAAAAAAGAAAAAATGCAATTAATTACAGTTAATCCTTTCACTGTTGGAAGCTTTTACATTTTCAAAGCTATACAGCAATTAAAAGAAATAAAATATTGAAGAAAACTTCTAGGGCAGGAGGAAGAATGTCTTGCCCTAAAGTGGTTTTATTTATTTTGTTTAAATCCCATTGTCACAGTACTTTGCTACTTTTTTGGCTTTCTTCCTCCCCTCCCTTTTCCCTTCCCTCCCCACCTCAAAGCCCTTTAAAATTACTTGCCTTTAGCACTGGACTTATACTAAATAACTGGAGGAGGTGGACATTCGGGCTGCATTTCAGTAAGGCATGCACTTCCTTGCTGATTAGAAACAGAAGTGAAAGTAACTAGTCTGACTAATACGTGCAGTTACTCCCATGTCCTGGAACAATTGTACCACCCCTGTGGCAACACTCAGTGTAAGTCCCCTCTCTACCCCATAAGAAACCTTCGTTATACAGAAACAGAAGGCTTGTTAAATGAGTCAAAGCTAGGTAAAAATCTGAAAACTGAACACCAATATGGCAATGTAGAAACAGCTGCAGTACAAAATTATCCTGGGTTCCCTTTTTAACAGCAACCTTGGCTGGCAGGATTAACATCTAAACCTTTTCCCAAACTTTTTCCATTTAGAGTTGGACTGGATCAAAGAAGTTCCACTTGTCCCCAGATTGCTTTGTCAAGGACATAGAAAGGGAGCATTTTCCCAAAATGGTTCTTCCAAAAAATAGATGGAAAGCACTGCTGGCACCTTTGTGTTCATTTATTGATGGTACCTGGGACTTGCCATCGATTGGGTCTCCATAGTTTTATGTTAATTGTATGTAGTTTGCAAATGTCTTAGCTTTTCAAGGAATTTCATGGCATAACACTGCAAGACAGGTAGTCTTCTGCACAGGCATTGGCAATAAGGTCAGGAGAGTGCTTTAATATCTATGTAATGGCTTCATTCGTCCTGCAGGCCATGTAAGTGAACAGTGAAGCCATCCTATCCTGTTACTAATAACATCCTATTTTATTTTTAGTATTCTACGTGATACAAAGTTTCCTGCTTAGAAGGTAGCCCATCAGAGAGAAACCAGTAGATCCTATTACAGATTTTGTTGTTTTGTGGTTAACCAAAGCTCAGCGAGTATGAAAGAGAACTCTCACAGCAGGTTTTTGTTTTTTTCAGAATTTGTTTAGTGATGCATGCAAATTACTGGAAGTTTACATCCTTAGTGTTCATATTATGATTAGCACCGATGCACTTTGTTATTTTGTTGCCTTATTAATGTTCTTGTACATAAAGAGGAAAAAGTCAAAATAGATCAGTAAATTGGTTATATTGTGGATATTTATTGAAATGTAGGGGTTTGGCATCAGTTATCTGGATTGTGTTTGGTCCAGTATTTCAGTGCACTGGTATGTGACCTTTAGATCTTAACTTCAGTTAGGGAATAGGTGTCTGATTATAGCTTGGAATGTACAGCAAGATACACAGAGAGCTGTCCAGATAAAGTGTATTTGCTCATGTCAGGAGAGAGCTGTAGCCTTGACCTATGCACAGTTTTCATGAAAGCTTGGTTTATTGGAGCTTAATTGATTACTTGATTTTTCCCCCCCCTTTTTGAAGAAAAATCCAGTGCTGTAGAACTTGATCCTTTACATGGCCCTGGCACCACTTCCATGCATAAGATTAAACACTTGTGCATTTGCAAGAGCTGTTGAAGCTAGCTACCCATGTGTTTGTTTTCTGCCACCTATTCTGTTTTAAATAAAGGAATCGAGGTTATTGGAAATAATGAACACAATATTGGTGCATCTACCCAGGGGAGCTAGGAACTGCCAGCTTCATATACCACGCAGTAGAATATTTCCCAGCAGTGACTGAGCCTCATGAGGCAGACCTAATACTGTTATAATTCAGGTGTCCTAGAAAACTGGAGCATTTCAAGCTTCTTGTAAAAATCAGTACTGTAATTTTTTTTTTTTTTTTTAAAGAATATAACTATCTACAATACTTCTTTTGAATATCAGCAATCTTCCCTGGGCTGTGCCTACACCTGTCCACCTCATTTCCTGATGCAGATTATTTTTAAAAACAAGACACATATCACACTAAGGATTAGGAGACTGTAACTGTAGCTCAGGATTCTAATCTAGAGCTTTGACACGGGGAAAATAGTTCATTGATCCACTGTGAGTCTCAGTTGTTGAATGTCTGTATAGTTGTGTAGCAGAACTTGAAGGGCTGTAAAGGGATTTGTACCATTTTTTTCTCTTTGTCTCCAAATCACAGCAGGTGAAGACTGCATCTGTCCCTCTGTTGCTCCTGTATGAAACTTCTGGGACATGTAGGATGCTGTCAAGACTGTCAGCATCATGCTGCTATTTGCTGTAATATTAGTAGGGAAGAGGTATAAACGAAAGCTACAGCATGCACACAGTCGCACAGGAGGGATATTAAGGTTTTAGGCTGTATAGAATGAGAAGATCTGCAGCCTGGCACTGAGCTTTAAATGTGCAGTTTTTTTCACAGCAAAATCCCTACATAGTTAAACAATATATTGCCTTGCCATCACTGAATCTGAAGCTTCTCCAGATCTGTCAGTACCAAAGAATTCTTAGAGTTGCATCTACTGAGAGGACGGGGAAAGAGGATGTGAACCCTGGAAAAAATGTGTTCTAACCATTGGTAACATTTTGGTGTCTCAGGCACATCGGTGGAGATCATGGGCTAAGAGTGGCCTCCATCACTTGAATTAGAGAAATTCTGCAGCTGGCATTAGAAGCAAGTCCCTCTATCTTCACCTTGATCAGGCACAAGAGGAATACCACTCTTCAAAACGCAGCCAAGTGCACCATATCTTCCTGTAATCCACCTGACTTAGGGCAAGTTCTATTTGAACTTATAACAAGGCACTGTGATGTCACAAGGGATGTGCACAGCTGAGGCTGTTCAGCTTGTGGAAAGTTAGCAATTCCTTTACTGAGTAACATTAAAGAGAGCATTGAAAATGCAGGTGTAGCTCAGTTGTACTTAGGCTGTCTCCTTGTCACTCGTCAGCTCTAGGTCCACATGCTAGGTGAGGTATTGGAATTCATTGCCTGCTTATTAGTGAAGGGCCATCTTGGTGGCAGCTTACAAATGTATCAGGGGTGAGCATCAGGGGCTAGGCAAACAAATATTCACTAAAGCGCTCCAGGGCAAAACCAGGAGCAACTGTCAAACTCCTGAAGAAGGTTTCAAACTAGATATAAGGAAACACTTCCGCATGGCTCGTGTGACCAGGCTCTGGAATACGCTCCCAATGGGGATGGTGCAGGCACCTACCCTGAAGATCTTCAAATGGAGACTGGACGCACGCCTTGCTGGGGTTATTTGACTCCAGTGGTCTTTCCTGCCCAGAGCAGGGGGGCTGGACCCAATGATCTCACAAGGTCCCTTCCAGCCCTAAACTTCTGTGAACTTCTGTTTGCCAAAGGTGCTTTAATAAATCATGCACACTATTATAGACATCCTTGCTGTATTTATTGATACGTTAAATTTAACCACCTTTGAAGCAAATGCATTCTATTTGACTAAGATCTTCACTTTTGAGTGCACAAATGTTAAAGTAACTGTGAACGTTTAATCACCTAAGTAAAAATGCTGCTGTACTTTTTCCTATCCCATGGAATTCAAAGCTCTGTCTGTCGTTGTCCATTACATGCTGCATAAAAAGAAGCATGCAGAACATTAACAGCCTCTGTGCCAGGACTTCTTTAGTGTTTGCAGGCCAAGGCCACTGCTGACTGACCTAAATACAAAATCCCTAAAAGGGCTAGTTTTCTTTTGCATGCTGTTTTGGAAGCCTCTCATTCTTTTGGGGCTGGATAGCTTCCATCACAGCATGCAAACTTTGTTACAGTGGCTGAAAACAGCTTAATTAACATCAACTTTTTTTTCTGTAAAATTATCAGTAGCTTAAAATTTCTTGATGGTTACATTTTCCAAGTCAAGTCACTATTGTTTCTGGCTTCCTTCCCCCACCGCCCCGCAATCTGTATGCAGCACGTGATTACACGGCAACCTTCTTCAGAAATGTTTCCTATTTCTGCAGGTAACTTGCACCAGAACTGGTGAAATTAAAATTAAGTAGGCAGTATTCTTTGACCAGGTTGCTGGAGGTTTAAGCAACAGGATATTAATAAGGATGGGAGGGGAGAATTTGTTGTAAATAGAGGAAATATTTTCTTTTGTTGCTGCAACTTTAATTTCTAATGTAAAAATTGTATTCTATCAAACCAAGATGAGCAATTCCTTCTATGTTCATTTTATTAATCCTTAGTCTTAAAGTTCCTGGACCATTTCCAAAGCTACTGTCTGTGCTGCTTCAGTGTTGTAAATGCAGTCTGTAGTGTGACTTTTTTAAAATTACAAACCTTAGTTTAGCTCAATTATGTATTACTCCTTGGGAATATTCAAAGCTGCCTTTCTTTTGGGCCTGACTACCTGCAACATCTGCATTTAATTTCACCTGATTTCTACCTACTACTTGCCTATCTGGGACATAATTCCTGCAGTAATTTTGCATGGCCTGTGCTTTCTGTAGCACTGGCTCCACACAACTGTGCGCCTCTTATGTCTTGTCTCGATATACAACATTTTCTTTTTAGAACCAAATGGACTCTCATTTGGATTTCTTTTCAAACTTTTAATTACAACTCTGCTTTGAAGTTGCAAGATCAGTTTTCCTCTTCTTGAAGGTTGACTATACAGGTGTGTCGCATCTTACGTGCATTTAACTTGCGCAAATTCAACTATACGTGGGGTGGGAGGGAGGGCGGGGCTTGGGTTTGCACGCCGTGTTGCCGCTTACCTGGAGGCCCACCGCGGCCGCCGGCTGCACAGCACTAAGCACGGCGCCGCGTGCAAACTCAAGCCCCACCCCCCTCCCACCCCCTGTATAGTCACCGATTTTCACCTTACATGATTTTCACCTTACGCTCTGACTTCAAGCAAGCAAGCATCAGGCATGTGTATAGGTGCCCTTGAATTTTGGAAACTAAAGAGAAATCTATATAAAGACTTGCCTACATTTTCACTCTGAAGACCGTTCTCCCTGCTTGATGACTGTAAGTAATAACCCTGTAATCTAAATCTAACAGGATTAATGTGTGTGAAAGGAAATAAATGTTTGAACAATTTGGGGGTTGTTTTAAACTTTAGCCTCCTTTTGGGAAAGCTGCTTGTAGTGCAGATGAGATTTGGAGGATTTGACTCGAGTCTGAATAACTTCCCTCAAGTGAAAAATAAATCTTTATCTTCTTGTACCAGAGCTGGTTACTTAAGTGCGACTTAGCTATGCTGTGAAAAACACTTGACATGCATTGGTCTGTTTTCATAGGGCTTTTCTTGGCAGCTGGCCTGGTTTTAGTCAGGTGATGTTTGTAATGAAGGTGTTTCATATGTTAAGTAAGGGTGTGCCTTGGCAATTTTCTGAAACTCTCTCACCATTTTTTTGACACCAGTGCAGCTCCATCAGTAGCTAAGAAACTTCTGTAAAGCAGATGCTAGTACTTTTTTTTACCACTTGGTCATTTGAACCTATTCAAAACAGAGTTAGGAAGAAAAATAGCATGGGGATGAGGCACAACTGTAAAAATGTAATCTAAGTATGTAATTATAATTTCATGCACCTTAGAGGAAATGGGAGGTGAAAGAATGCAGACTCCTGGAGAAGACTTAAAAAGGCTCAACTTGTATGGGTTGTCTGACAGATACTGTCAGTATTTACTGTTCATGAAAATGGTGCAGTGAGCTCCAGTTCTAAGCTCCATATGTATGTGGCCTTGAGAAATGGAGCAAACTTTCAACATGATCATAAATTAGGGGTTTGGAGCGGGGAGAGGAAGTTAGTTTGTTTATATTGAATGCTGTTAACTGAAGGTTGCTAATTTTTTAAAATAGTAAGATAAAGTAGGAATTCTTCCTTAAGGTTAATAGTGAATAGTCTCATGGATGTAATTGGTAAATCTGTTTTCAAACGAAAAGGGTGTTGTTCTAGGTAGTATTTTCCTGTGCAAGGGCAAGGAATCTCAGAGTTGGAATTCAGGTTATCTGGTGGCTTTATTTTTATTTTTGTTTGGCGGGGGGGTTCTTTCTGAATTTGAGCGTTTTAAAGGGAGGTGGGATGTGCTCTACCATGGAACTGCCTGACACTGCCTAGTCTTGCTGATTCTGAGATGGTAGAGGCTGCGGTACATCAGACTGGCATCCTGCTTCTTGTCAGTATACCCTGCCACGACTGCTTGTACAGCTTCATTCAGGAGCCTCGAGTTAGACAATATGATGTGGCTATGAGCCACTTTAATTTACCTGCAGAAATTGAAAGGATTTCCAACTTTTGAAACAAAGCTGTATTTGCTTCCCTCTTCCTACAAATCTTGTACCCAGAGCTGTGTTTCTGTAGGGCTTGTATAGCAGGGAAATATGCCACAGTGATGGGTAATTATTTCTGTAGTCCCTCAGCAGGTACCTTAAGGTAGTATGTATTAGGTTTTCATAGGAGACTGGAAATTATGGAATGGCATAGCTTCACCTATATGAGTGAAGCGGTATATGTCACAGTGGATCCCTGTGTGGAGCAGATTAGGGGAATACATTGCCTCTTCTGCAGTTTGGATTTAGCTGGGCCACAAGCAACTTGGTGATAGCCTGACACCATGCCAAATCTTCCTGTCAGTGTGAAGCAGGGGAGTTCATGTGCATGCCATCTTTACCTCCAATATTGAGGAACTGAGCATTATTTAAGTGAACTGTGGAACTAGATATGGATAATAAAAACATTTTCATAATACAACATAGGAATTAAAAATGGCAGAGGCGGCAAATGCTTTTAACGCCAGACCACAAACTATTTAAATTTAGGAAAACGTTTTCTCTGTGGCCATATTACTCCATAATTGTCCTTTTTCAATTTCTTGCACTTCTGAAATATCTAGTATTGGCTACTATTGAAGAATAGTAGGCTGGATTCAGGCCAATGGCCTATTTATTATGACAGTGTATAGCTATAATCATGTGGCTAGTAGGGCTTCTTAGATTGCTTTTAATGCCATGTGTTGTTCTCTTCTCCCTCAAAGGTTACCACATGCTGGCAGACTTTTCTCTTTCCCCTCCAGTACTTTTTAGCTATTTGCTTTCCTTCCTCTCTTTCTCCCCCTGGCTTTCCATTGTCTGCACATCTGTCCTTTCAGTCAGTGGGAGATTCATTCTGACTGCTCATGCTTTGGCTACTAGTGGCTTCAGTCCCCATCCCTCCCTTTTCAGTTGCAACTGACATGATTAGTTGATGACTTGAAATAGGTCACCAAAGTTGGGAATTATGTAACTGCCTTCCCTGGAGCAACATACCCTGTGGAGCAGGAAGAAAAGACGTCACTGCCTGTTCCCACCCTGCACCAGTTGTGCTGCTGGAGGAGTGTAGTTTATCTGTTCCACAGTGCCTTCCCAGGCAAACCAAACTGTATATATTTAAAGTATCGTACAATGAGATTCTGCTAACTACCGTATTAAAAGGAAATGAGTAATGTTTGCACAATTTAAGATGTAGATTACTTGAAGCTAGGGTTCTTGTATATATTTCAGAGGTATTGACCTGTAATAGAAATGCCTTGGTAACAAGTACTAGGCCCAGTATATAACAGTATGAAATAACTCATCCTGTTTAGATACATGTCTAACTATCTTAGGCCTGTTTCAACATTGCTTTAGACATAGCATAGTTCTCTGTCATGGCCACATGACAAGAGACTGACCCCCTTATCTGGTTTCTCTGTGGGGTTTTTGGTCCATGCATATTCACATTCTTCAGGGTAGAATATCATAACTTTTTAGACCAGGCCTTGACTGCAGTATCCCATGCATTGGCCATGCTTATGTCAATATAACTAGTTGAGTTGAGGTATGCATAGTTTTTTTTTTAAAGCCAGGGACCAATGGCTAGTGCAATGACCTTTTAATCCTATCAGTAAGAGCAAAACTAAGAGGAAAACGTGTTTAAAATTGGAAAATGCACCATACACCTCTATTTTACCCTAAAGCAGAGGTATCAAACTCCTCTGGCCCCTTGCGCTAGATCCAGTGCACAGGGCCAGTCCAATGTGGGTGCTGCATGCAGCTCCTGCCTCAGATCAGCCCCATGTGTTGTATGTAGCATGTGGAGCTTGTCTGGCATGTGCTCCACGTGGCACATGGGGCTGGAGCAAGTGGGCACAGTACACACAGGGCATGGAGCTGGTGGTCCAGGGCAGTGTGTGGGGCTGGGCTAGTGCGTGCTGCACCTGGCGCGTGAGATCACTCTGAGACTCACAGACTGGATCATAGGGCTCTACAAGCAGGCTAAATCTGACACGGCCACCCTCAAGCCCTGTCATTTTGAGCTAGAAAGGCTGCCTGCCTCAGGCTTCTGAGCATGTGTTTCTGTGTCGGGCTTTTCCATAAAAACTCCCAAACTGCTGTCACCTCTGGGTAGACAAAGCTGAACTGCTTTATGCTCTTTTGTTCTCTTGATTCTCAGCATTGGCAAAAGGATCTGTGTAAATTGGCTGCAAGCAAACTAATGGGATTCTTCCCTCTTAATAGATCATCTATTGTCCGTTAAACCTTAAAGCTGTGAGCCTTCTCTTTTCCCCCCTTTTTTTTTCTTTAGCCCATGAGAAGCTGTTGTGCTAATTTTCCCCCCAAGGCCTACTATTTAAACTAAGCTGAAATATTTGTATGGTAAAATGTTCCTTGCAACTATTGGGTAAACACAGAACATGTTACGTTAAAACATTCCAGAACCACCTCATCCTCCACAGCTGCTTCTATGCAAAGTGTATGCATCACGCTACGGCTAATGTAAGTCCCTGAGTAATTTTGATGAATCAGTGTTTGTGTAAAAGACCTGACAGGAGGAGGCAATGCAGTGCAGAGTGTCCCCCCCACCGCCCCCATTTCTTTTTTGACCAGCACAGGTTTTAGTATAATTCTTGCACAATTTGATGGAAAGGACCCCTCTTATGCAAACAGTATAAAGCAGCTGGTTCTGGTGGCAGCAATAGGTAGGCTGAGGCTTATGAATCTTTTGCTTTAGGTTCCTGGCCTTTAACTTCAAAGCAAAGGAGATTATAAATATCTAATTTAAAATGCTTCAGAAACTGCTTCACGGAGCAACAGCTCTTTATATAGCTAGTCCCTGCTTGTATTGCATTTGCCCTCAAGTCTTTAAATCATGGTACTTACAGGCAGGCATGGGATAAACATGTATAAACATGGGTCTAGTAAGGGCAGTAAGATGAAGGGTCGGAAATAAAAAATATAAGGTGCTGCTTGTCTAATATTTTTTTGTTTGCTCTTAGTATTGGAGGGTGTATTATATTACATCAGGCTGGGCTTTCCTCTTTTTCCAGAGCTGCATGTTTCAGTTGAATTCTTCTCCTCATCCATTCTAGGAAAGTTTCTCTGTATTGACAGTAATGCAGCTGAAGATCTGCCAAGTGCAGTTTACTTGGAAGTACAGGCCAGAATAATCTGTGTACAGTACCACTCCAGGAATGGTCAAAACCTGTCCTGCCAC
>NW_005842041.1:969494-974524 GCF_000455745.1 Alligator sinensis | reverse complement strand
TGAACACCATTAAGCATGGATTCAGCTGCATCTGACTGAGATACTGTGTGATTGAGTATGAACATGAAAACGAGATAGACTTTAGAATTGTTTTATATATAGCATGTGTCCATGTCAAGCCAGGTTAGCTTTTTGCATTTTAGAATTGGCATTTAGCTGTAAAGATGTCAACCACCAGTGTGTTTCATTTAAAAAAAGTTAGAAGTCAGTTTTTTAACTATTTCTTACAGCAGAATGGTTAATACCTTCTCCCTTCCCCCTCTCCACCAGTTCAGGCACCAAATGGCTGTAGTGATGCCTTTTTCTTTCGAGTCCTGGTTTAAACATAGAAGTTGAACCAGTACAATCATCATTGTATGTACATTGGAAAAGAGTGGGGAAGGGAGTGTGAGGGAGAAAATGTTAAGGATTTTAGTTAATGTGCAGAAAGATGTCCAAAAATGGTATACATGGGTCCAACTAGATATGTTGAAATCACTGCAAATTGTGTATCAAAACGAGGCTAGAGGACTGGAGCAGTGAGGCAAAGCCCCATACCTGCTTCATTAACTGAAGTCCTCAGAATGGGCAGGGGGGCTGCCATGCTACTTGATCTGCTTGGCTCCTGGGCACCAGGAGCTAAGTAGAGGAACAGCTGTTCCTTGCTCCTTAGACCAGGATATCTGGTCTGGGGAGCAGGTGGGGAGGGGGAGGGCAGGGGTTGCCTACTGCTCCTTTGGGAGCAGAGTGGAGGAGCAGCTACTTTTTGGCTTCCCTCCCCACAACATGCAGACTCTCCTGTTCTCCAGACAGGGTCCTGGTTTGGTGAAGGCACAGGGAATAGGGGAAATAGGGGTGGCTGCAGGCTGAACACCTGTATGCTCCCTCTCTCAGAAAGATTTCTACCAGCAAAAAATTCTCATAAATTCCTACCAGTAGAAATGAATGTCTGTTCATGGCTATTACCACATTCTGTCATGATACTGTCCTGGGTATGTTAAATATAGAGGTTAATCCTGTATGTTTTGAAAACTGAATATTGCTGTCTTTCTGGAAGAAAGTGATTAGTCTTTTAAATTAGACTCAGATTTTAAACATTGCGTCTAACTTCAAATTCAACGAGCTGGATATATTTTTGTTTATTTTCTGAACTTCGTTATTTAAAAAATGCTATATCCTGTTACATCTGGAACATATCTGTATGACAGGCCACATTTGGGACCTAAGAAGCTATGCATATTTTCTTCACACATTATTTTGGATGCTTTCATTATTATTTTATGATCATAACCTATTGTTCATTTGGGCCATATATTGCCTTTGTTACTGACATGCTTGTTGTAGAGTTACTATAGCCCAGGCGTTGTCAGCAGTTGGTATGCACACCCCCAGGGGTACTTGAGAAGGCCATAGGGGGTACGTGCGGGCAGGCGGGCAGAGATGGAGCGCCACCACGCACCATCCCATGCAGGCACTGTCCACCCAGCTGGACGTGGCAGGTGGGGGAAGCTTGCACGTGGCGGCTGTTGCTGTTCCATGTCCAGCTGCGCGCCACCCCCTCACCGCCTGCGACCGCTGGGGGTACACTGCTCCATGTCCGGCTACCGCAGGTACACTTATCCAAAAAGGTTGAAAATCCCTACGGTAGCCCAGAATTCCTTCCAAGCTGGCAAATCCCAAATATGGTGGTGTCTGGTTTTTGTTGTTTTTCCTTTTTTCTTTGAGGGGGGAGGGAGGGGATGGGAAACTTGTACCAGAGCTTCCAAATTTCTCAGAAAAGGGGTGGCTAGATTGTACTAAAAATTAATCCATTTCCTTCTAATTATAGGTATACAAAAAAAGGTAGAAACATTATTTTGGTAAGGCTGTATATTTTTATGCAAGGGACAGTTTTCTAACAAAAAAAATGCATCTTTTACTTAATGTAAGCAAGTGCGAAATGACTGATTGTGTTTAACAGTTTCTAAAACCTCTGATTGTCTGATTTTTTTCATTCTGATTAGTGTGGTTAAGCTTTACTCAGATAACTAAATAGTTTATAGGGGAACTGACAGCAGGAGTCTCATTGGGACTAGAGGGGGAGGGTGTGAAGAAGACAATCAGATTTTGCTCTAGGTAGACATTGAGTACAATCATGCATATGCTTCTCAGTTCTTCAAGCTCAGTTCTTCAAGCTCAGCTCAGCTCCCCATTGCTGGGGTTTCTGATGCATATGCCTGCTCTGCTAGCCCCCTCTATGGGTCTCAGATATCCTGTTATAGATCCCTTTGTCTTGGCTTATTCTCTGTTAGAGGGGAAAATAAATGGCAGTTCACTTCCCCAGGCTCACCTTCTTAAGGGGTTAAAGATGACCCTGGCATTCAGGGGTAACTGTAGATCTTGACGTAATCTTTCTCCTCTTTCCTTTTCTTACACACTTAGCCTATGAAAGCTCTTTGACGTGCAGCAAGGCTGCTTCAATGCGCTGTTTTCTGAGAACATTTACTGGTAATTATGGCGTGTCAGAGCAGACTCAATTCATCAAGTGTGCTGGAGTACAGAAATTAACGTGCTCCAGCAGCCTCCCAGATCACGTGCATCAGCATCCCCGTGCTGAAGAATGGCAGCAGGGCGCTTTAAACTGAAGCTCATTTGATGAGCTTTTGTTAAAAACACCTTGCCACCATTTTTCAGTGGGGGAACGCTGATATAGGTGATACTCAGGTGCTTTTACTTAATGCGGCTTGCTAATTAGAGCACATGCCTCCCTGAGCACGTGTACAAATACCCTAAGATACTGTGCTGCTTGTAACGTAAGGGAGGACAGTGGCTGTATTGTTGACCTTTTTTGTGCCACCCACATACTTCTACTTTCCCCTCCCTCCTATGCTAGTAGGATCCTTGAAGACATTATACCACCCAACTTGAGGCCATAGTTACCCTGAGAGATTTTTAGCAATTTTCACACTGGTCTAGCATATGTGTATTTGCAGTAATGGCGGTATGCTAGTATGAAGGCTGTCATGGAAGTGTTTCTTGCCAATATGCCCTTGAAAGCATATTTAAGCATCACCATGTCCCTAGGGTCTTAGGTGCAGGCAGGGCTCCTATTATAGGAAACACTCAAGTTAAATTACAACTTTGCAGTGAAGGCAAGCTCTGAAAGCTCAAAAACATCATTTGTTTATGTACGGAAAACGAAGCAGTTGAATAGTTTAAAATTTTAATTGCCTTTCTCTTGTTTCAGGTTGCATGTCTGGTTGGACTTGATGCATGAAATTTGCATGACTCCTAATACGGTCATATTTCTGGACTTGTCAGTGAGCAGACATGGCCTACACAGCGAATATTAATGGAAATAACTCAGGTAACTAACCTTTGATACTTTCCCCTTTCCAGTTTCTTTTTAATCCTGTTTCTGTAAACTTGTCCAAAAGCAATGTCAGAAAGCAAAATGCAAATAACTCTAAGCAAACATTCCAGACTAATTTCCTACTAGACTAATGTTTGTGTGGGGTCCTCCCCAGTTATTTTTGTTTCCTGTCCTGAGGTATTTTCCAGATTACTCTTGTAATTTGAAAACATTAAACTATTGTCCTTAGGGTGGGGTTCTTAATCCAGTAAAAATTTGCCAAGGTGCACAGCAGTAAATGAATTGGCAGATTTACACCATACTGGAATCTGGCTCTTAGTTTCATTATAGAAAGACAAATGGATATAGAGGCACATTAACAGGCCTAATGAACAGGGATCCTGGTTTTCTTTGTTTAAAAATCCCAATTTCTCTGATTAAAACCCCCCAAACCTGCATTTTTCCACAATTAAAATGAAATGCCACTATACAGGTAAGTATCAGTTGAATACGATGTTTTAGTGATATATTTACAATTTCAAAGCAATTTGAAAGCTTAATAAATTCTAAATACTGATCTATTTTGGGGTTTGATTTTTTTTTTTTTTTTTTTTTTTTTTTTTAATCATGGAAAATCAGAGCTCCCCCTGTGCTTACCAGGATGTGGGTCCACCTGCAGCTGTGCCCCCTGGGGCTTTGTGGTGCTGAGCTGCCCTGATTTTTATGCTGGTGCCTTGCCCATGCTGTTGCCCCTCACTCCCAAGTCACAGCTCCCCCCCAGCCTTTCCGGTGTCCCTCACTCCCGACCTGCAGCCCTGCTGGAGAGGGCCCCCAGCTGCTAGGGCTACGAAACATGGCGGCTTCATGTTGCCTGCTCCCAGCTCTGCAGATGCTGGCCGCAGCCCTGGCAGCCATGGCCAGATCAGAGCACGGCCCTCCTTTTCCCTATCCCTCAACCTCCCAGCAGGTGGCATGGTCAGAGCAGAGCCCCTGGCAGGGGAAAGGATGCAAGCTGCCCACTGCAGAGCCTGGGGCTCCCTGCCCTTGCCGCAGGGGTCTCTGTGAGCTAGTGGGACACCTCTCCTGTTCCGCCCTCCTGTGTCAGGTCCTGCCAATTGGGCTGCAGAGGTGAGGGCAGCAGAGCAAGGAGCCCCCAGCCCCACAGCAGGCAGCTTGCATCCTCCACACACTCCTTGTCTGTGCATGCGGTGGGGCAGTGGCAGGGAGCCAGCCCCTGGGACAAGCCACCCATGGCCCCATCCTGTTCTCCCAGTTAGGACCCACTCTCTACTGCTGCCTGGCTGCATTGTTGGCTACGTGCATTCATGGATGTGGTGCCTCCTGTGTCACTCTGCCCCCAGCACCAAGCAGCCTCTTGCAGGCTGGAACCTTGCCAGCCTGCAAGGGGAAACTCAGTTTCTCACATTTTTCTCCTTTAAAAGAGAAAATCCATGTTTTTCTGTGGCAAATGGAAAATCCAGATCCCTGCTGATGAGCTGTAGCCCAGTTGCTAAACATCCAAGCGTCTGACTAGCTCTTGCTTTGGTTTTTACCAGGGCCAAAGAAGTAATTTTAAAACCAGCAGTGGGAACATGTGTAAATTTATTAATTTTTCCTCCTTTTCTTTGGGCTAGGAAGATCTTGGCATTTTATTTCTTCGGGTCTGGATTCTCTTTGTAAATTGAGTCCAAAGGGTGTTCAAGGATTACTGATAAAGGTT
>NW_005842041.1:926561-969463 GCF_000455745.1 Alligator sinensis | reverse complement strand
GAAGAAGCTAGAGATTGTACAGCAATTGCTACAAGCACTGCAGCACCATTCCTCTCTCTCCTGTGTCAATATTTTTTTTTGCTCTTGCATATTCTACAAACAACTTTAGCACAGTACAGCGAGCACTTCAACAGGACACTATCTGGAGTATTTGAGGTGCAAGAAAAACTTGTGCATGCTTCTTTTGGCAACAGTGCACTGTGTCTTCCTAACGTATGTATGCCTGGGGCATAGATTTGTAAAGAGAGGCTGGGGTGGTATCGAATATCACTGGAGGGAAAATTTTATATGAACCTTAATTTACTTTTTCTTCATGAGTATAAAGTGAAAATCCAGCATTTTAAATTTAATACATATGACTTATTGGATCATGCCCCTTTGTTGAGATGTTGTCTACTAGGTAATAAGTGCCGCACAGTGTGTGTCAATTCAGTGCCATGACTTCATACTTTTGCTATAGCAATAATATGAAATCCTGAGTTACTTCCTTTTTGCTCTAGAACTTCTAATCAATGCAAGGTTCTGGAAGGACCTTCTGCCTGAAAAAATAGATGAAAGGAATGCAACTACTTGTCATAAATTTTCTTGTCTCTGTAGTACCTGTGTAGTGATTCTAAAAGACGGGTACAATCCAGGTAGACAACATGCAGTTACTAGACATTTCTGAAAATGGATTATCACTGATATATTTAAGCCTTAAAATATTTGAGATGTTAGTATAAAAAAAAAAAAATTAGTGTTTGTTTGGTTGTTTGTTTTTGCATTCTTTAAGTCAAGTCAGCGACCCTTGATTTCTTATTACACAATATGTGAAGGCTATGTAAAGCTATTGTATTTTAATTCAGAAAACAGTAGGGGGGGGTTGTTTGTTTGTTTAAAAAAAAACTTTTTACATTCTGAATTGGACGCAAGTATTCAAGGTTAGCGCCCCGGCCCTATATGTTAATAAACATGCACTTTTGATTCAAGCCATGTAGAACTGTCCAGTCTGTTTAAAACTGACTGTAGCTAATTAGCTTGCTCACTTTTTCTTACTGTAAAATTATCTAGCAGTAGAGATTTTGACAACTAAGACATCAACCTATAAGATTCAATGTATTTTGACTAGGGCAATGTTTGTTCAAGAATCCTGAGCTTTGTTATGTAAATTGGCTTCAATATGGAGTAGAAATTGCTCCTTTATTCACAGAGGCCAGGTGCAGGCATTACACTTTTTACTAGTATAAGTGATCAGAAGCCAGTCTTTACCCATAACAGAACAGAAGTTTGGCACACAAACTCATTGTAAAATGGTGGAAACCAGCCTAAAATTTGCCACTCCTTTCCACCTCCCCCATTCCTGCGTGCCCCCGCCCCCGGGCAAATGTATGCTCTGTTCACTACCTATCTAAACTATGCTGCTTATAGAAAACCACGTAACTTAGTGAAATTCTGCCTTGGGCTTTTTGAATGTCTGTACCTAGCCAGAGTGTCCAAAGTTAGACTTTGCTTTTTTTTTTTCTTGGGGACTGTCAGGACTTGTCTGTTTTAATAACCCTTAAAGCCACAATACTAACATGTGACACTTAGTGATGTGATGCATGCATCTCTGAACACTGGGTGTTTCATAATGGGTTAAGTGTTGGGCTCCAGGCTCTTATGATCTCTGATCCTGCTACGCTAAGGGAGGAAGGCTGCCTTCAGATGAGCAGGAGCTGATTTGGGCATTGAGGTATCGGAGCAAGTTTCTTAATTGTATGGTGCTTGCAGAGCTGAAAGAGGTGGTGGCTCACTGCATGCAGTAACCTCTGGATCAGTTGTCAATGGGGAAGAAAACTAGATAGACTTTCTCTGGCTTCAGTGCTGGATTTGTGCTACGTGAATGATCTGCCTGCATTGACAAGCTCAACTGCCTTCAGCTGCTAGTTGACTGACAGAACAGTGCTTTGCTTTGATTGCTATTTAAATAATGTGAGTACTTAGACTACTAAATGACTGTCTGTTGTCCCCTTTTGTTAGTTTTCTGAATATTTGAGCCTTATTTGAGAGATTGATTATGTGCAGCTTTAGAAAAAATCAGGAGGGAGCATTCCAGTTTAGAACTGGTTTGTAGGAAAGGTTCACACTATTTAACGTGTGTACGCGTAGTTTTGAGACTATTTTTGAAGAGTATGCATGAAAGGAGATTAATTTATTTTAACCAAAATGAAAATTAGTGTGTGCAAACAACAACTATACCATGAAAGGTAGGTAGAGAAGCTGTTGCTCCTACATTGTAATGGTCTCTGTATTTCACAAAAGGTGTATGCTTTTAAATGAGGCTAATAAATAATTGGGACAGTACCCTAACTTGCAGTTCAGTGCTATTTGTAAGTAGTTCAGTTTGGTGAATTCTTGAGTCAAGATTTATTTTATTTCCCTTTGCTTTTCATAGCACAGAAGTCTTAGAACTGAATTACAGCTCTTCATGGTGCAAACTAGAAACTGATGTTTCCTGATGTTTTAAGGAAATCAGGTTTTAGCAGGGACTTGCTTCTTTTATTGGTGTGTGTCTCGCCAGAATTGTGCACAATGTAGTTTTGAATGTGCAGTCTGTTCAGAAGGCACGATAAGTTGCTGAATCTGGCAGCGAGGTCAGTAGTTTTGTTATCTTGTTTGTTAGAAACGTTTTATATTTCTTTGCTGAGATTTGGATCTTGTGAAGGGCTACTCCCAGCTTTGGAGAATCTTGTCTTGGTTTTCTTGCTTGCTGAGCAGGTCTCCAAATTCAATGAGTTCAGGAAGTGCAGAGGAAGCACAGAGTGCATAATGCACTTGTCCAGGCAGTTGCAGCAGGCACGTAGGAATGTCATGTGTCAGTGAGAAGCTGCTTGCAAGTTCTGGCTTTGTTTCAGAGCCAGTAAGCTAAGCAATGTCTCCACAAAAAAAATTCAAGCTAAAGGCTGAGGTGGAGTTGAAATAATTCATTCCTAAAGTTAGTTGTAGCCTTCACTATACTCAGGTTGGGTCTATACCAAATGTTGGTATATGATATGTACATATCAGCCTTAATGGGCACAGAGCCTACATAGTAAGGCCCACACAGTGTTTGCAGTTACATTGATTTTAATGTTTCTGCTGTTAATCTGTAAGCAGATCACAACCGTGTCCAGACTGAGACTTGCTGTAAAAGTGCCTGCTTCCAGGTATTCCCATTTGCCTGTTCTTCTGTGCCTCTTCTTCCTCTCCTCCCTAGGTTTTTTGAATGCTAAAGTCTTGATCCCCTTGGCTACTTTCTAATCCATTTGACTTAAATTGTTTCAGCTGTGTACAGATTTTCCTCACCAACCATGGTTTTGAGTATCCAAGCTTAATATTCTATAAACCATTTTGGCTACCACGGTATAAGGTTTGAGTAACCACAGTTTTCTGTGGCCTTGCATCAACCCGCCACCTGCCATTTTTCCCATAAGCCTTTTTCTTGTCAACCACTGTTTTGCCAACCACAGGAAATTTCAGGAACCTAACCCCAGCAGTTGGCGAGGAAGAACACCAAATCCTTGAAGGATTGTGTCACACGCTTCGATTTAGGAAGGTCAGTGGGATGAGGGGAATCTTTCCTGCACACAATTTGAATGGAACTGTTAACAATTATAATAGCATCCCCTTGAGAAGGCTGCAGGAGTTAGTAAAATACTACTGTCACTCAAGTTCAATTTTTTTTTTCTTAAATGCTGTTTGTGTGGGATTTTGTTTCTTTCAAGGTTCTGTGATTTTTTTTTCCTGCAGATTTTTTCCTGTAACAATTCTTTTTGAAAAATGTTTTTCCTCTAAATTGAAAAAAAAGGGGATTCTTCCAAATTTGTCAGTCTTCTGTCTGTTTTACTTCCAAGGCTGGTGCCGTTGTGTATATACTTATGACCCCACATTATCTTAGCACCTCAAAGTCTTTACTGTGTCTATCCACCCAGAATTCCTGTGGAATAGAAAAGTGCCATAATTCCTTTTTAACGAGGCACACGGAGTGACAGGAAGGACATTCAAAGTCTGTGGTAGAGTACATTTCAACCCGTTTCCCAAGCCCCTGGTTAGAACAATTCTTTCTTTCTTTTCTTGTTTTCTTTCCTTCCTTTCTTTCACTTATGCTCTCATTTTCTACGTCTCATCTGCCTTCCAGCTTTCTGGCACTCAGGTGCTGTGTACACTACTGTTTCGGGATAGTGTGTGGGCGCCATAATTAATTAGAGGGTGGTGCTCTCCAAATACAAGTAAGCTGAAAGCTATGGGAGCACAGATTTTGCAGAGAATCTTGTACATTTAGTGGGATTTTAAAAATGTCCACAAGTTCTTAATAAAATTTCTCTGTACATAAAAGCTTGCAGTATTCCAAACCCCTTTGATATGGATGCATAACCTTTAAAAGGATTTGGATTCTGCTTCATTTGAACAACTCTACTTTTTATCTAGAGTATAGACTTCAAATTAACAGTCTAGTCTGATTCTCCTCACTTTTTTATGGCTATCTTTAAGCACAGAAGGCTGCTATCCAGTTTCCCATGGTCAGTTAGCTAGCTCTTGAATATGTCTGGCAAAGTTCTCTGGTAGGAGGGTGCAGTAAAAACTGCCTGTCACTTTTTGGCAGAAAGTTCAGTCTGATATAAATCAACTTCCATTTGATTTTGGTAGGTCAAGAGTTTGGGAGACCTGATCCTGCATGAGACTACTAACATAAAACGGGCAGATGAGAAGATGCGTGTTCAACTCTGCTGAAATAAGTTGTGCTTCAGGACTGGGGGGAGGTTTGCCAGCTTTCCCATGAACACTTGCAAATAGGCCAGCAAGAGAAACTAGGATATATACTAGAACTTTTAGTATTTTTATAGGGTCTTTTATTTGGCGACTTTCTGTCTTTTTAAAGAAAAGTGACTGCCTTCTAATTAGGCTATAGATAACAACATTTGTCATGGCTATTTTGAGTTTAAGCTTTAATGTAAAGCTTATGATCCTCAAAAGAGGGTGCCAAAGCACTTAACAAACAGGTCAAGGTATTTGGCTCATGTAATAAAGCTGAAACCCGTGATCCATGTTTCACCGACCAGAATATCATGGACACCTAACCACAAGTAGATGAAAAGTGGCTAGAGATGGTCCCAGGAAGGAAAAGGATCATTCAAAATGTCATTAAAATGCCACTGCTTGAGGTGGAGCGTACTGAGCTCGACTCCCTAAGAAGTTGCATAATTCAGCTGATACACAATTAATTGGGTTCAGGTGAGTTCATGTGTTTTGTCAAACCAGTCAACCAGCTAGTGCTGGTTCATTGGGGACAGTGAGTGACTCAGAAATATTTAGCTGTGGATTTCCTCTCCTATAGCAATCGCAGTAGGATAGGTCTAGGCCTAGATCCTATTATAAGTACAGTGAAAGAAGGGGCACTATGTAGGCTTGTTGTTTTTTTTAGCTGTTGGTGTGACACTTTTGTCTCTGGGTGGGAGAGCAGTGTAGAGTTGCTTTATCCTTGTCTGTGCTTCGTGAGTGGGGAGTAAAAAGCAGCACTTTCAAGAACCTGGCCAGTGCCTCACCCACAGAGATATGGTGAGTCACTTTGGTGATGCCCAGCATTTTAAAACAAACTAAGGTGGAGCCATGGAAATCATGGGGTGGAGGAAGTGTGCACCTCAGGCAGTTTCAGTAGTTCAGGCAGTGTCATTACAACAGGTATCAGAATGCCTGCAAACCTGACAAAATGATTGTCCCTTTGACAAAATGATTCCACATCTGCCTTGCAGTCAGACATCTGACTCTTTTCTAAATAGGCATGTGTTTTAGTGGCCAATTATCAGTCTGCCTGTTGGTATGAATTCCTTCTCATATATTAGGCATCAAATAATTGATGTATGTCGCCTAAAGGACAACAAGACTAGTATATTACTGGAGCAGACAGTGTTGCATTAGCCAGACTTTGCTGATGCCTCTTCCTTAGATCCTAATGGGCTCTTGCCTAGGAACTGGGGTCTTAACATTCAGTCCTTGTGTGCCTACCTGCTTCTGCTCCTGACTGGTGTTTTTGTCTGTAAAACTACTGGAGAAACTGGAGTTAAGCAGTGGAGTACAATGCCCCTGACTGCTCATGGGACTCGGCTGTTCCCTTGGGTATGGGTCTATTCAAGATATCCTCCTGTTGGCAAGAAATTGGAACCAGAAAGAAAAACAGCTGGCATCTGATCAAGCCAGATAAGGTGGTGATGCTAACAGGAAGGACAAAGCACTGCAAGTAACTGTCAGGGCTAATTGCTCTGTTGTCTGTACTTCACAAAACTAATCCAAAGAGGTTATCTGTACCCCACTTGATTCCCTGCTGCTTCTGGACACCTAAATATTCATGCTGGATGGGAACTGTTTCCATTTTTGGCTAGTGGCAAGACTGCTCCTCTTCCTCATGGGTGCAGGTGAGGCCTTCCTCATTTCTAGTGTATCCTCCTATATTCATTTTGCCTGGGAATGGCTCTACGTGGAGACTGAAGCTTGGACTTTGTGTGAACTGCCCTTTTACCGGGATGAAATGGCTCCTTCTTTAATACTGTATGGAGTTAAAGCTGCTGTCCTTTACCTTTTTAAGACATGAGAGGTTTTGGGATCAAGGCATCTCCATGACCACCTCCCTCTGTGTATTCCCTGCTACAGCAGTCATGGTGATTGGAGACATGCAGGCTCACAGTTCTCCATACAGGCGAAGCCGTATGGAAACGATAGGATTTTCGCTTTGGCATCACGCAGTTGGCCAAATTCTAACCCTACCCAGAATATAGTAAATCCATAACAGCTCCACTAACATCAGTGTAGTGGCTTCAAACTGTCAGTGGTCTGGAGGCAGATCTTGGCGGTATGGTAACATGTCAGAGATACTCATATAAGCGAAGGAGTTAAATGATCTTGAGCACCTGAGGCACGTTAGCAGATGCGGTTTGGAGGGAGCACTTAACTGTTCCAGAGACCTGACAAATACAACCAGCTACAAGAGCATATCCCAAAACAGTGGTGAATGCAGAGAGAGTCAGCAGATCTTCCACTGCCCATCCACAAAGCTTACAGGTATTTCTCTGTCACTGTTTGATAGTATTCCTGGCTCTTTTCGTATAGTATTAGAGCAGTTGGGAGTTATTTGTGGGGCTATCATGAGCATAGACTCAATTTGTGTCTCTACAAGCATAGACTCAATGAAAGTAATTTAATTAGGCATGGTAATTGCTGTCAGCATCCAGTGGCTGAGCATAGTAGTCTTGTTCCAAGGAATAATTTTGAAACAGAAATTGTTTAACAGAGAAATGTGTTTTTATTTTATTGTATTTTTTTCCTTTGGGCTCTCATAATAACTTACTCACTCTGCCCCCTTTTGTGTAGTTTGCCAACCCTAACATTGGGTTAGGGGACCTCCCTTAAACTACCAGATACGGTTTGGATAGCTGGATAGGGCTGGCAGCAGGTCTGATGCTACATGCTTCAGTATTACGGCTGTATCTTTTGTATTCCTTCTCCTGGAATTGCAGTTCCATAGTATTGCAGAGTTCAGGCTCCCAACAGGATCTCCATTTTTGCCTACCTCAGGACTTCAGGGGGGTGTAACATTTGCTTATGACTACCCTCAATAGTTTCATAGTTTCATAGTTTTTAGGGTCGGAAGGGACCTGGACAGATCATCTAGTCCGACCCCCTGCCATGGCAGGAAAGAGTACTGGGGTCAAATGACCCCAGCAAGATGGTCATCTAACCTCCTCTTAAAAACCCCCAGGGGGGGAGCCTGCACCACCTCACTTGGAAGCTGGTTCCAGACCCTAGCCGCCCTGACTGTGAAGTAGCGCCTCCTGATGTCCAACTTAAACCTTCCCTCCGCCAGCTTGTGACCGTTATTCCTGGTCACTCCTGGCGGCGCTTGGGGGAACAGGGACTCCCCCAGTGCCTGTTGATCCCCCCTGACTAGTTTATAGCAGGCCACAAGATCCCCCCCTCAGCCTTCTCTTCTGGAGGCTGAACAGGTTCAGGTCCCGTAACCTTTCCTCATAGGACCTGCCCTGCTGTCCCTTGATCATGCGAGTGGCCCTCCTCTGGACCCTCTCGATGGCCCCCCTCTGGACATCCCTCTTAAAGTGCGGCTCCCAGAACTGGACGCAGTACTCCAGCTGCGGCCTGACCAGTGCCGCATAGAGGGGGAGGATCACCTCCTTGGTCCTGCTTGAAATGCATCTGTGGATGCACGACAAGGTACAGTTGGCCTTCCTAGCCGCCTCCCCACACTGCCGAGCCATGTTCATCTTGGAGTCGATAATGACTCCAAGATCCTTTTCCACCTCCGTGCTGACAAGAGGGGAGTTCCCCAGCCTGTAGGTATGGTGCCGGTTGTTCCTCCCCAGGTGCATCACCTTGCACTTGTCTGTGTTGAACCCCATCCTGTTCTCCTCCGCCCGTCCTTGTAACCTGTCAAGGTCTGACTGTAGCCTGTTGCTCCCTTCTATTGTGCCCACATCCCCCCACATCTTGGTGTCATCAGCAAATTTGAACAGGGTGCTTTGCACCCCCTCATCCAAATCACTGATGAAGATGTTGAACAGGGCGGGCCCGAGGACCGAGCCCTGCGGGACCCCACTGCCCACGTCCTTCCAGGCCGAGAAGGACCCATCCACTACCACCCTCTGGGTGCGGCTCTCTAGCCAGTTGGCGACCCATTGGACTGTGTGGGTGTCTACGCCACAGTCCCCCAGTTTCCTAATGAGAACGGGGTGAGAGACAGTGTCGAAAGCCTTCCGGAAGTCCAGGAAGACTATATCCACTGCTACCCCTGCATCCAATGATTTAGTGACCTGATCGTAGAAGGCCACCAGGTTGGTCTGACATGACCTGCTGCTGATGAACCCGTGCTGGTTGCCCCTGAGCATGCATTTCCCTGCTGGCCCCTCCTGGATGTGTGCCAGAATAATTTTCTCGAACAGCTTGCCCAGGATCGAGGTAAGACTGACTGACCTATAGTTTCCCGGGTCCTCCTTCCTCCCCTTTTTGAAGATGGGAACCACGTTGGCCCTCTTCCAGTCCTCCGGCACCTCTCCAGAGCACCACGAGTGCTCTTAAAACTGCGCCAGGGGACTCGCAATGACCCCAGCCAGTTCCTTTAGAACTCTAGGGTGGAGATCATCCGGACCGGCTGACTTAAAAACGTCCAGCCCCTCCAGCAGCTTCCTAACTAGATCCTCACTTACCCTGGGCTCAGGTGTGCCTCCCTCGGGGCCCGATGGGGGCCTAGCAGGGAGGTGGCAGTTCTGGTCCTTACTGAGGAAGACAGGCAAAGAAATCATTAAATATGTTCATCTTTCCTTTTTATGTACATCTTTCCTTTTTATTTCATTCAAATTCATAACCTGCCACTTTATTGAAAGATATAGCTGAACTAATTTGTGATATACATTGCAGTTTGCACAATACATCATGCTTGGAATGCAAATATAGGTCAAATATGAATGCTAATTTGACTGCATAGACTCTTAGTTTTCCTGTTGTACTAAAATACTGTTAGTACCATTAGCTCCCTGTACTGGACTTCTTTCTGAGCAAGGTCACAGGAAGATACTCGTGTAGATTTGGATGTCACCAGGTTTTATTTAGGTATTCCAAAATTAGGATTTAGAGTAGCAGGGAGGACTATGCTAAGAACATTTTATGTCCTCTCAGTGTTTCTCTTTGTAATTATGCTTTACACCATAAGTGGACACTCTTATGCAGTCCTTTATTCTTTGCTGGACTCCTCTATTTTATTTACTTGGGTTTATGAGCTTCTACTTCATTTTATGCTTTATTGCATTACTGTATGTCGGGGCCGAGGGGCTGTGGCCAGCAGCCCGGGCACGTGGGCCGGGGAAGTTGGCACGGCGGACTAGAATTAGGCACTGATGCTTGGAGGTTGATTAAAGATTATTTTACTTACACCATAGATGGTCGCGGTGCAGGCAGGAAAACTTGCTTGAGTTGCAGTTACAGACAAACACAAGTGGAGTTTGCTAGGCTCCACCAAAGACACACGCATGGAGTTTGCTAGGCTCCGCAAAACAAACACGATGAGAGCTCTCTGAACCGATACGAGAGTCCGAGCTGTGACTCTCAACGAGCGTGCAGGGCAGGGGTACATCAAGGATCGTCCGGTGACGGGGAGAGATTCTTGATGGCTGATCAAACCATCATTCGGTCCGAGATATACGTAGAAATCCACGAGATAATCATGGACTCCTTGCCGGAATTCTCTCAGATTTCTCTGGGAATTCTCGGAATCGGGGTTCTCAGGATCCTTCTGAGATTCTCGGAGATCTCCGACTTGGGCGGAAACTGCTCAAGCCTCTTATACGGCTAGCAAGCCAATCGCTAGCCGCCACGTGGGGATAATTTAGAAACAGCCAATAATGGGACACAAATTTGCATGCGAGTGGCGGGAACTCCTTTGCACCGGGGTTTTTCTCTCTGCAGCTGAGAATTGCACCATGCCAAGAAAGCTCCATGTGGCGGGAAATAATTCTGCAGTGCCGAAGCGCACATACAATCATTGGGTAATGACACTGTACAGCAGTCCAGGTGCTGGGTTGGGTGTCCTTATACAGAATAAACATTTTAATATGGATTTTCCTTAAGTTTCTTTTTCCTTCTTATGTATTTTTGCCTGCTGTCATTAAATGAATAGGAACCTTTTGCGGCCAGTGATTGGATTAGCTCTCAGTACATACTTGAAAGCAATAGAAATAAAGGGTAGAAGCTGTTTTTAATAAAGTTTGGTTTTGAAGGTTTGATTAGATTACAAGAAGGATCAAATTAACCAATAATTTGAAGCAGATTGTGCTCTAGTTACAAAATAGGCTGAGGGAGTCTGGACTAGTCAGTGTCATTGAGGGGCGTTTGTTGATATACTACTTGTTCCTTCCACTTCTCCCTTTCACAAAACTCTGGGACTGATGCACGTTGCAGGAGGATCCAGGCTAGCTGTGGAGAGGAAAATGTGCTGTTTCACTGCTGTTACCAGAATTTCAGGTTAATATTGGGTTCTTCTAAGCTAGGGACAGATATTCAAAAAGCCTGAGTCTGAATTGATTCAATCTTTGTAGGTTAGTCTAGCTTGGCTAGGCTGAACTGGTTTGTAACCAGACAGACATTCTCTCTGGACTGAGGAAATTCAGGTGCATGCCTGCAGTGGCTCAGGCTAGAAGTTGCGGGACACTAGAACAGCCTTCCCTTCCACTGCACTGAGCTGAGGTGGGGTGTGGCCAGGCCCTGACAGGACCTCTGATTAGGGAGGCCTGCCTACACCATCCCAGGCTTTTCCCTGCTCGCTGCTTAAGGGGCAGGAGTGTTGCCAGACCCCAGCACCCTGCTAGCACTCTGAGGCAAGGTGGGGTGTGCAGTGCTTGCATCTGTTGATGATACAGAGTTTTTCAATCTCCCTCCCTGCTTCTTTTTACTGTCTGCAGCAACTGGCAGACAGAGCAGGTCATCAGGGAGCTGTTAACAGTGTTTATCATCCCATCAGCAAAACAATAGCCTTTTTGCATTGGTTCAAACTCTTCTTAAATAGCTTACTAGCTGACCTGTTGATTTAGCTCCAAAAAGCCCTAAGCAGTCACTGTTCTGTCTGCCTGTCCCAGTGAAATTGAAGAGACACACACAGAGACATCTCTCAGCATTAGCTAGCATACAACATGCCTAGGGTCTATAAGGCTGGGGTTGGTGCTGTGGGAGATGTGTGTGGGGGATTCCTGCTTGAGCAGCAAGGAGGGAGGGGGGACTAGGGCAGGGGGAAGCCAGACATACCCTGCTGTACCTGCAGTCTCTGCTGGAGCTGCAGCCAGGGAGCAGAGGGGAGGGGCCAGCTCTGCTGTGGAACAGAGAGCCCCACCCAGCCCAGAGAGCATGCTGGGATGCTGGGAGAGTCTGATTTATCTTAAACCAGCAAGGGGTCTGGGACAGGTTTTGCATAAACTGGTTTGAGCCAAATCAGTTAAGTCTGATACTGCATTCAACTAGGTTTATCTCAAACCTGTTTCAGCCATTTTCAGACTGGTTTATGTACACTGAAAATGGTTAAAAAGGGAAAGTGTATGATATGAACACACAGAAAGGAGAGCTGACAAGTCCTAAGGAGGAGGATTTGGAGAATCAACAATTCTGTTCTGTCATGTGATAGAAACAAGCCAGGCAAACTTCCTGGAAATTTTGACGCCAAATCCAGATGGACCCTTTTCTCCCTCATTTGCCAATATAAGAACCAAAGAACTGCCATGCTGGGTCAGCTCAATGGTCCATCTAGCCCAGTATCCCATCTCTAACAATGGCAGAAAAAAAACAGTTGGCAAGCGTTTATGGACATCATCTTCTCTTCTCCCATGTGTTTTGTTTTTTTTTCCTCACCTGAGGACCAATGTTTCACTATCAGACACAGTATGGCATCATTGATTTTTGCTGTATTCTACATCCATATTTTTAGTTTCTGCTCTGTTTTCCTTTCTGTGCTACCCGTTTGGTTTTTGAGGCAAAATTGGAAAAATTAGTTACCCTAAGAGCATGTTCTAGACTGCTGTGTAAGGCTCAGTCCCTTTACACTTGTCTAACCATTTGTTACTCCTCCCTCAACCCTAGGTGAGGCTTAGCTGGATTCTCCACAGCTGGATTTGGTAACTCAAGTTCTAAAGTAACTTGACTACTGCTGGAAATGCATGATCAACAGCCTTGGAGCTGAATTTCACCTCCATGACACTACAAATCTATAACCAACACCTACAAAGTTTACAGCATTTACTGTAAAGCTCTCTCTCAACTCAAGCAGTTTGTTGCCACCCTGTTTTTAGGTGGGCAACTCCTGAAAATGGGATTCTGAAAAACAAGATACAGTGATGAAAACACTTATTGTAGGTGGTAAAGAGTGAAGCTATGTCTCTAACTAGGCACACTGATTCCCTTCATTAAGGAGACTCACAGAACCCACTTTTCTGCAGACTTAAGCAAGCAGAGGGTGCACATAATACAGAATGTTAGTGAGATAGATGTGTAACTCTGGTCAGTGATGGCAAACCCATTTGTCACTACTTCTTCCTTATATCTGTTTTCTATAATCTCTATGCTTTCTGGGGTCAGCGACTTAGCACCTTTTTGGTTTGGTAGAATTCCAGATATTATAAGATTCTGCATCCCCATTACTTCAATGAAGAGTTTCAGGCCAAGTAGAAAAGTAGACACGCACACACTTACACTTCAGCCTGCATTTCCCATCTGGCGTGATTTTATATTTGGAACAGTGATTTTTTTTTCTTCATTTCTCCCAAGCAAGTGAGCAGGTCCTAGCCACTGACAAAGACAGAATTCCTTCTTGATGAAATGGATCAGCTGTCTGATCCAACATGATGCTCCCTTTTTTTTAAGGGGCGTAGGTTGTAGCCGTGTTGGTCTAAGGACATAAGCAGACAAGATTCTTTGGGTGAATCTGATATCTTTTATTAGACCAACTTAAATAGTTGGAAAAAAACTTTAGCAAGCTTTAGAGCTTAAAAACCCTTCATCAGGCTGAGTAAGTCTCTGCAGTTGCTGTGTGCTCTTCCTGGATTAAATGAAAAGTAGAGAAGCCAGAGGCTGGACTGGTCTGCATGCAAGACAGGCAGTCAGTGAAGATGTAAATTGAGGAGTCAGTGGATGAGAGAGAGGCTGGGTATGGGGGGAGGAGAGGGATGAAATGTAGCAGTTTAACAGTGGAGAGGTTTTCCTCAAGGAATTCCTCAAGGACTGCACCGTCAAAACCTTGATATACTTAAGATATATCGATGTCTTCATCATTTGGACTGAAAACCTGCAATCTCTAATTGAGTTCTATCAGAAATTGAATAATCATCATCCATGCATCTAACTATCTCTTGAATACTCCAGCACCAACATCTCCTTTTTAGACACAATGATCAGTATCCAGAATAGTAAAATATAGACCACATTATACAAGAAACCCACAGACCAGCATACATATCTGCACAGAACCAGCAATTGCCCTAAACACACCAAGAAAGCTGTAATATAGAGCCAAGCCCTCGGATGCCACCGAATTTGCACTGAGAACACCCGGGATTGCCACCTTGCCAATCTTAAAAAGGCTTTCGCTCAACAAGGATGCTTCTCCAGAGAGAGAGAGATCTCATGTTTGAAAGAGCCACCTGGATACCATGTGAAGAATTGCTGCAGTACAGAAGAAAACCCCCCATAAATTGCACACTGCTGGTTATGACATATCACCCCTCCCTCGAACCCATACAGAAAATGCTCAAACAATTGCAAGCCATACTAGAAAGAGACCCTATTCTTAAAGAGATCTTCCCAGAACCACCCATCCTAGCCTTCAAACAAGCACTGAACCTCTCTAACCTCATCACCAGAACACACTGAATGGATCCAGACCATGCCATGATAAGAAATGCAAAACCTGCTAACATATCTGCACCACCCCCACAATTACTGCACCTCACAACAGAGCCATCAGCATCCCTGCATCTTACAACTGCACCTCCAGATATGTAATATAGCTCATCCAATGCACCAAATGCCCTGATGGAAAATACATAGGAGAGACCAAACAACAACTGCGCACCACAATGAATGCACACCGGAAATCTATCAAAGACGGGAATACCCAGTTACCTGTTGGGGCACATTTCTCACAAGAAAACCACTATCTCTCCAATCTGTCAGTCCTGATCCTCAAAGAGAATTTTTCAAAGACATTTGAAAATCCTCAAAGAAAACACTTCTCAGAGATGAGCCTATGGACTTCACTTCATCAACCTCCTGGATACAAAAAATCATGGACTAAATATAGACGTTGAATTTATGACGCATTATATCCTGCCTCACATCTGGCTCCCCAGGTACCTCTCCACTATTTAACTGCTACGTTCATCCCCCTTCTCCCCCCCACACAGCCTGTCTCTCACCCACTGACTCCTCAATTTACATCTTCACTGACTGCCTGTCCTGCATGCATACCAGCCTCTGGCTTCTTTACTATTCATCCCATCCAGGAAGAGCACTCACCAACTGCAGACTTCCTCAGCCTGACGAAGGGTTTTAAAACCTGAACGCTTGCTAAAAAGTTGTTTTCCAACTATTCAAGTTGGTCTAATAAAACATATCAGATTCACCTAAAGTTTCTTTTTTAAGTGCTCCTGGGAACAATAGTTACCGATGGATGCATGCAGTTGTATTCCCAGTAGACCCGAGGAGGTTTTTTTTTATATCTTTCCCTGGAAGAGTGCTAATGAAAAACTAGTGCATGTATTTTCAAGGTTTGTCAGTTACATCCTTCCTCCCCACAACTGTGGGTGGTTTGGGCCATATTGGTGTTTAAATACATAGTTTAGTCTCCGTGCCTTTTCTTATAGCTTCAGACTAACCTCTAAAACTGGGAAGGCCAAAATTACTATGTAAAGCTGTGCTCACAGCAGGAGTCATGAGCGAAGACAACATGGTGTCTGAATCAAAACAGGATGAACTATGCCTACCCTTCTTGAAGAAGGAGCCTCGACTGAATCTTATGGCTTGAGCAATTCTCTTATTTAAGTTGACATCGCAACTCCTCCAACCAAGCTTTTCTCCCAGGATTTGTTTTAAGCAATTGCATTGAGCATGAGAGTGCAGAATTTGCCTGATGTTGCAACAATTCACTTTCTGGAAGAAACTTTTAAGAGTTTTCTGAACAAGGAAACCATTGGCATTATGTACAAAGGTACATTTTCCCCTTCCTAAATATATGCAGATAAGCAGGCATGCAATGGATGGTTCTGGCTAGTTCCTATTCACTTTACATGTCTTAGTGGCACTTAGGTAGCCACATAACTGCATTTTTAATACTTATGCGCAGTTTGGATCACACACCGATAGTTATGTTCACCCTGCATTTCCCTGCTGGGTATGCTAAGTAGGCTGCACTTTGACCACAGAGGCACTGGGAAGGGAATAGATTTGTCCTGGAAGACTCATAATGCCGTGTAACTCATGACTGGCAGTGATGGAGGATGAGAGCCCTTATGCTTGGAGCTCTGACAAGTGGGAGAGTCTGTTTCAGACTGCCTTGCTCCTTTTTGCTTTGGAAATGAATGTGAAATAATCTGTTTTCAGATGACAGCCAATCTGTATATAGTTTAGATCTTTTGTTTACTGTATACAAATCTAGGCTCCTAGTCACTAGAGACCTGTTCTTTGGCTTTGTTTTTGCTTCTACTGTAAGACAGTAACTGAATGATTTTCTTTGGCACTATAATAGTTTGAAGGGCCAAGAGAGTAAAGAAATATGTAGACTCTGCCTTTGGGTTTTGCTATTCACTGACCTGTGTATATGTTTGTATGTGCTAACAATTGATCTGTGGAAGAAATGCTGATTTATTTTCTGATACCTTGCTTATAACTTTTTTAGCCTGCTGAATTATTGGGAAAGCTTTTAAAGAAAGACCATTGAAAGTGCTTGATTTGGTTGGTATAGTTCTCTCTGATGTCAAGCATTTGAAACCACAGAGTAATGATAAACAGATGGAACATATGGGAAGAGCTGCAAAAATAGTCTTCTTCCCTTCCAGAATGTTTTGCTGGCCTTTAAAATATTTTACAAATCAGTTTTTCAAGGTAACTTTTGGCTTCTGTTTTTTAACATAACTTGCAATTTGGGGGTGACAGGTTGCACTCGCATTTATATGTTCTGTTTTGGTAACTTTTTCTGTACACAACAAACTTCTGTTTTAAAAGAAGATTTCTGGATTTTCTTTTGAAAAACCTGTTAACCAGACCAGAGACTTGTGCTAGTAGTTTAGAGGTTTGCTAGAAACAAAGATATGCAAGTGTAACCTAAGAAAAATATTAAAGTTCAAATTCTCCCCTGGTTGGGAATCCTATGTTGAATTCCTACCACTGAAAAGGGAAATAAATGCATAAATGTGTAATATAGAGGCTGGGCAATGTACTTCTCACCCCACAGGCCAGATGAGCAGTGTGGGGCCAGTTTTGTAGGCTGGATCCTGCATAGGGTTGGGCTCCATGCTCCCAAATTAAGCCCTACACCTCCCTGGCCCAGCCCAGCACACCTGATTTAGTGGGTGGAGCCACGCTATCTAGCCTGTGGGGGTCCTCTCACGGGTGCAAGAATCTGGTGTAGCAGGAGAGCGGCATTAACACGGCCTGGCTCCCCACCACCAAATTTTCAGACCCGCAGGAATCCCTGAAGGCCAGATGAAACCAGTTTTGTGGGCTGGGTCTGACCCACAGGCTGGAAGTTGAGTATACCCCTCTTAAACTATTCTAGAGAGAGAAACCTGAGCATGGTCCCCCTTATCTAGATGCACTCCAATTACTTACAGGCAAAGTTGTCACCTTCATATGACAATGAGAGGCCATGGGCACATGAACAAATAACCATAAATTTAAGCTAGGATGTGAATTTACAGAGTATCAGCTTCTGCAGTAACTGCCCATGTGCATCTCTTACTCCAAGGTTAATATGAGGTAGATTATCAAATCTTTATTTACTATAAGGAAAGAGTATGCGCATGGGCAGTAATGTGGACTAGCCAGCATCCTGCAGGTAGCTTGGTATGGGCTGCATAAACCTGAGTTGTGCATTCATAAACACATCACCAACAATACAGTTATTTAGTCACCTTTGTAGGATTCACACATACACATATGATTCTGGGTTCCAGGACATTTACACTATCCCATATGCTTATTTTTACTTCCTCCACTTTCCTGGAAGCAATGTCAAACCAGCTGTGCATTCACCTGACAGCTGTGTCCCTTGGCAGAGTATATACTATAGTGTGTATACACTGACAACCTGTTCCTCAAGTGCATTTGTACAAAAATTCAGGATCAAGTTTATTTTTAAGAGATTGCCTGTCTCCAACACCATCCTCCCAGAATTGTATTCCTGATACAGAGTTCTGCAGTTGTGATTTCATGCATGATCAGGGCCTGAGCATGCTCTTTTCAAATCTCACTATAGTATTACTGTATTTGGTTCCTTGCTAAAGACATTTTGGGGTTCCTAGAAATCTTCAGGAAATACTGTATTGGCATCTTTGGCATTTTAGCCTACAAGACTGCAGGACTCCTTTCATGACCCACATTTGGAATCTCTTGTTAAGGTGTGCAACAACAAATTGGATTAGCTATTCTTCTTCTATTGATGGTCTGCATTTTAAGTGACAAGAGTGGGTTAGCTGCAAGACTCAAGAATCTTGCTCTGATGTTGTGCATTAAAAATCTCTGCACCCGGATTTTCAAATACCTTGATTTGAGTTCTACTTAGCGCAGTGAGAAAACAAAGAATGCCAGTGGAAGGATGTCCTATCACTAAGAAACCACAAAAGCTTGTGTATTGTTCCAAAAGCACTTGTGTTGGTGTCAGAGAGACCTACGGTAGTCTGGTTATGTCCTTGCAGATGGAAGAGAGAACCCTGCTGCCCTCCTAGTATCCTATAATTTTAACAAAAAGGTTTTTATTTATATCCTTAAAATTATAAGCTGCATTACACAAGAGTAAACAAAAACAGATTGAACATGATACACAGAACCAAAACTCTGCTAGTGCTGACAGTGGTAAGGTTGCAATTGAGAGAATTGTTCTGCCAAAATTAGATCAATGAACTTGCCTGGGTTTGCTGTGCGTATGTAGGAGTGAGAAAAGATTGAAGGGGGAGTGATATAAGAAAAACCCTCTCAACTTTTTCATTTCTCTCTGGTTTGACTATATCAGAAGGATTTTAGGGGGCTTGGCTTAGCTTTTAGAATAGCATATATTTGCCATCCTGTTTGTTTTGTATTTAATTATTTCTGAGCAGATGCCCACAGGGTCAATTATCTCAAATGATGTAAAGAAAAACAGTTGAACTATGCTGGCTGCCTGGCAGACTTGAATTTTGTCAGGAAATTCCAAATGAGGTATAAATAAATTCTCTGTAGCAATCCTGGGCTCTTTGCCTGCTGATGTGTCAGGAGTACGCATTCCCTCTAAGGCGAAGGAAAGTGTGCTTCAGACTTAATTTCCTGAAAACAGAACAGTGCTGCACTCAACAGTTACCTCTTCATAGAACAGTAAGTAAGACCCTCAAATAAAGGGAAAGGGGAGAACCCCAATTCTAGCTTTTGTTTTAATGGTGAACAGTTTATAGTTGAAGTTGGCATAATTGAAAACATTGTTGTGGATGTGTGGGGTATTTCTTTTCTTTTCTTTTTCTTTTGACATAAAGTTAGTAGTGTTCTCTCTGAACAGTACTTTGTTGTACTTCCAGTACTGAGGGAAGTTTCATGTCTATGGTTTTCTTCAGTTCTGGTAGGGCGTGTGTATGTTGCATATTGAATATTTCATGCACAGATGTATATTTTTCTCTTCCAAGATGTGCTTATGCCAACTTTTATGTTTAAGTGCATAAAATGCTTTACAATTATTTGCCTCAAGGTTTCAGCAGCAGAGAGAGAGCAAAATTTCCTTTTTAAGTGCCACTTTGCGGTGCTATTGATGAACATTTCCATTTTAAGTTGTTGTTTTCAGCTACTTACTTCGTTTTGAAAATTACCTTTTATGGGTGACATTTGCCTCTGCTTCATCTGGCTTCCGCTGAAGTTTTGTTTTTTTATACTTTGAAGAAAATCAGTTCGGGAGTCTGAGCTATCCAAGTGTGCAGGAAAAAAAGTTGAGATGCTTTGTGCTCTGAACACAAACAGCTTTTGTTTTAAAACCTTGAATGCAACACACGCAAGCTCTACCAAGGAATCAGTGCTGAATTTTTTAAAGGAGTGCACTGTATTTGAAATTGTGTATCAAGTATATAGAGTTGAATCCGTTTTCCACAAAGATGTCAACACATAGCAACCTGTGGTCTTCCAGTGCTCTATTTGTGGAATAATTCACATAGAAAAGATTTTTTTCCAGTTAATTTTTACAGTTGCAGAGAAGGGATTGAAGGGTTCTATTATAGTACCATACAGTACATTTACACCCCCCCCCCCCCCCCAAATTCCTCATGGTGATTTTCTGTAGTACAATCACTGTGTAACTGTTTCCAACTTCTCACCTATTCTGTGGCTTAAAGCATAAACATAATCTACTTATGTGAGTCCATGGCTGTGCCAGGGATTTAGAGGAGGAATGGGGAACAAATACTTTAGATTCAGCTGGTGCCATTGTCTGAAGTGCTGGCTTGGAGGTCAAGGTTAGGGTGGAGGGGGTAAGAGATGAGATAGAGATCTTCAAGCAAAGGCCTGTCTTAAATCCATATCACTTCCTGGCTAGCAGTAGGGGGTAGAAATTGGAGCCTAAGGAGGACAAAACGCTTAATTCCCTTGAGCAAACACTAGTTAGAGACTTGCACATGAATCCATTTGAGTTATTAGGAATTAACAAATGTTTCATTAGTTATCTTTTATATTATGTAATTCATGCATGAAAGCTGAAACCAACTGGCAAAGCACATAATAAAAAACGAATGAAATAAACTAAATCTAACAGGTGGTGGAGAGAGAACCTCAAGTAGATAAACTAATGATTTTTCCACCAGGGTACTATGCAGTTATTAGGTGTGCAAACACCTACCCACGATTCACTAGTTAAACCCAGAGATTTCAAATAGGAATACACAGTGTCAAAACCATTCTAACCTCTTGTGGTCTTTTTAAGTTCTTTGCAACAGAATTGCTCTATTGTTTTTCCATAGTTTAGAAGCTAGTGAAAGCTAAGCATGGGCAGTTTATGAGCGGTGCTTTCAGTCTAATCAAGCCAACCTGGACAGGCTCGTGAAGTGGGCAGACCTCACTCAACCTGATGTAATTTAATACAGAGAAATGCAAAGTGCTCCATCTGGGGAGAAATAACCCACAACACACTTACAGGCTCGGCAGTGCTCTGCTTGCCAGCACCACAACTGAACGAGACCTAGGTATCAAGAATGACAACAAAATGAACATGAGCCACCAATGCGATGCCGTACCTGGCAGAGCTAACCAAACACTGGCACACAACCACTAAGGCATCTTGAGCAAGGCAAAAGGATGTCATCCTCTGACTCTACTCAGCCTTGGTGAGACTGCAACTGGAGTACTGCATCCAGTTCTGGGTGCCGCACTTCAAGAAGGATGTGGAGAAGCTTCATAGAGTCCAAAGGAGGGCCATACACACGAGGCCTGGAGACCAAGATGCATGAGGGGCTTGGGATTGTTCAGTCTGGAGAAGAGAAGACTCAGGGGGGAGTTTCTTACAGCCTATAAGTATATCAGGGGTGTACATCAGGGTTTGGGGGAGCAGCTATTCACCATGGCCCCCCAGGAGAGGATGAGAAATAACGGGCACAAGCTAATTGAAGATCACTTCAGGCTAGACGTAAGAAAAAACTTTTTACAAGCCAAGTATTAAGGGTTTCGAACAGGCTCCCCCCCAGAAGTGGTACAGTCATCTACCCTGGCAATCTTCAAAAAATCTCTCGACACCCATCTGGGTGATCATCCTATCATTTGATCCCTGCAGTCTTTCTTGCCCATGTGCAGGGGGGCTGGACCTGATGATCTGTTGTAAGGTCCCTTTCAGCCCCTAACAACTATGAAACTAAGAAGGTGAAGAACCACTGAGAAACAATGACACACAAAGAATATACTGACCTGAGCTGAACATGCCTATTTTATATGTAGTTAAAAAGCCAGGTAAGCTGGGCTGAGCTCTTCTCACTCAGAAATCTCCAAATCCAAGAGAAGAGGAAATGGTGAGTTTACTGTTTAGTAAACAGTTTACTGTTTAGTTTAGTTCTTATGCATCAGCCCAATATTAGAGAAGGAGTAACTCTAAACAAGCATTTCTGTGCTAATCCAGTAGGAGCCCTCTCTGAAAATGTCCTTCTCTTCTCCTGTGGTCTAACTTTTTAAACCTACCTGCTTTCCCCAGCAATAACCTGCTCTACTGGCTTTCTTTATGCAGGAGTGCTCCAGCAGTTGGGTGTTGGAGGTGTCAGTTGATGATGCCAAGTGACTTTGAGAAGGTTAGAGGGTAAGGCATTGAGCTAATGCTTCAGTAGCAACCAAAAAGAGAGATGTAGCGTGGCACCTTATTAACAGCAGCCTCCAGCATTATATCCTGCTTTTTTTTTTCCCAGTGGTGATGGGGCAGTTTGGAATAAATTAGTATCTGTACTTCTTCCCCTATATTTCCAGCATGTAGCTACCCCAGTTCTCCTGAGGTCCCTGGGTCAAAGCTGGGGAAGGGAGTAAACAGCAGCCTCTTTTTGTTATAGCTTCAGTGGCCAGTTGCCATGGTACATTTGGAAAGTGTCTGCCTTGCAGAATTGCCCAGACTTTTACTGTACCAAGAAAACTAGAGAAGTTTATAGGTAGATTTCAGCCTAGCTGTCCTAGGCCCCTCTTGAAGGGACTTCTCACTAAAATATACAGATTTGTTTGAGCACAATAGGTCCCTGCACTCCATTGTGAACTGGGTATTTCTACAGTGTGCAGTTTTTGGTGGAATGGAGTTCTCAGCAATGAGTTTGATCTTTTATTTGGTGTTAATTAGCTTGCATTAGTTTCTCAGTCTTGAGCTCATGGTCTAGATAAGTGTCAGCAGCCAGTAGTATTTATTCTTGCCAAATTTCTAAGCCCTGCACGGTTGGGTCAGCCCTGGTCAGGCCAGCCCTATGTGGAGGGATCAGGTACTTTTCCCTCATGGCTGGATCAAGCCAGGGCCTGCCTGCTGCAGCCTCATGGCAGCAGGCCTCAGCTGGGCCCTTCCTGTTTTTCTGCATCAGGCCCCCATTTGATGTATGTTGACTTCATTGATGTGTCCTTAATTCACCACAGTATGCTTAAGCATTGCAAATAGGTGAAATAGAAGTCTACGCATCATGTGAGTATACTTTTCCCCCCCCCATAATCCGGAATAATTGAATATACCAGGGATCAGCAACGATTTTGGGCAGTGGCAGAAACCTCTGCAACCTCAACTTGTAAGATGTTGGCGTGTCAGGGGTGGATGGTGGGGGAGCTGTGAGGGGCCCAATCCTTGTTGTGGCAGTGCAGCCCTGGCCTCTTCCCCACCATCTGCCCCGAGGCACACGTGCCGAGCAAATTGCATTTGCATGCCACACTCTGGCACTCATGCTAGGGGTTGCCTACCCCTGTAATGTATAATCCTTTCACCTCTGCCTCCAAAATGGGATAGTACCATTCTCTTTTATCTCTGAAACAGAATATATATCTAGAAGACAGGGTAGACTTGCAAATTATAGACTAGCTAAAGTGTGTGTGTGTGTGTGTGCGCGTGCATGTGCGTGCGCGCGCGCATATACACTCGCACAACTGGCCAGTGTTAACACTATTGTGGAAAGCACAAGTCATCCATAGCATATGAGCATGTATGTAACAGCTAAAATTAAAGAAAAGCCTATTACTGCAAGAATTTATATCATAGACTTTGGTATCTAGGTGTTCTGCTTTTGTTGTGAAATAAATTTTAATTTTCTACTATCAAAGAAGTTACTGTCCGAAAAGTTCGTAGATTTTTAAAATGTTTAATACTCATATGGTTTTGATTTTAAAGAAAAAAGTGTCCATGATTATGAATAGAACATAGGAGTATAATGTACATATAACTAATAAAAATGCAGTTCCAACATCTAACAGCTCATTTTACTGCTCCATGGTTCTTCATTTTATGTTGAATTTAAATATATGATGAAGCCTTTTAGACTGAAGTAGATTTATTGCTCCAGTAAAACTTTACTATAAATGAAATTCTTTTTAATAACGAACTCAAAAAAACCCAAACAAACAAACCCCCAAAAAACAAAACCAAACAAACCAACAAACAAAAGAAAACTCTCCTGTTCATTTCAGAAGCAATAATGTGGTATTTCTTTAACTCTCCTTATGTGTACTAGTAGTAGGTGATGGATGGGATGGATGGATCACAGGCTTTGGAAACTTACTAGGGAAATATTCATTGGCTTCTCTTAAAAGTTAAGGGTTCAAGTCCACTTGTTTGGTTCTCAGGAAAGATGAGACCTATTAGTCCTTAAACATTTAGTCTAAAAGAACAAGCAGGAAAAAGGGAAAATCTTGCCGTTCCTTTCAGTTGATTACCTTTAAACTGGAGTTCAGCCCATTATTGTGGCTTCTGTCATTCCTCAGCAACATTCCTTCTATTTTTTTCTGGCTGATAACTCTGGAAAGAGAATGTATTATTCACAGTGTTATTTCAGTGGAGAGGATTGTTCTTGAATTGTGATCCATGATAAAATACCTCCGTGCACATACTGTGACCAGATGGAAAAAGAAGCCTTCAGATACAAGTTGTGTGAACCTTAAACTTAAGCTTTAAAAATATATATTAGATCACCTCTCTTCCTTTCTTTTCTGTGTCTTGACTCTCCCAGGTTCTTGACACAATCGTGGTTTGTTTCATTAATTAGAATTTTGAGCTGTAGCCCTACATGTGTCTAAATTCTGGTCATTTTTCTCACAGGGTACGTCTGCGCATGAGCTTTACTGCAGAGTAGACTAATTTGTTCCACAGTAAAGCATCACCATCTACATATCTGCTGCAATTAGGCCAAAGTGGACTAATTTACTCCGCCATCAGATAGTCCTGTCAGACACAAGGACTATCTGATGACAGAGTAAATTACTGTGCTTAAACATACATGTAGACGGTGATGCGGGCTCAAACTGCACCTGGTCAACCAAGCCAGCAGGGGTTCGTGGCCTAAGCTACACCACCTGGGCTCAATTTTCTCCTGTCACTGGGCACACGTGTAGACACTGCACCCAGATTAGTTTATTTCTGTGCAGTTTGCACCTGAATAAATTCACTCACATTTAATGGCACATGTAGACATGCCCACACTTGCTTATGTGCTACTTAGGGCTTTTAAAACTAATTGAAACACATCAGTTAAATTCTATATTCTTTGGCTCTCTAATTGAGAGAACAGAAGTGAGTACTGTAGGCTAGTCTAGGTCTGACTCAGTGCTTTAGTATACTGAAGTTCTTGTGCAGTACATCAGATAGGATCTAATTTAATGGGAATTGGCAAGACCTGGAGTGTTTAGACAGAGCCAGTCACAGCAGCATGCAGGAAGAGAGAACAGAACAGTGTGTTTGTTAAATGGTGTTTATGTCCAGTGCATGATTATTATGCAGTAGAGGAGGGAAGTGCAATTTGTGCACACTTCTAGATAACTGAATTAATGATGACAATAAGACAATGAAGCCTCTACAAAAAAGCCAGAAAATCTTGCTTCACAGTTGTTCAAAATGTGTATGTATGGTATAATATCTTTCTTTTTCCTTTCAGAAAGTTTCATAAATGAAAAAACAGTGTGTATTAAATTCTGAAGCTAAGGACTAGAGAGAGAGAGATTTAAAGTTAAGGTTTGCAAATCTAATAACAATAGCTAAGAGGTTCATTGTGACCCAGTGACGTGATTTAAGACTGAGATGCTGAGAGGATCTGAGAATAGTGTCTTTTATTTGCTGCACTGTCGATTTTGCCACTCATCTAGCCAAGGGTGAAGAAAGAGGCTTATCAGGAATCGATACTCTCCTGTGTCTGTTGCACTTTTGGGAGGGGAAGAGAAAAGTGGAATAAAATCTTTTGTTTATTCAAAGTCCCAAGATAATGAGACCTTTCCTTCTGGCTGAAAGGCAGCTAGACGCTTCTTTCTTTGAATTTAATCAGTACTGCTTTGTATAGCATGTGCTACTGAACGCCAGAGACTACAGGAGTAGGCACTTTCACAGTACACCCGGCACCTAATGCCTGCAAGAGGAAAGAGTAACATTCTTAATGTGTTTTATTTCACTTCCTTTTTAGTAAATGTTTTAAACAAGCAAAGTCATTTTCCACTCCCCAAGATACCCAGCCCACACTTAAACTTTTTTCTGTGCTTAGCAGGCACACTTATTCCAGCCCTTACTTTGACACTTCAAAATGTATAAAGTTTTGGCATGTGTCCAGTGTGCACTACCATACTTTTTTTTTTCTTACCAGATTGTATATCTTTGCCTCATTTATGTGTAATTAATTATTAAGACATTGTCTCAATTTGCTAATGGCACCGTAACTGTGTTGGTAGAGTTTGACCTGTGGCTTTTTAATGTGGAATAGTGTGCATTTTACTTTTTCAGTCATACGGCTTAAAAGCAGTTGCCAATTACTTGTTATGGACTGGCAGATATCAAACTTCAGTGTCCATGATGTAGCCAGCTTAAGTTGAACCGAAGGAAACTGTGTCACAGTATTAAATGCAAAAGATGCAAATTACATATAGGTACACCAAGAAGGCTGTAAAGTTGATATGGTTTTGGCGAAGTTTCAGCTGAGCAAAATCTAGGCTGATCATTTCAGGAGGAAAATATTGTACAGAGATTCCAGCCAAGGTCTCATGTCTTGAGGATATGAGTAATTTTCCATTGAAGTCCTTAGGCTGAGACTGGACTAGGATTCTGGGGAAGGAGATTAATACTGGGTGCCAGTGGGAACAAAAATATGGGGTGGGAGAAAAAAGAGAAATTGGATTTGGGATGAGGGGAAATGCAGCTGGATAGATAAAGAAACGGTGGGCAGGGTGGGAAGTAGGGAATGATGTGATAGGAGACTGTGAAAGTGTGTGAAAAGATTTAGATTTGAACAAGGACAGGGGATTCTGGAGAGGAAGACTAGGGCTGACTGTGATAGAATGAGAAACCTGAGGTATTGAGGTATGGAAATTGGGGATAAGTTAGGCAAGGAGAATGTGGGAGCAAGACAGGACCAGAGAATGGGGCACCAGGGGTCAAGTCTCTGGAGGGTGACAGGCAGGGTTGCCAACTGTCTATAAATTCATCAGCAGTGATTAAAAATTCAGGCTAAAAATGCCTGTCCATAAAGTATATATATACATTTTAAGTCCTCCATAAAAATAATCATGCTGCTTTGTGAAGCTCCCTTTTGGAAAGAAGTTGGACAGCCAGAGCTTCACTAAAGTGCAGACAGAGCAGAGCAGCCCTACCTGGTGTCTGAGCGGGAACGCATAACCTTTTATAGGAAGCCTTCTCAGTGGTTCATAGACTTGTCCCCTTCCTAGCCATGTGCTGCTGCTTCCCCTTCTGGAATACTGTTGGGTTGCACTTAGGATTCTTACGGGATCTGTGCTGGAATAGGGGCAGTGGGGGTGGCAGAGGTAAGGATAGGGGAGTAGGGGCTGAGGGGAGAGGCAGCATGATGCAGGGTGCAGTCAGGGGTGTCAGGGTGTGGAGTGAGTATGGGATCCTGTGGTGGAGGCAGCGTGGTGTAAAACCATTGCTGCAGTTGCACATAGTTGTCAACCCAAGTACATTTATTTATTTACGGCAGTAAGAACACGTCATTAAGAAAAAGTTTGTATATTCATGTTAGAGGACACTCATTACAATCCCCTGACTCCTTTCAGTTCCCTGTCTTATACAGTACCCCAATAATATATCTCCCAATTCCAATAAGAAACGAGGAAGAAGTTGTTAGAAACCAGTGTGCTTCACTATGCAACCCTGATTTATCCCCAGTGGCAAAACATTATATGGGTCATATAATTACATACCATACCATATCACCAAGCATGCACACAAGAGGGATAAATTAAGTGTACTCAGGCAAATTTAAGTCTGATATTTCCTAATTTCTAGTAACTTGATTTTGCAATCTTTGTAATGTCTTTTTTAATGCATGTGAGCAATATATAGGTACCTAGATCTTCTGGTCATTTGCTGCTATTTAGAAAGCAGCTTGAGGGTAGACTTGTGGGAAGGAGCACCAGCACTCCAGTCTTGCAGTTGACAGCATATAGGCTATGTGTTTGAGTACAGAGAGGTCTATCCACAGTTTGTTTTGGGGGCTTTAATTTGTTCGGGTCCATTCTGATATGTTTTTTTTCCTCCAAGTTTTGCTGCTGCTGTTGCAGGTCATCTGTTTGCAGAGCCCATGTTAAAGAATGAGTATGAGGCACTTGCACTTCATCTATTGCTTGGTACCTCTTATTGCTCATCCATTGCTGCAGAGGCCAGGAAGTACAACTGGTCATTAAGAAAACACTGGTAGTGACTATATAGAGGGCTTTTGTCAAACTCGCCAGTTACACGGGAACACTAAAGATAATGGTCTCTAATGTATTTTCCCCACCGCATTTATTGGGTCATTTCTCACAATAGTGGATGCAATATGGATCTCTTTAAAGACTGCCCATGTTTACCTAAAAGAGCACCAATTTTAAAATCTTGTACTATTTACCAAATGAAATAAAGTTGTTTTCAGGTCCTGCGGCTGCCTACTGTGTGTGTCTGCTGCAGAAAAACTGGATGTGTAGCTAGTATAGCAGCCTATTGGAGTAGCTTGTAGAGCCAAGTACAAAACCAGCTGATGAATAAACAACATTGCCTGGAGACTGAACATCTATTTTTAAGGAGGAATTAAAATGTAGTGACCATATTAAGTAAAAAAAAAAAAAAAGAGAGAGAGAGAAAGTATATACAAATGACCTTTTTTGTGATTATTCACAGTATGGGGAAGGTGGAATGGGTGGAGGATACTGCACCTTTAAAAGACTAACAGTTCATTTATTATGAAAAAATAGTGTGTGTTGAACAGCTGAGATCCTAAGCAGCAGGAAAAGGCAGTTTTCAGTCCTGCGTTGAAACAGAAGTCATAGGCTGAGCTCTCGCCAATGAAAACGTGTGGTTTGCTTGGCTAAGTTTACACTGATGCAGACTTTTTATTTCCTTATGGGGTGAAGAATGAGAAAGCCGAGAGGCTGGGCTAGAGTGAACAGAGAGCTGCTTTATGACACACGAAGCTGGGACAGCAAGGAGAGGAATCAGAGGCCTAGGTGTACGTGGATGGGAAAACATACACTGTAAAGTATAGGAGATGTATAGTTAATTCAGGTAAAAGAAAAACTGATTTTGTGAGCCCTCCTGTTTAAACATCCCTGGCTCCTCTAGTCAGTCCCTTATTTTGCGGGGAGGTAGGAAGAGCAGGTTACGCAGTCAACTCTTACATAAATATCCTGGCTGAGGGAGCACGACGGATTTGGTGACGTTTTATTTAGAATGCTTTGGTGACATCCGAGCCCAGTGTCTGCAGGGAGCTGAGCTATCCTGACATCTGAGCCGGCAGTTTCTCTTTTGGTTGTGGAATTTTAGACTGCGCTGGAAACAGGTCTGGTTGCATATTTTTAGTGTGGGGTCTTTATGCAGGATTGAAATAAGAGACTGATGAGCAGCTTCAAATTCAAGTATGCCCAAGGAAGAGATCTTGTACCTCTGCTCATGCTGAAGGCAACAGTTTTCCGAACAAAAATAATCTCGGATCAATTCTAAGGTCTAATGATAACAGTAAATTGAAGAGGAAATTTGTTGTTTTTAACACGGTTTTTTCAGCCTAAAGGAACCTGAGCCTTCAGATGGTTTGTTGGAGCATGTGGAACCAACCCCCTGAGTCTTTCATGACAGATGAGCATGCATGAAAGTTAGTTGTGATGCGGTAGTATTGCAGGAATTCCTGAGAGAATGGTTTAATGCTGTCAGTAGTGCCTTTTCTGTGCCATCTTTGTACAGCTGTCAGAAAATACATGTAATATGTACTCATGCTTTCAGTGTTTAAAATCCTGACGACTAGTTTGAAACCTGAAGGCAAGTTTTGTACATATGTGATAATATTTTTAAAGTTAAATCAACAGAATATTAAGATGCATTTTTCAACGTGGATGTTCAGCCTCACAATCTGCTTTTCAGCTGTATAGTTTAAACAGAAGCTGTTTTTGTTTTTCAGTGTGCTGATTGTGTTTTTCTTTTACTTTACAGAAAAAGAGGAGAGTCATCTAAATGGAAAAGATGACAAAGAACAGAAAGATCTCTATTTTGTGGAAACTCCTTACGGCTACCAGCTAGATTTAGATTTTCTCAAGTATGTGGATGATATACAAAAGGGAAACACCATAAAAAAATTAAACATTCAGAAGAAGAGGAAATTAGTTCCAACTTTTCCAGGTACCAAGAACTCAAGTGTCCAGTACAGTGGATGGACCTCAACTGAGTCCCTCTCTTCCTCGAACAGTGATGAAAATAAGCAGTCTTTCCTTGCAGCGAGGAGTCAAGTAGTGTCATCTGCCACTGCAAGGCCTTCTGTTTCTTTTGAAGCATCCCCTGCCTTCTTAACCATCCCTGAGAGCAAACAACTTCCTCCTCCTTCACCACAGCTTCCTAGGCATAACTTTCATGTAACAAAAACTCTCATGGAAACACGGAGAAGACTAGAACAGGAAAGGATAATGATGCAGGTGACTCCAGGGGATGTCTGCCGGCCCAGGCTTTCCAGCTTTGGAGGTCTAGGCTCAGCAAGCTCTCTTCCTTCCTTTGTAGGATCCAGCGGGCACAATCAGGTGTCTCCGCAGCTTCAAAATGGGTGTCAGGGCAATGGAGACTACAATGTCTGTCTTGGGTTCTCCTTGAACAGCTCCATCCGTCATAGCCCAATGAGTTCTGGAATATCAACACCTGTGACTAATGTCAGTCCAGTGCATCTGCAGCATATCCGGGAACAAATGGCAGTTGCTCTCAAACGTCTCAAAGAACTTGAGGAACAAGTTAAAACCATTCCTGTGCTCCAGGTCAAGATTTCAGTATTACAGGAAGAGAAAAGACAGATGGTGGCAGAACTCAAAAGCCAAAGAAAGCCCAGTCAGAATGAAACATATGGCTTCAGAAAGCGATCATATAGTGCAGGGAATGCAGAGCAATGGGAACATCTGTCTCAGGTTAGAAGAGGTGGAGAATTGTACATAGACTGTGAGGAAGATGTGGAGCATGTAGAGCAGAGCTCACAGAGGATAGAGGAGTTTAGGCAGTTGACTGCTGAAATGCAGGCACTGGAGAAAAAAATCCAGGACAGCAACTATGAAATCCCCTCTAATCTTCGTATGAACAGGGATAGTCTAGCAAGAGAAAGCAGGTCTGTTGCTGTGGGGGCTGATGAAAATATGAACGATGTGGTCATATATAATAGATCTTCCAGACAATGCAGAGAGGTAGCTGTGGGAACAGAGAAACAAATGAGAGATTCTGGGGTTGGGGTGACCGAAGGCATGCTTGGTGTGACAACAGAAGCAGAAAAAGAAATAGAGCTTCAGCAACAGACAATTGAAGCCCTTAAGGAGAAGATCTACAGACTGGAGGTTCAGTTAAAAGAAACAACTCATGATAGGGAAATGACCAAATTAAAGCAAGAGCTGCAGGCAGCTGGTTCAAGGAAAAAACTGGATAAAGCTGTGATGACTCAACCCCTTGTTTTCAGCAGAATGGTGGAAGCTGTTGTCCAAACAAGAGACCAAATGGTAGGCAATCATGTGGATGTTACGGATTCATCCATGGGGACTTATCTACAAGTGAGCAGTGTTGGAACATCATGTAGACCTGTTGTGAGGAGTACAGCTGTGGGCCCCGAACTGCCAATGAATCGATGGCTTGTGAAGGAGAGACCAGAATTGTGTGACCAGTGTACTGGGAGGTCCATAGAGAAGCACGATAAGTGTGTGGGCATAGAAATGAGTGTTTGCGAAACTGGCATCAACACAGAGGAGTCTGTGGACAGTTTGAGCCTTTGTAAGACAGAACAGGAGATCAAAGAAGTACGATCAATAGGCTGTGGAGATTGTTCAGTGAATGTGATTGTTTGTCCCCCAAAGGAGTGCATGTCCCGTGACACGAACACAGAGGCAATTTGTAAAGTAGAGGCTACAGTAATGGCAGTGCCTCACACTGCTACCCAGCAAACTGGTACAGTATTGGAGGTGGTAAACCAGTTCACCAGTACAGAAACAGTTTCTCTGATGGATTCCAGCACAAACACTGTTTGGAGCGCTTATGACAAACAGACTAACACTGTGAGCGTGGAGACAAGGACTGTGGCAGTAGGAGATGGTAGGGTAAAGGATATCAATGCATCTGTTAAAACTCGTTCTGTTGGAGTGGGGACCTTGCTTTCTAGTTACTCTAGCTCTGAAAAGCCTTCTGTTGTAAAGACCAAAGACTGTGGAATAGGACAGATAAACATTAATGAGAACTATTTAGTTGGTCTTAAAATGAGAAATATTGCTTGTGGTCCCCCTCCACCATCAGTTGTGCCAGCCAGTACCAGAAGTGTTGGAGTTGGAGATGAACCTGTGTATCAGTCGGTGAGTGCTTTAGTGGAAAGTTCTCTCCCTCCACCTGAAATGAGGACGGGTATAGATCACTATATTGAGCGTGTACAGAAGCTGCTACAGGAACAGCAGATGCTGCTTGCTGAAAATTATAGTGAACTGGCAGAAGCTTTTGGAGAGCCTCACTCACAAATTGGTTCTCTCAACTCTCAGCTTATCAGCACCCTTTCGTCCATCAATTCTGTCATGAAATATGCAAGTACTGAGGAACTACGGAGTTTAGACTTAGCTAAACAACAGTGTATGGACAAAAGTGCTATAACAGGTATGCTGAATATGCAGAGAGGGGAATGGGGGGAGGCAAGGGAGAGGCAAAGAAACTGTTCCTCTTTTCACTAGCATGGTGTCTTTGTTGTCTGGAAATATTTCATTACCCCAAAATAATCATAGAATTATACCTGATGAAATGCAGTATATAAAATGATTGCTGTTGTGTTCTATCTGCCTCTCCTCTGTCTCTTTATCAGTAGAAAAGCTGGCAAAGAATAAGGCTGTCATAGTACTGCAACTGCTAAAATATTGAGGATGATATAAATGTTTATATTGTTATGTGAAAAAAGAATTAGTGACTGGATGCTGGTAAACTTCTGTTACTTGAGAGATTTCCTCCTTTTTTTTAAATAATTGTTAAGATGATATAGTTTGACATCCATAGATGATGCTACTCTCTCTCTCTCTAATGGCAGAGTGCAGTTCTTTTTTAAAGAAAAAAATGTCAATATTGTGCCATAAATTGGATTTATTGTACAAAGCTAAGAACCTTCTTTATAGTAAACTTTACAGTGAAGCAGTAGGCAACATGTATTTTGGCATAATGAAAATGTATTATCTTCTTTGGATCTATGCAACATATGTTATATAAAATGTTATCTTTCTGGCACACTTTTACATGTAAGGCTTACTAAAGGTAATGATACAATAATAATAATAGGACTATCCAGCAGGTATTAAAATAGCACTTAAACTAAACCAGAATTTTAACTAGCTGTTAATCTGCCATTCCATTCCTCACTTTTCCTATATCATGTCAGACATCTAGAAAGTATGTAGATACAGATGGAGAAGTATATCATCTTCTACTGAAAATATTTTTTCCTGGGCTTTATATTTCACATTCTTGTTGAAAATATTTGGGAATCATTTTGTTCTGTCTTGTAATGACATTATCTTTAGCAGTGACAGCAGAGAGTGAAGTCTGTGACTACGATTAGTCATTTTATTACTTGTGGTCAGAATAACATGCACCAGTTCTACATGGATTTTGAACTATAAACATGCGTCTCATTCCTTTGCATGTTGTTGGGGTAAGAAGACATCATAGATTTTAAACCTAGCCAGTTGTTCTTCTCTGAGATGTCAAAATGATTCGGTTCTACATTTGTCCTTAAGTTTACTTGCTGTTTCTGTAGGAAATTATAACTAAAAAAATGTTTCCACCTCTCTTGCAGAGTGAATTGTCAGCTTCAAAAATAGGACTCTGCAGAAGAGAGGGAAAAACTGCCAATACATAAAGTACTGATTACTGTGCAAAGTAAACTGAATAATTTTTAACTCTCAGAGAAGAAAAATAGATTTTTCTCCTCCCCACCACTAAATTCTTTCACTTATAATCTTAGGCTATATGTAACTAGAGGTTTAAAAAATCAAGAACAGTTATTTCTAGGTTAACACTAGGTTCTTCTAAAATTTTATCTCAGGTGCTTCATCAGTGAGCTACTACAACAAGACCACGTAGGTAATGTCTGCCTGACACGATGCTGGTTTATACAGAGGTACCTGGGCTGGCTCTGACCCAGACAGCTAGGGTACGAGAAGCAGGGTAGCTGCATTAAGAGTGCTAACTAATTAGCCCTGCTGAGAAGCCAACATGGTGGCACTACTTTGAATACTTCAGCTAGGTCAGGTGTCTGTACATGACATTGTGCGGTACCGTGTGAACGTAACAATGAGAGGTTTTTTTTTAATGTTAGTGTCCCTCTAAATGTGATAGAAAAGAGGCTCTGCTACAAGCAGTTGTCACCTTCTTGCAATAAATCTGGGTGGCCAAAAGGTATCAAGCCCTGATTGGGAATTAGGAAAGTATTAAAGCTTGTGCCTGCTCACATACTGAGTTGGAGGATAAATGTGTTACCTTATTGGTTCCCTAGGACACGGACTCCCAAACTGTGGTACACATACCCCTGGGGCAGTACACAAGACACCTCTGGGGGTATATGGGAGAAATTGTGTCATGGCGGATTTAATTTTCGTTATGGCATTTAAGGGTTTAAAATACAAAACATATGCTGGTAGGGGTATGCAGGCAGCTGGTAAATCTGGAAGGGGGTATGCAATAAGAAAAAGTTTGGGAACCTCTGTTCTAGCACAAAACTAGTAGGTGAGGCAAATAACTCCATGAGATGTTGTTTGCACACAGGATCTATTACTAGTTGGTACTTCTCTTGGATGCAAAAATAATCTTCTTTTTTTTTTTTTTTTTTTCCCCCTCATAGGAGTGTGATTCACCTGTACATATGCATTTCCTTTTACTAGTTTAGGCATTGCAGGAAAATCGCACCTTAATTATTTATTAAAGTCAATCTCCACTGGAAAGGACTTGCCAAATCATGTGCTTTTTGCTTGAGATCTTTTCCCTGTTTATATTCAATCATATCCTACCTACTCTAGTGACTGTTTCTCTCTTTAGTCCTAGAGAGCCAGCATAGCTAAAACAGCCAGCTGGATTCTATTTCTCTGACTGTTTCGGCAGAATTGTTTACTAAGTTTTAATCAGCTGTACCTTTGCAAAAGCACTGAAGGCTGTGGCTTTACACAGGTAACCAAGAGAGTCTAATCTGGCCAGTGGAACCTTTCTTTTTTGGGGGGTAATTCATAGAAAAATAAATCTAATTGGATGGACCTATTTTTCAGATCCCAAGTTGAGTTGACAGGATTATTTTTAAATACCAAACTAAAAAGAAATTAACTGAGCACGTTTGATCCTACAGAGCCACATTTATTGTGCATCAGTGAATTCTACCAGGCTAATTTTACAGTTACTTTTCAGAGGAATTCCCCTCATTATATCCTGAGGGTAACCTTTAATGTACAAGCTAAATTGTTGCAGTCGGGGACATAAAGAGACTAGGAGGGCATATTGTCTATGGATTTTCATATAATTTGAAGCATTCCATGCAACTCTGGTATACTTTCCCAGGAAACCTGAATTGCTATTTCTTGAAAAGACGTCCAAATTTCTAAACTACTCTCTTTTCTCTGTGCGAGTAAGTGGGAGGAGGAAAGTTAGAAGAGCAGGATGAGGTGACAGTATATGATGTTATAGGTTGTCCGTGGCTGATTTGAACAACATGCACAAGGAATGAAAGTACTCTTGCTACCTTACCCCTCTGTACCATTCTTACAAACATGCTGGGCAAAGGACATGTAATATTCAGTGAACTGATGTAGGTTTGTTTGGTTTGCCTGTTTTTTCCTTTTTAACCTTTAAAGAATTTATTGCAACTTGTATAGGATGGTTTAGATCAGGGTGATTCTACTTGGAGCAGGGGATTGGATTAGATGAGGTCCTTTCCAGCCCTACTTTTTATGATTCTAATATGAAAAGCAACAAGATACTTTGTTTCCTTATTCTAAAAATCTAGTGGTTCAGTGTTTTAGCTCAGCACCCAATTTCAAAAAATCAGCTGACAACAGGGTGCTGGGTTCTGAGCATTTATGAAAATCTGCCTTTAAGATTGTTTTAATTTTTTTAAAAGTTTCCATTGTAAACTTATTTTTTCCCCTAAAATTGTGTACATACAGGCATAAATGTCATATGAAGTCTTTTCTTTAGAAGTATTTTGTAGTAGACTAGCTTGAGTAAATCCTGTAGTACCCCTCAGTACAACCTGGCACAAGTTTGATATTCAGGGCAAAGAACTTATTCAGAGGTTGTATCTCATAGTTCCAAGCATATTTATAAATATCTGATATGGGCAGATTCCCATTTTCCTAAAAGAATGTGGACCTCATGTTCAGCTACAGCAGGGGTTGGCAGCATTTGTGGACTGTGTGCCAAAACCCCCCGCAACGTTCACTTGAAAGAGGTCAGCATGCCAGAGGCTGGTAGCAGGGGAGCCAGAGAGGGCCCAATCCTTGTTGTGGCAATGCAGCCCCAACTCCTTCCCTGCTGTGCTTCCCAAGGTGCACATGCAGCTGCCAGTGGCAACAAGCTGGGCTGGGGCTCCGGACCCCAGTGTAGCTGCTTGCAGCTTTGCAGTTGCCTGCTGCGAGCAGCCTGGACTCTGGGTAGGCCCCTGCCACAGAGCCCAGGTTGCTTGTTGCAGGCAGCTACTTGCAGCTTCGTGTCTGCCTGTCACAACCAACCCAGGTTCTGGGTAGGCCCCTGCCATGGAGCCTGGGTTGCTTGCAGCAGGGCTTCCAGCCTCCCTGCTGCTTGCTCCATGGCTATATATATATAGCAAGAGAGAGAGAATTCATAACCTTTTTGTGTGGATCTAAGTTCACAGCATCTGATTTAAATGAACTTAGGTTCATAAAAGATTGTGCTCATGTATGTCTTAGTCTATAAAGGTGCATATATACTCTGCCTCCTTTTATGTCAAGTGCAACATTGTGAGACACTTTCATTTGATGTTCATCAACCAAATTAACAGTGGTTTTGGTCTGACTTTATCCATGTTTTGGATGGAAAAGAAAACATTTATAAGCTGGTCATCTGCTTTTCAGCACACTTACTTTTGTGTCTACCCTTTTTAGTCTTAAATCACCTAGGCTCTTTGTAATCCAGGATGAAGTTTTCTAAATGGGCTTTAAAAATTCCTGAATTGTCACTAGGGCTAAGGACAGAAATTACATACAAACCAATATAAGTGATCAGAAACTGGTTCAAATCTGTAACACAGCAGAAGTTTATATAATGCACATATAATGCACATAAACTGCTTTCAAAATAACCAAAACCAGTGTGTGATTAACCTGGATGGATGTAGAAGCAGACTTAACTGATTTCGATTAAATCAGTTTATTGAACTTCTGTGCCAGATCCCCACCAGATTCAAGTTAAGAGTCCTTCAGCATCCCAGGATGCTTTGCACCTTCCCTGCAAACTCTTCCCTTGCAGGGTGGGTGGGCTAGTTATGGTCTAAGCTGTCTGTTCCAGCTGAGCAGGGAGGTGTGCTCTCGCAGTTGTGTGCTGCCCCCCCCCACCCCCACCCCGCGCCAGCCCCAGCTTCTGGCCTGGTCCACTGCAGGCATGTGGCTGCATTCCCAGTATCAGAAGTGAAAGTCTGGCCACTTGCTTATCAGTTCAATCTATGCATCTTGGATTAAACTGTGAAGATTGAATTGATTCAGCCTTGGGCTTTTTGTCTGTCTGTACTTAGCCTAGCAGTTACTTGATGTGATTAATTACTGGTCCCTAGCATTTGGAACCTCCTGTCAACTGTCACATGAGTTCCCAAAATAATAATCCACCCTCATCATAACAGTCAATATGTCAAATACATTTCGGTGCCAGCAGCTGAAAAAAAATAATACAGTTAGCATGCTCTTGTTTTGTGGTCCCCTGTCCAGTATAACACCAGTCACCACGAGGTGAACCTACCATTGGTGCAGTGGAGACAGATTCATGGTGCATATTGCAATAAAGCACCTTATAGCCACTCTGTTTGGTTGACTACCTTAGGTAAAACAAGAGGTGGCAAGAATGAATTTGCCACTTCACTGAGCTCATGGAAGGACAGAAAAAATGTAGGCAGACAGAAACTTTCATTCAAGACAAGTTTAGCACAGCTTCTGTTTGGCCAGCAGGTCCATCTGTTTTGGTTCTTGATGGTAGTGCTGTTTCTAGACTGTGTGGATTATGTACATTGTCCATGGGCAACAATTATCAGGCCGTGGGAAAGAAGAGTATAATTTTGGTTAATTCCACTATAATGTTTGGCCAGCATTTGGCAGAAACAAACTTTTCCTCAGTAGATTATTTTAACGCTTGAGTCTTTTATTCGTGGTTAGGGTTGAATAGTGCTACAAGGCCCTTAATCCAACATGTCAGTTACTGTAAGAGACACAGGCTTGTCAGAGCTTGTCTCTGAATATGACATATTATAGACTGGCTTGTGAAGAGCAAGGGTTTGACAGGTGCTCTGGAGCAGCCCGGTGACAGATGCTAAGTAACTATCTGCAGTTCTAGTGACATTGCTCACAGCTGCCTGTCCCTGGAAGCACTGGCATTGTCGTCTGATGGACAACATGAAAGTGATCAGTTCTACCAAGAGAAATTATTTACATGCATTTGTTCTGGGGACAAATCTGTCAATTTACCTGCATTTTGGGTGATTCTTGAAAGTGTTACCTGTTCACCCTTTGAACACTCATTAACCTCTCTAAGTCGAGGTTGCCCAGGAATCTCCTGTCTGATAACATCCTGAGCATACGGTAGTGATTCCCAACCAGTGAGGTGTGACTGCTTGTGGGTTATGAGAATGGTTTCATTTTCATTGGTGCCCATGGGTAGGGGCAGGGAGAGAGATCCTAGTAGGGGAGAGGAAGGATCACCTTGCTGTCATCTAAGTTTGTTTTTTGCAGCATCCACAGTCTTGCTGTAACAGTCCTATGAGCTCTTTTCAGGTACCAGCAAACAACAAACTACATGTGATTTCTTACTGAGCCATGTGTTCCAAAGTTAATTATAGTTGCAGATTGTTTCAGTGTAGGACTGTGGGCTACAGTGGATTGCAGAAAGACTTGCAGATTATGTACCCAAGTGCTTTCTTATTTAGTCGATTTAAGAGACCAAATTTCTCTACCGCTTCATACCAAACATCCTTATTTTTCCTGACCTTTTCTAGTCCTGCTGGTCAGGGGAGGGAGAAAACTATGTGCACCAAGGGTAGGCAACCTTTTCTGGTGGTGAGCCAGAATGACCCACCCTGAGTCAGGAGTGGGTGGACGGGTGCTAAAATACTGCTGCCACTGCCCCTCGGCTTCCCCAGCAGCACAGAGAGAGCATTTGCAGCCAGCATCTCCGGCTTTTTGAAGCCTCATATCCATGGGCTGAATCCAAAGGTTCTGTAAGTTAGGGAAGACTGTAGGTTACCGACCTCTGATATTCAGCTGAGATGCTACAGCAATTTCTCCTTCTCCTTAGTATCCCATCTTCTGTATATCATTGCAGGGAGGAGTAGAACCAGGGAACAGAGAGATGGAAGACACCAAAGGAGCAAATGGAAGCTGCATGCCATATATTGCACACCTTTTTGTAAAGGTAGCAGCACATTATGATCCAATGTGGTGCAGAGATTTCATCCTGATTATCTGCCCGCTCCAACCCTTGTACAAGCTCATTTCTATCACCACTCCTGTGGTGCATTGTCAGTTCATGAATTCAGGTTCCCCAGGTAATAATAATAATAAAAATAATTTATGAAAATAACCTGACATATCTGAGTAATTAAAATTGGAAGCAGCCATCCTATTTGTTACATTTTAGTGAGACTTTTCAGAATACTTACCTTATTGAAGTGAGAATGAGAAGTACAGACATACCTGTTTCAGTGCCTGGTTCTAATTTCACCAAGGCTGTGAAATGAAACTTTGGGTAAGGGCAGACTTTAGCTTGGGCTGGCTTGTTTTTAAAGATGATGGTTTCACATGATGCAACCAGAACATTTTTAAGGATTAATTCTCTATGTCTTGTGCAATGAGGTGGTTTAAATCCTCCTTCCCACATTCCAGTTAGCTTGCACTGCTATTTCTGTCTGACTGGCATCTGCTATGTGCATGTTCATTATTTGTTGATATTAATCTGGCCCTGAAAAAGTCCACTGACTCGGGGAGAGTATAGGAGGCTGTCACAGATGAGTAGCATTTAACTTCTCTGCATAACCTGAATGTTTGCTAGAAAAGTAATTCCTGGTGTTTATGGTATCCAATGGCTTCCTTCGAGATAGAAACCCTGTGTCGCCTGATCTTGTGCTGTATTCCTTAATTCGGCAGACAGTTGCATTCTTGTCTAGTACTTACAGCTCTGCTGAGGCGCAGTGGAGTGAGTGCTGGCTGGCTGTTTCGTTCATTGCTGCTGTTCCGAATTCTGTGGACAGCTTTGAAAATGTGACCAGTGTGAATTCAGTTTCGTTTTGCTGTAGCTTGGAAAAGTTCTGTGTAGCCATGGAAGTTAACAGTAGAACTAGCTGCCAGAAAGGATGACTCAAAAATGGATGATGGGGGCCTGGTGGCTGAGTGGGAGCATGGACAGAAAATGAAAACGAAAATTTTGCCATGAAGTGATGAGTGCTGGAAAATCAGTGCTGTTTGTTTATTGCTATTATAAGAAAGAAAAAGTAGCGGAATTATAAGAAAAGCAAGAGAGATGCCTGCTGTATTTTTAAAAACTGACTATTACTTTGATTAATTAGATTTTAATCATTTCTAAATAACTGCTATTGTTAAAGTCAGTTGATAGTATGCTAAAGGCAGTAATGTGACGTTACAGGTACTGTTTAAATGCAGGGGTCGTGGCTATGTGAAGTTATGAAACTTGGGGGAGTGGAAAGACCGGAACCTTTACCCTGACTAATTCATTAGTTGTTGAGCTAGTGAATGTCAGTTAATTTTGTTTTCAAACCTTGACAATTACTTGACAGCAAAAATCCTTTATACTGAAGTAGAAACTGATTCAGGAGTTTTATGCCGAAGAGGTGGCAACATGGATTTTAGTCTTAAAAAAAGACTTAAATCCATGCCCTCCTTTGACTGGCTGACCAGATTACTTAAATGGGGATGTACGGAATAAGTAGAGAACATGTTTCACAAGCAAAATATATTTTGATTGTTCAGGCTTTATCAAAGAAATGGCACAGTTAGTACTACCCTCCTAATCCCCCCCCCCCCCAAATGAAGGCATGTCAGATCAATTAACAGGTCCAGAGAAAAATGTAACTACTGGATATATGGTATAATCTGAATTAACTGTGAGGACTAGTTCACCAGAGCATAAAATGCTATTTTTAATTGCATTGTCCAGAAAATGGCTGCAAAATAATTTGGCAAGTGGGCGAGGGTGGGGTGAAGGAATTTGGCTGCATTATCTTGATAACCAGGGCAAGTAGAGAACTGTCAGAATGACTGAAATGCTAAAGATTCCAATTTTTTTTTTTCTTGGAAAATGTCAGGTGTTTTCTATAATCACTTTCAGAGATGGGCTCCTTTTAATCCAGAAGGAATCTACAGGATCTTTTGATGTCTGATGCCGATTGCTCTTGGGAAGGGAGCAGTTACAGTAGTTACTATTAGGTCTGTGCAAGCGGCTAGTATTCGCTTTGGATTCATCTGATTCCAGGAACAGTGATTCGATTTGGTGATTTGAATCGCTGTCCCAAATCGATTCAGCCGAATCTGATTCGGAGATTAGGCCCCCGCCGAATCTCTGAATTGAACAGGCCTCATCCCCTGCCCACTCTCCCAGCCCCATCAATCGCTGCCCTGCCTGGCTCCAGCATCCTGGCACTTAAAAAAAAGAGAGAGCCCAGCATTCACTGGCTCCTGCCAAATGGGGGGGCAATCCTCACTACCCTGCACTGCGCTGCTTGGGGGGGCTCTGCCATGAGCCCCCAGAGGCCCCGACAGCTGCTGCAGCAGCTGGTGAGCGCGGGGCTTTTTTTTTTTTTTAAGTGCCGGAAAGCTGGAGCTGGGCAGGGGGTGCTCAGGGCCTGGGGGAGCATGTGAAGGATGGATCCTGGTTGGGGGTCCCCCCATGGTCCCCCTCCCCTTTCTTCTAGCTCCCTCCCTTGCCCCCCCCCATCCCTTACTTACCGGCATGGAGCCCAACTCCAGCTCCATGCAGCGGCAAGTGGGGACTGCCCGGATCTCCAAATCTTCTCCAAATCTTTTCTGAATCGATTCGAGGGATTCAAATTGATTCAGACCTTTTAATTGGTCTCCCAATTCAATTCGAATTCGGCTGCAGAATTGCGCCAAATCTCCAAATCGAATCAGCAACTGAAGCTTCGCAGAGCCCTAGTTCATAGATTCATAGATGTTAGGGTCGGAAGGGACCTCAATAGATCATTGAGTCCGTCCTTCTGCATAGGCAAGGCAGGAGAGATTGCTGGGTTTAGATGACCCCAGCTAGATACCTATCTAACCTCCTCTTGAAGACCCCAAGGGTAGGGGAGAGCACCACCTCCCTTGGGAGCCCATTCCAGACCTTGGCCACTCGAACTGTGAAGAAGTTCTTCCTAATGTCCAGTCTAAATCTGCTCTCTGCTAGCTTGTGGCCATTATTTCTTGTAACCCCCGGGGGCACCTTGGTGAATAAAGCCTCACCAATTCCCTTCTGTGCCCCCGTGATGAACTTATAGGCAGCCACAAGGTCGCCTCTCAACCTTCTCTTGCAGAGGCTGAATAGATCCAGTTGGTCGAGGTGCCCCAGTCTCTCCTCATAGGGCTTGGCCTGCAAGCCCTTAACCATACGAGTGACCCTTCTCTGGACCCTCTCCAGGTTATCCACATCCCTCTTGAAGTGTGGCGCCCAAAACTGCACACAGTATTCCAACTGCGGTCTGACCAGCGTCCGATAGAGGGGAAGTATCACCTCCTTGGATCTATTCGTCATGCATCTGCTGATGCACGATAAAGTGCCATTGGCTTTT
>NW_005842041.1:923468-925792 GCF_000455745.1 Alligator sinensis | reverse complement strand
TGGAGCTCATCCGGGCCTGCTGACTTAAAGGCATCCAGTTCCTCCAAGTGACTCTGCACCATCTCAGGGTCTACGCATGGCAGTCTGGTGCCTGTGATTGTTATTATCACAGATTTGGCAGATGACAATAGTTAAGCTAAGAGAAATCCGGAGTTTATAGTAGTATAATGGTTTGAAACTCTCATCTGGATGAGGGCTCTCTACAGCCTCTATCTTACCTATATTCAGTCTTACTAGATCAGGCTGGCTGATTTAGCCCTCTGAAAAGAATTAGACATACTTTTAAAATGGATTTATAACCAAATGATGTACGTACAACTTACTTAGTGAAAGTGTACTTTTCCTTATTGAATATGTGTCTGGTATTATGCAGTAGATTTGGTTTGACTGCTAAGTATTAATAACAAATATATCCTCTTCACTGACAGATGCTCCTCTGGAGTACATCCCTCATGGTCAGCTTGCTAATGCATATTTGACTTCAAGCTCACAAACACTGAAATTTGAACAAGATGTTGGGACCGTCCATGAAGAGAAGATTACTGTGATAGACACAGGACTGGGAGGAAGAACCTCATCTTCTGAGGATGATGCAGTACCTCCACTTAATTTAACAGATGACCAGCTGGCCTCTGGCCTTTATGGTAATTATCTATGCTGGCATACTATTTTTAGTGCTGATGGAATCTGAATAGGAAATATGAACAGTGAACAGTAAACCACTAGGGCTGTGCGAAATTTTGCAAGCCATTTCTTTTCAGAGGTATTTAGGGCTGTTTCTGCACCTTAAACACTGAATCCAAATTGAAACGGGAGACTCTGAAATAAAATGGAAGGCTCCGAAATGTTTCGGAGAATTTTGGATTTTCGGAGCCCAGCCTCTGCCCCCTCCCTCCTCTTAGTTTTTGTTTCCCTGCAAGCCCGGCTCTGAAACTCGTCACCCTGCACCCCTCCTACTTGGTACCTGTGCAGCAGCTGTCGCATCACATGGGTGCAGCACGGCTTGGCAGGGCACTGCACACTGTCTAAGAGCTGGGCGGCTCCAGCAGTCACCTGAAGCCCAGCAGCACTCAGCCCTAGCAGCCCCAGCTCCCAGACAGCATGCAGCGCCCTGCCAAGCCACGCTGTACCTGCGTGATGCGAAGGGTGGGTGATCCCAAGGTGGGGGTGGGTGATCATGCTGCCCTGCGCTGCACGGGGGAGCTCTGCCATGAGCTCCCAGAGGCCCCAATTGCCGGTGCTGCTGCTGGTCAGAACAGGGCTTTTTTAAAGCCCCACACTCACTGGCTTCAGAGCATATGGATGAGAGTATGTCACCGCTGCTAGCTGGGGCCAGCACCAACACCCGAGTCTGCCTGGTGCAGCCCACGCCAAGCACCAGCAAAAACCCAGTGCTGGCGCTGGCCCTAGTCTGCAGCTCCGCCCTGACCCACTCCCTTCCTCACCGCAGGGGCCTTGATCTGTCCCCTCGTGCCCCTTCCCTCCCCTTCCACAAAGCAGACTTACCAGCTGCATGCAGCTGTATTATAAATTGGATTGGTATCAGCCAATATGCCTCCATAAAAATCAGCTACTGGTATCGGCCCCCAAAATCTCTATTGGTGCACCCCTAGAAATAAGTTTTAGTGAAGGGAAAGAACGTTTTTTTTTCCTGATAAGCTTTTTCCTGCTCCATCAGTATTTAACCTTAAAATGTTTTCCTGAACAGGGACCGGGATATCCCACCTACCAGAGGTAGGGACAATCTTGGGGATAGCTCTATCAAGCCTTCAGTCAGCACAGATGTAGTTAGGGATCTTCTGGAAGGGCTAGACATTTTTAAATCTGCAGGTCCAGATGTCCTCCACCCAGGGGTGTTGAGGGAGCTGGCAGGGGTCATCGCGGAGCCCTTGGCCCGGCTATATGAGCATTCGTGGTCATCTAGCCAGGTGCCGGGGGATTGGAAACTGGCTAATGTGGTCCCTGTTTTCAAGAAAGGGAGGAAGGAGGACCCAAGTAATTATAGACCTGTAAGCCTCACCTCGGTGCTCGGGAAGATCTTAGAGAGAATCATCAAGGAGCACATCTGTGGGGGGCCTGCAGGGGAGATCATGTTCAGGGGCAATCAGCATGGTTTCATCAAAGGCAGGTCCTGCCTGACCAACCTGATTGCCTTTTATGAACAAGTAACTAAATCCTTGGATGATGGTGTCACCATGGACATAGTCTTTCTAGACTTTAAGAAGGCCTTTGACACTGTCTCTCACCCCATCCTCATCAATAAATTAAGCGACTGTGGCATTGATGCCTGCACAGTTGGATGGGTAAAAAATTGGCTGATGGGG
>NW_005842041.1:922976-923242 GCF_000455745.1 Alligator sinensis | reverse complement strand
AAGGCCAGCCATACCTTGTCACGCATCCAAAGGTGCATCTCAAGCCAGTCCAGAGAGGTGATACTCCCCCTCTATGCAACTTTGGTCAGGCCGCAGTTGGAGTACTGCGTCCAGTACTGGGCGCCGCACTTCAAAGGGGATGAGGTCAGCCTGGAGAGGATTCAGAAGAGGGCCACCCGCTTGGTGAGAGGGCAGCAGGACAGGCCCTATGAGGAGAGACTGAAGGACCTGAACCTGTTCAGCCTCAGCAAGAGGAGGCTGAGGGG
>NW_005842041.1:908857-922868 GCF_000455745.1 Alligator sinensis | reverse complement strand
CTCTTTTCTTCCCAGCACCACTTGAGGTGACAAGGAGCAATGGTAATAAGCTGATGGAGAATAGGTTTAGGTTAGAGATCAGAAGGCAATATTTTACAGTTAGGGTGGCCAAAATCTGGAACCAACTTCCCAGGGAAGTGGTCCTCACCCCTACCTTGGGCAAATTCAAGAGGAGGTTGGATGATCACCTGTCTGGGGTCTTGTGAACCCAGCATTCCTCCTGACCCTAGCTACTATGAAACTATATGGCAGGTTACTGTGTTATATGAAATAGTTAATTACTGTTTGTTAGTGGCTTAACAAACAAAATCTAATGAGATGATTGTAGCTTGTACATCACAACAAGCCATAAAACTTGTGTTTGGTGCATGCAGGGATCTTAATGTGTAAAGTGTTTAAGTCAGCAGGTTAGTTTAATACAGGAAACGTCTGCTATTCGTGGGTTTGGCATTCGTGGGTTTGAATATTAGCGGTGCTGCGCCAACCCATGCTCTCTCCCCGCTGGCAGTGCGATGACACCGTTACAGCACTGGCAGCATCTGCGGGAGCTCCGCGCTTGCTGCCGGCAAGCTCCCGCCACCGCCAGCGCACCCATACCCACTCATCTGCTGGGGGCACGCTCTGTTCATGGCATATTCACGGATTTTGCCATTCACAGGGATCTCTGGAACATATCCCCCGCGAATGGTGAGGGTCTCCTGTATTCATTGAAATAAACTTATAACATTTATTTCAGCCAATCTGCTAAATGAATATCTGTTAAGTGTGTTTTCTGCACATAGCAGTCGTGCTGTGCCAGCAAATGGGAATGTCAGTGCCAGCACAGCAAGAAATTAGGGTTTTCCTGATGGACTAAATTAACTAGCTGCATTGCTTAGAAAACCAAGACAAGCAAGAAAAGCATAATATCTGTCCTAGGTTGCCATCAAGCAAACTGGGGACAGATTTAGGAGCATTTTACAGCATTGCAAAAGGTGGGGAGCTTTACCTTATGTCACCTACTCCATGAGAACTGCTTCTGAGCATACGCTTACCTTGTGCTAAACAGTGAAATTGGTTCATGAAAGAGGGGTAGGCTAGGTTACCAGGGGTACCATTTACTATTAGGTAAGGGGATGCACATGAGCAGTTACTGTAAAGCAGCTCGTGTGCTATAAAATCCTACTTCTTTTATACCCTAAAATCACCTCAGGATTACATATTCTATTTGTGGAACTGCTTTTCTAGGTAATTTTTTGTATTTCCAGTGTATGCTCAACAGTAGTTTATTTGCAACTTACTTAATGTATCAGTGACTTTGTATATAGGAGGAACACATATTCACCTTAAGTCTACAAGTGAAAAAGGGCAGTTCTTTTTAATGTGAACTAATATGAGCAGCTATACCCAGATGTAATTAAAAAATTGTACTGATGCATGCATTTTAACACTCTCTTCAACAGTGTGTACAAACAATGAAAGTACATTGAAATCCATCATGAAGAAAAGGGATGGGAAAAAAGATTCAAATGGCACAAAAAAGAACCTGCAATTTGTTGGTATAAATGGAGGGTAAGAGAAGCCTTATCTTGGAAAATATCTAATTATTGAAGTAATCAAAACCTTTCTTTCCCTTCCCCAGAACAAAGCCAGAATGGATTTTAGTTGGTATTAACAAGCCTCTGTGTGTGTTTGTGTCTGTGTGCTAATGAAAGTTTGTTTCATTTGGTCTCAAACTAAAGTGAAGGATAGAAAGCTCTTTCCAAACTTAAACAAGCAAGCACTGGGAACATTTCTGAAGTCAATAGACTTTTTAAAAAGCAAATACAACTTTCAGAGAGCATTTGCAGTCAAAATATAGTAGCATTGTACTCAGCACCTGCAATCACAAAAATTAAATTGACCAGAAACTGATTTGTCTATTTTTAATGATCTAAAATGAGATAAACACTGAGTAAATACCTTAACTGTGAAAAACAAATTTCAGTTTTAAAGTAATTCCTCTGCCTTTAAATATTATTTTTGGGGGTTTTTTTTCCAGAATGTTACCTCAAATTATGAATGAAAAAAGAACCTTTAATGAGGTAGCCATTTCAGTCTTGTTGCTAATGGAAAAAGTGTTTGTTTGGTTGGGGGGGGTTAGTAGGCAGCCTTACTTCCAATTCTTTTCCCTACTTAACCAAGGCAAGCATTGAGCTTGAAGCATAAACAGTTTGCCTCACTGTCATGGCTAAGGCAGTATCTGAGGGGATAGGAACTCTTCAGCATCTTCTCAGTATTGAATACTTTTTTTTCTTTTTTTCCCCTTGTGTTCTTGTTTCCTCACAAATTGTATTGCAATGTAAATTGTGAGATTGTGTATGCAGTGGTCACATTATTACAGAGAGCACAAGAATGAAGTGAAGAATTAACTCTTAAGTACTCTACCATTTTTTGATATTTGATGGGAGGGGAGAAAAAATCTTTCAAAGAGTTTATTGATTAGGTAAACTAACTGGCTGATCCATTCTGTCAAATTAAAAACTATTACCCAATAATCAGGTACAAAACTACTTATTACAGTTTGTATACTTTCAATTTTTCAGGTTACTGGGAATTCTGGCCAATTAAGACACCAAAATATGATTAAATATTGTTTGTGTGTTTACTTTTTATGGTAGGGCCTTGATTCCAAGGAAGCTATCTGTTCAGCCAGTCACATAAGCATGTTCTTAATGTTAAGCATGTACTGTGGATGTGTAAAATAGGAATGATTCTTACCCTTCAAAGTATTTTGCAAGTATTTTTCCATCTTCACTAGAAATTGAAAATAACCCCTAAGGGACCTCAAGAGATCTAGTCCAACCCCCTGCTGTAGCCAGTGTCATCCCCATCTAAGTAATTTCTGATAAATGTTTGCGCAACCTGCTCTCAGATGCTACAACCTCCAGATAATCTGTTCTAATGCTTAAGCACCCCTGTTAGAAGCATTACTGAATAAAATCTTTAATGGAACATTTTTACTCATTCTAATTGTCCTCTAGATATGAAACCACATCAAGTGATGAGTCTAGTTCAGAAGAGAGTTCTTCAGAATCTGATGATGAGTGTGAAGGCAATGAGTATTCCCACAAAGAGGAAGGATCCAGCCTACCTAATATGGAAGAAGGGCATTCTAAGATTAACATCGAAGATAGCTGTTCTGTCCAGGTGGAAGAGGAGTCTCAGGTTCAAGAGAATGAGCCTGAAAAATTGGAAACCAGAGAGAGGTATCTTATTTCCTTATTGAATTGTTCTATACATTCTCCATGTAATCTATAGTAGGAAAATAAAAGTTGCATAGAGTGGTTCTTTTAATTCTCTTTTGCACACTTTGTTGTGTTTTAGAAAGCACAAAAACAGACTTGTGTGTTATCCACTTCTGTCACTGAATCACTAGAGAATACCATTTATAAACTGTAATTTACACTTACTCAGTGTGTGCCTCATTGTGAAAGCTGATTATTCACTGTTCTTCATTAAACTCTTTAAATACTGTACCCTGTTAGTTGGATCCCCATATATAAATGCTATACTTCTCCCAATTTATCTCCACACTCTTACTAAAATGTATTAAGCATGGTAATCTTCAGTGCCAGAAAAGAAGGAATGTTACAGTAAAATGGGCCTTTGTGAGCATTAGGAATATATTGGAGTGCTATCATTTCTAGCCACTTCTATTATTATACTAGCAAATTGCCCATCATGAATGACCAGGGTTGGGGGGTGAGGACAGAGCATCAGCACCCTATGGTGCTGCCACCTCCACCCCCCACCCCCATGTCCTCTCCCACCCCCAGCGTCCAGCCCTGTAGGCCACCCCTCACTGCTCCTGGTGCAGCCCCGTGCACCACCCTCCCCCACCCCACTGCTCCACCCTGCTCTGTCCCTGGATCCCAGGAATGGGTTAGGGGAGCTTGCATGGTTGCTGACACCCATTGGCATGCAACATGCCCCACCTCTCCTCCCTCCCTCCCCACCACTTTCCCCTCTCTGCCAGCTATTGTCAGGGCCAGGCAGCAGCGGGCAGGGAGCTGCCACTAAACACTCCCCCACCACCCCCTTGCCTTTCCTGCTCCCCTCTCTTCCTCCCCTCTTCCCGGCCACCTCCCCCTCCCTGACAGCTTTTGTTGGGGGTGGCGGGGGGGAGGATGATGCAGCAGCTCCCTCACCCTGTCTGTAATGCTCCGGGCCAACTGCACATGTGCTGCTGAGAGGGCATGTGTTGATTGGCTGCAAGGGCCCGGAGCATTACAGACAGACAGACTAAGGCTTTTATTTTATTACAATTTTTTTTAAATGACTGAATTTAATGATCTCATAAACGTGCTGGCCCCATGAACCAATTTGAAACTGTCAGCTGACAAAAAGCATTTTATAACCAGCACACTCGTAAAATTAAAAACAATTCTTAATACAATTTTTTAATGTAATATCTTTATAATAGATCTGTATAAAATCTTTTAATAAGCAACACATTAGACAAAAGACTGAACAAACAGATGTAACTTGTACTATGCCCTGCAGGGCAACAAACTACTTTTGTTGGAATGAATGAGAATCAATACTGAATGTGTACCCTAGTCTTGAACTTTGGACTGCCAGTGAAACCTCAGGCTCTTATGCTAGAGGTAGTATGCTATATTGGGTGGGCCATGTTCCATACCATGTAAATTAAATTTCCCTCATGCATAATAAAGGATACTACTAACAAGCTGCTATCCTAAAAGGTGATGGAGGGCCAAAGGTAGCATTTTAAAGGCAATGCGTACCCTTTTTGTACATGGCACACCATGCTGTGGTGCATGTTTACTGATACATGTGTAGCAAATGCTCTGAGAGTAAGAAAGGATATAATTAGGATATAATTATGAACTGCAGCAAAATGTATATTGAATACACAGGGTTTACTATAATGTTAGCTAAGAGTGCACTAATTAAATTATATAGGTGCTTAATACTTATATATAAGTAAAGGAGGAAAGGTAAGAGTTATTCATCTGTGGGTAGGTCATTATCAGTTAAAATTTAATGATAAAATCTACGTGCAGTTATCCATATCAAATAAATGTGATTCATCATTCGTAAATAATTAAGAGTTTATTAATATGCATTTGGGCACTTTTAAAATCTTCTCTTTTTTTATTAAAATTGCCTCACAGTTCAGCTAAACATTTTATAGATGGAACAAAAGTGACAGGTGTCTTCTCAAAAAAAAATTAGAATCAAATATAAACTTATGGCATCAAGGGCTGGTAAAATGTGAACAGGGCAGAAGGGATTACTATAGTGAAGTAGATGAGAGAAGCCTGTTATTACTGGGCTGGACTGTCTGGTTTGTGGATGCTATTCAGGTACAGGATGCAAGTGGGTAACCAAAATGTATGCTGTTTTATAAATATATATAATCTGATTTCCCATGAACCACTAATGCTACCAAAACTGCTGTCTTTGAAAAGCTGAGACTCCCATTGCAGTAATGACTCTTATCTTAGTGTTTGAAAGATTTTTTTCCTTTAAATGGACACAGATCTCTGACCAGCCAAAAATATAGGCTACTTGCCACACACTAGCATATGTTCTGCTTCCCCTGTAACAGAGGCTGTCTCAGACCAACACATTTTAAATACAAATTGAAATCCATGTTATTGAGATCTTTGGATTTCAATTTGTGTTTAAAATTTAGGGACAGTATAAAAGGATGAGGAATGGAAGGGAAAGACTGAGAAAAGTTACAGGATTTTGGTGGAATGACATGGTGAGCAAGATGAGAGAGAGATTTCTGGCATATGGGGTACAATAAGACCTGGCTAGGAGCCACAGTTTATACCAGTTCTCACTCATTAGTTTCCTTTCCTTTAAGGAAGCCAATGATTTCCCTTTTTAAATTTCTGTGCCATAACAATTATAGTACAGACTGTAATTTAGGTGGTACAGATTGTTAATATTAACAGATGGTTAATAATAGTTTTACACTGGTGGGCCTAGATCTCGCAAGTAAAATATTGCCCTATTTTAACACTACATCTGGGGAAGCATATTTCTGTTCTCTGCTGCAGCCTGTTTTTGGGTTTTTTTGGTTCATAATACAAGGAGTTTCATTAGCAGCTGCTGCCAGAACTTAGTAGTTGTGGCAGTGCAAGAGGCATTTACTCCTCTATGAAAGTGCAAAAGGTAGAGCTGTTGCTATATTTTAACTAAAAGGAACTAATTTAAATATCCCTTATTTTGGTTTTGCTCTTCAGGTATGAACTGAGTGAAAAGATGTTGTCTGCATGTAATCTGCTCAAAAAGAACATAGATGACTCCAAGGCCATGGCCACCAAAGATATGGTAAGCCCAGACCAGTACCAAGAAAATGCTCCCTGACTGTTCTGGACTTATTTAACATCTTCTGGCTTGAGCAAGATACAAAAGGGTCATATTTTGTTTCTTGGGATTGTAACCAGAATAGTTGGTCAGGATGGTAGTCTTTCTGGTGTTTGCTTTTGAATATTATTTTTCAGACTCACATCCAGAGACTTTTGTTAGCCAACCCACCCAAACTTCACTATTCTCAAAATATGCTTGCCTAGAAGACATGCACAGAAAATTGTAGTTTCATTGCATCTGTGTGTTCCCCTTATAGTTCAGTAAGTGGTGTGTTTTTAAATGGCTGGCAAGCTTGGATATGAGTATGTCTCGGGGTGGTGCACAAAGCTCGTATGGGAAAATATAAGGTGCTGGGAGTTTGCATTCCTGTTTATTACAGAAGTACAGAGTATACTTTCATGTGGAATGGGCTCTGCCTCTTTCCAAACATAGAAATGTGTGGTATTTCCATCTTGTTCATTGTGCAGATATTCATCATGTTATCCAAACCAGTAGTTGGAGGCTGCTTTGATAATATTGATTTAAAAAAACTACCTGTCAGAAACTGCACGCATTTTGTCTTCTCCAGGTATTTTGTGAGGACCTTCTGAAAGTAAATGAATGCAGATTAATGTATGTGTAACTCCTTGAAATGAAAGGAGATGTGAGTACAGTAATCAAAGGCCTTACTCCCAGTAATGGTGAGCTGCAGCAGCTTCCTTTGATTTTCAGGAGTTCCATACGCCCACAGACTATAACTTAATCTATATTTAATTGTGATCTGGGCCAGATTCTCTCGTTAACATAGGTATGAGATGTAGATTCTAGTCTTATATCAGTCCTACCCTCAAAGAGTATTTTTCCAATAATAAAACAAATGTTCAAGCTTCACAGAGCTAATTGTCAGAAATGTAATGATTGGGCACTTATTTTTGCCCAAGGTAATTTGAACTTGTAAAATGATGTACCAGCATAAATAGGCTTTTGTAGCTGGGAATTCCAGTCTGCTCGACTCCAGTTCTCTTTTTCTCTGAGGTGGAAATGGACCGTGACCAAAATTGTTTAAACATGATCACCTAAAGTTAGTCATCTGTGTGAGAAACCTGATGTTTCTCCAGTAGCTTGTATTTGCATCAGTGGGAGCTGCTTTTAGTAAGATGCCTGAAAACAAACTTTTGTGTCTAAATATAGGCACCAACATATAAAATGCTTGGCTCTGATTCAAAATGATTTTGGTATTTTGTAAATAAAAATGTTGGTACATAATGCTTTCTCGCATCAAAATATTTTGTAACTTTTTTAAAGGTATTCTGTGTTATGATTTGTTTCTCTCTGGCAGTACTTACAATGTGCCGGATGTTGTACTAACCACAAACAGGGCACAGTTCCTGATGCAGTTAACACCCTGTTTTATTTCACAAGTGCTGACACTGTACTTCACGACATGAAGGAAAACATCCTTTCTCCTTTGAGAAATTTACAGTATCTGACCCTGATCCTGTAACAAGATCCCCTGACCCAGGCTTTTGCAGATGTGTAGCAGCCCCCTCTATGCAAGAGCAGCACATAAGGCCAGCAGGGTTTCATGCAGCATAAGGGCCTAAATGCATTTGGTAAATGTACTGCAGAATGCTCCTGGATTTCTTGATCAGAAAATGCCTCTGACTGGTATTAAAGGGAGCAGGGTGAATGAATACTGTGTTAGGATTTGAATGCAGCAGTTCAAGGAAGCCACAGTACCAGTTGGGTTGGGTTGCAGGGGTGGGGTACAACTAATAGTTTTCACTGCTGTCAGTGTAGGAATCTTAATTTAAAGAAAAAGTAACATGTAAATCTAGTTAAATATGAAAGGAAAGCATTGCTATCCAAACTCTGCTTATGGCCACCAACACTTGACTGCCTGTGATGTCTGGTGCTAGCCCTATGGTAAATTTAGTGCTGTCAAAGATCCACCAGCAAATTTCCTGAAAATTAGGTGAATTAGATAAAACTCAGAAACCTGGATTTTTAAAGGAGATCAGGAGGGCAAGATTACATGTTTTTCTTGGGTTTTTTAGTGAAATACTTTCTACCCATATCTGACTTAAAAATGGCTTGGTGTCCTGCCCTGTCAATTTGTGGGAGAAAAACCCTTTAAATAGAACGTCCATCTATAAATCTTCGTTTTGTTTTCGGCAGAGATTTTGTTTAAATACCATCCAACATGAATGGTTCCGTGTATCAAGTCAGAAGTTAGCTGTTCCTGAAATGGTTGGAGACTACATCGCTGCTTTTCGAGAGGTGTCTTCCACTGTTCTCAGACACATAATCAATATGGCAGATGGAAATGGGAACACAGCTCTCCATTACAGCGTGTCACACTCTAACTTTGAAATTGTAAAGCTGCTTTTGGATGCAAGTAGGTTGACTATTTTAAGTATTCTTTGGTGTTCCTTACAGGTAACATCCTGCCCAGCTGGTCCAGAGTTCTGGGATTGCAATTCCTCCAGTAAAATGCATTTTTACTCTACTATATTAGGTCAGGAGTCAGCAACTGATGGCCAAAAGGTCAGATTCAGCCCATGAAGATATTCTATCCAGATTACCAAGCAGAGATGGCAACAGCAATCAGTGGCAAAAATAATGGTGGCTGGGTTGTAAGTAGTAAGACCTGGCTTAGACCACCCTGTGTTAATTCAGTCCACTGTTGCTAAAAAGGCTGCCAATCCCTGTAAGGGCACAAAATAAGGGACTCCAGTCTTGGTTTGGGGAATGCTGGTTCTTAATGAAATTGTTAAAAAATTGGCAGTGTGTTCTTAAGGTTGGGGCAGGCAGTTGGAATCTAAATTGTTGGATTACATTGCAGACCATGTAGCTAACCTACTCACTTTGGGTCTGATTTGGGTCATACCTTAGATCAGCATGTAGTGGCTAACAGCAAATAGAGACTGAATAGGTCCTGCACCAGGCATGGGAAGCCTCTCTTTGGACCTGAGCAGGGTGGGAATGCTCCTGGGCAACCAGAGGCTGGTGGGGCCATAGCATGTGAGGAGATGGAGAACTGGTAAGAAGGAGATTTCAGTAACACCTGCCCCAGACTGCTACTCAGCCTCTGGGCAGCACAGGTAATGTTTCTCTACATTAGACTTGGTCCCAGGTAGAATATGAATAGTATCAGCAGAGTCTTGAAGTCCCCTTTGCTCCCTCCACTCCTTTTGGTCTAGCAGCTGTTCCTCCAGCCTCGGGAGGAACAGCCCAGAATCTATCCCTGTAAAATTATTCTAATACCTTCAGAAAGGTGTTTGTGAAGTATAAACAAGATGGCTTGAGGTTCCCAGATGAAAGGCACTAGGCAAATACTTATTAATTAATAGTAATAAGAAGAAAAGTATGGAAATGCCAGTTGAAATATGGAACTCTCTTAAACATAAGCTAACAATCTTTTGCAGAAGCACAGATTTCCTTGTTGGGAAAGCAATGCTTCAAGTATTGTAGGCTGGTTTGAACATTGCCCACATCAGAGCAGAGAGTCACTGCAGGGGAATGTGAAATGTCCAGTCCACAGTAAAATGTGACAGAATGAGTTCTCATGCAAGCTCTAAAATGTGGCAGGAAAAACCTTGGTTGACTCCCTGAATACCTCCAGGTAGCTTGAGCACGTAGTTGTCATGTTGTCAGTTACTGCTGCTTTAGTTTGCAATCGATGATATATTTGTATCCAAGGCTGAACTCAAAAGGGGTGCAGTGGCCCAGGTGCACCCCATTTTGGATTGGAGTGCACAGTGGGAGGTTTCAGGGACGTTTTTCCAGTCACTGAAGTAGGTGAACCCTCCCCCTCCCTTTCCCTTGGTGCTCAGAGGCACATCTTCCCCACCTTGGATCCACAGCCTGGTTGGGGAAGGCAGAAGCAGCTCTGGAGCGTTCCCCTTCTCCCAGGATATCAGAAAAAACAGCAGCTGGAGGGGAAGGGATGTGCTTCTGAGCACCGAGGAGAAGGGAGGAGGGGATTTTTCACTTGCTTTAAGGACTATAAAAAGTCCTTAGAGGTTCTCTCAGTGCCTGCACTGGTGTAGGAGAGGTGGGAGGGTGCAGGAAAGGAGGCTGGGAGGAAGGGAGCTAGACTGTTCTCAGTGGTGGTATATGACAGAACAAAGAGCAACAGTCTCAAGTTGCAGCAAGGGAAGTTTAAATTAGATATTAGGAAGAATTTTCTTACTAGGAGGGTAGTAAAACACTGGAACAGGTTACCCGGAAAGATTGTGGAAGCTCCATCCTTGGAAGTTTTCAAAACCCAGCTGGACAAAGCTTTGGCTGGAATGATCTAGTTGAGGATGGTCCTGCCTTGAGCAGGGGTTGGGCTAGATGACCTACTGAGGTTCCTTCCAACCCTAACTTTCTGTGATTTTAAGCGGGTGCAGTCACTCCTGCAGTACTGATTGCTTCTCCCATACCCCCTTCTGGAAAATCCTGGACCTGCCTCTATCAACAGTTAAGTGTAGTGACTACAATTGGAAACTCAAGCTACCATGAGTAGTGCTGCATGAGAAGGAATCGTCTGTCATGTTAAACAGGTTAAATAGATCTGAATACAGTGTTAGGGATACGGCCTCTGAATCGGAACTTCCTAGACTTTAAATGCTAGAGGCAGCAAGTGACAGAGGAAGAATGGAAAAACCCCTGGTTAGGCCCAGTTCATGCCCCCTTTCATCATCCACTCTTTGCCACTGTATGATACAGGAGACTGGGAAAGATAGACCGATGATCTGACCCAGTAAAGGGCAGTTCTTATGTTCTTATGACCCTCTTTGATTATCTGAATGGTCATTACATGCACAAAACAGTGAACATTGACTCGGGCATGTGTACAGGTACAAAATCCCCAGTTTGCAAGGATAGCGTGATTTCTCTTGGAGGTTGTGATTCAGAGAGAGAATGCATCTCCTCTTAGACATATTAATTATGAAGCAGATCAATCAAATAGGAGTGATTTTTTTTATTTTTTTTCATCTGGCACGGGCAAGGTGTAACATGCATCACCTGTATCAAAAGGAAACTTAGAGGTGTAAAGTTCTTTCCTACTTTTTGAAAAACGTAAAAGAAGTAGCTCTCCACTGGATCCTTTCAGCTGAATGCCCCATTGGTGACTTAGGAGAAATTATGTAATACCAGTGGAAAATAGATTTTGGATAGTAAGCTTGAGGTTCTGTAACAACTGTAGTTAGTTTAATTGGGTTTGTCCATCTCCTGTTTTCTGTGCCAGGCAGCCGTACATTGAAATGCGTCACACTGATCCATGCTTGCTACCTCTCAAAAGGGAAGTGGTGTAGCTACCCTAATGTGTCACTGTGGGTGGGCTAATTGGCTCTGCCTCTCAGCGGCACTAATTAGCTCTGGTGCAACTCTGCCCCAACACAATGATGCTGCTTCAGCATATGCAGAGCAGCACAGCATATTCTGGCATTGTCTGGAACAATGAATGAGAAGTACGGACATACCCATTCACTGCTTCTCCTCTGGGCTTGCATTTTCTCACGTGTTGTCGTCTGTCTCTTCCTTCTGTACTCACATGGCTTATTTGCAAATGCCCTTTTTGTTTAGAAAAGCAGCATTGATAATGAAGTTAAAAATGTTGCTGGAACTCCTTTTTGAGCAGTACATCTGCAGGGAACTTAAACTTCTAGCATGCTACTGAGAGCTTTGTATAACCCCTCCCTCTGGTCTGCTGTGCTCCAATTTTTTAATTACACTGTGATACACACATCCAAAACTCCCTGGACGGTAAATTAGTAAGCCCTGCTGGAATCCCTCAGCATTTTAGGAGTAGAAGACAGGCTGGCGTATTAAGTTGGAAAAAAAAAGAACAGCTCTATTTAGTTCCTGGCACTTCCTCAGAGGACTTTTACTGTATTTGTTCTGAGACGAATAGTTTTTCGATGGAAACACCATTTAATTGGAGACCTTTTTCTAACACTCCAAAACATGCTGAAGTAGCACTTCTGAAGCTTTATAATGGTTAGCATCAATACAAGTAGCTACACGACACAGGAGCTGGGGAAAGGGCAGCTCTTGTATCTAATATTTTCTGTAACATTTCAGATTAGTCCCTTTTCTAACATTAGCCAGATCTCAACAGTGACAAATAAATGGCTTTATGTCCTGTCTAAGGCTCATAAGTCACACATGCAAAATGAAAAAGAATGATCTTCCTTCTCTGGTTCAAGAGCACCAATTGTTTTTTATTTTTCCCTCAGCTTTTCTTTTTGTGAATTACTTTCATTATGTGTAACTGCTAGGCCATTCTAATAACAGTTTATTCAGTTCATTAGTACAATTGCTGCTTTTTTGATTCCAGCTTTTTCCAGAGAAATTATCTCATTCCTCTGCAGATGTCTGCAACGTAAATCATCAGAACAAGGCTGGGTATACCCCCATCATGCTCGCTGCTCTTGCAGCTGTGGAAGCAGAGAAAGACATGAGAATAGTGGAAGAGCTTTTTGGCTGTGGAGATGTCAATGCTAAAGCCAGTCAGGTCAGTACTGTCATACTTGGATACCATTCAAACTCATTTGGCTTTGTACATTTCATGTAAAGTTGCTTTTATTGAGGTTGGAGAGCAGATGCGACTTTCCATCGCTGCGGAGTTTGCACTTGTAGTATCGGCCAGTTACTGCCTTTTGACATCTGCATGTGCTTTTGGTTCCTGTTTACTAAGTGGAGCCATAGAAAAACATTTGCACGTTAAATAAGGACTTTTTTCAGTTGTCTCAGCTGCCCTTCTTTTTAAAATTTTGGGCACTATGTTGAAAACCCAAACTGAACTTGGGAAGGAATTATTTTTTTAAGTCATCTATACTTATCACTTACTTGAAGTGAAATACTGTACTGTAATTCCAATGTATCTTCAGAGCTATCATGTAAAAATTATTTTACCAACTTAAAACAGGATTTTTTTTCTAAATACCAGTGTGTGTGTGTGTGTGTGTGTGTGTGTGTGTGTGAGATGTACATTTGTATATTCTGAGGCCTCAACTAGGTACTTTGTCATACAGTACAGGTAGCTCTTGTCCCAAAGAACTTAAAGTAAAACTGTATACTTTCTCACCGATTCTTTTTTTCTGCAATTTTCTGCACAGGCTGGCCAAACTGCGCTGATGCTGGCAGTAAGTCATGGACGGATAGACATGGTTAAAGCTCTCTTGGCCTGCGGTGCAGATGTCAATATCCAAGATGATGAGGGCTCTACTGCCTTAATGTGTGCGAGTGAGCATGGGCATGTGGAAATAGTGAAACTCTTGCTGGCTCAGCCTGGCTGTAATGGCACCCTGGAGGACAACGTGAGTTGCGTTTCCAGATGCTTGCTTTATTTTTTCATTAGATAATATCATAGAATCATAGAAGTAGGGTCGGAAGGGACCTTGCAGATCTTCAGGTCCAACCCCCTGCCTGGGCAGGAAGAAAACTGGGCTCAAATGACCCCAGCCAGGTAGGCATCAAGCCGCTTCTTAAAGACCCCCAGGGTAGGAGCCAGCCCCACTTCCCTTGGAAGTTGGTTCCAGATCCTAGCCGCCCTGACTGTGAAGTAGTTCCTACGGATGTCTAATCTAAACCTACTGTCCAACAACTTGTGGCCGTTATTCCTTGTTATCCCGGGGGGCGCTAGGGGAAACAAGGTCTCCCCCAAACC
>NW_005842041.1:896645-907256 GCF_000455745.1 Alligator sinensis | reverse complement strand
GAGTTCCCCTGCCCTCAAGAACCCCAGTGCCTCTCCCACTGATCTCAACTCCTTGAAGTTGGCCCTCTTGAAGTCTAGGACTACCGCCTTACTGCAGGCCCTTGTCACCCTGCGCTGGACGATGAATTCCAGCAAGCGATGATCGCTATCACCCAGCTGGTCAAGGACCTGGAGGCCCCTTACCAGATCATTGCCTGTGGCCAGGACCAGGTCCAACAGGGCATTTCCTCTGGTGGGACTGTGCACCTCCTGGGTTAAGTAGAGGTCCTGTATCTCGGGCAGGAACCTCCTGGAACGGTCCAACCTGGCTGACTGCTCCTCCCACCAGATGTCCGGGTAATTTAGATCACCCATGACAACTACATCCCTTGCCTTAAGTGCCTCTGCAAGCTGGCCCGAAAATTCCCGGTCCAGCTCCTCCCCTTGGTTGGGGGGGTCTGTAGTAGACCCCCACCGTTACATCCCTCTCCCCATGACCCCCTTGTATCTTGACCCAAAGCACTTCAGCTTGCCCCTCCTCCGACCCCATTTTGCTGGCAGAGGATGTGAATTGTTCTTTGACATAGAGCGCCACACCCCATCCCTTCTTTCCTTCTCTATCCCGCCTGTAGAGCCTATAGCCCCTAATGCTCACTGCCCAGTCGTGGGATTTCTTTTTCTCGATACAATTTCTCGGTATCTATAATGTTTCTTTTTTAAGTTGCAACTGAATGGAGACCTTCCTAACTGAATGTGTGGGTGACAGCCTGGAGCAGATATGCATAACTGCTCAGTTCAGTCATAGTGCCTGCTGTGACTTTCTGAACACCTCCAAAAGTCAGATCGTTCTTGTATAGATGCCATAGGAAACATAGATTTAGGTACATTTTGGGAGTACAAGTTGGGGATCAAGGCAAATGGCATTAATATTCACATACCATGTAACACCGTTTTATACTGAACCTTTTTAAGTCTTTTGTGATACCACATCAAAGGTCCACCTGAGCCTGATCGCCAGTCTGGTGAGGGATACCAGTCTTCTTAGTCTGTTGTACAAAAAGAAGTGATGCATCTAATATCATGACCAGCTGGGTTGACTAAAGGCGGCCTTTGGCATGAGTTCAGAACGAGGCTTAAATTCACACATTAAGCCTCAGCCCTTACTACTGTCTCTGGCCCCTCATACCTCCCTCCATCTCCCTTTCCCCACTTTCCTCATTTCTCTATAATATTTTCTTTATGGGACTGTTACGTTGCCTCTAGACGAGCATGTAAATAGCAAGAGTGAGATTTTTTTCCATAAGACATTCTCTTGTATCAGTGGTTCTTAACCTTTTTGGACTTGAGACACTCCCCTTACTGGACTAGAGGTACCCCTCTATAACCTCTGTGAATTGAATGGCACCCAATTTAAAAAACGAATGTATGTATTATAGTGCTTACCTCCTTACATGGGGTCTGGGCAATAGGGGTAGGGGGGATTGTCCAGGCAGGGACAAGCCTGAGCCTGGCTTATCTCCTCACACCTTGTGGCCACCTTCCAAGGATCTGGTGGCACCCCAGGGTGCTGTGGCATGCTGGTTGAGAGTCTCTGCCTTAGATTAAGCACTGGCACTGTGGCTTTTTTAGGGATGCCAATTTGCCATCTCAGGCATTAAATGATATTACAGATGATTGTTTATTGCTGAGGCAGTCTATATGCTCAACCAAGAATGACTGAGTAAAAATCACTGCAACCACAAAGTGTTACTTTCAGGTTTTTGATGACTCTGCATAACAGTTAACCTTTTTGTTCATTCACCTTCTTTATGAAAGTTAGCTGGTTTTACTGCCCCGAAGTTAAAGTCATAAATAATGGCTGATGTCATAAATATGTTCATGAAGTAAGAGTTTGATGCTAAAGACTAAAGCTTTCTAGGATATTTTAGGGCCACTAGAGCCAGGGTGCTAATTTTTAGCAGTCTATCAATACTCTGCAGAGAAAGTTGTTTCTAAAAACCTTTGTAGTGGCATGGTGGCTTTTGCTGTGTCAGTACTACAGTGCCATTACTTAATCATGTACAGACACTGAAGCCGTCACATAAACAAACACTGTATATATGTTAAGATTATATTACCTCAGTTTTTTGATTTGAGGACGTACGCTGCTCAAAGTGAAAGGTATGATCACATTTTTAACTAAGGATTTCATTTCTTTAACTTTCCGTTTTAGTTATGCAGAATTTGGTCTCAACCTGCAGTTCATTATTAGAATGAGCTCTGTAGTATTAATTTGTGCCATGTTTTGCTAATGATTCCAGAGCTTTTTCCCAAAGACTGCTTTTCTTGGTATTAATTGTGATGTTTCCTGCCATCTTGTCAATGCTGCCAGTTCAGCATAAATATCACTATAGCTAAATAATACAGCTGCTGACCATTTAATAGAATTAAAATTTTATAATCTCTCCCAATCATCTCATAAGAAATTTCTCAGGAAATGTCATAAATGTGTCCTGTGGAAAGACTGAGCTGGCAGCTTCCTTTGGTTGGTCAATGCTGCTCTAATGCTAGTGCCTTAGCAATAACTAGTTAGACCAGTCCTTCCCAAGATCTAACATGAAGGGCAGTCACTGTGGCTGCATTCAAATAATCTGGGAGAATTCTCCCAGTTTTGTTCTCCTGGTGGAGAAACTAACCCAGAGCAACATGTACAAACTTACTCTCACAAGAGAAACTCTCCTGGGAGGGATTTAACCCTGGTTATTCCCATGTTGTTTTTCTTCTGACATGGCCATTTTTACTCTGAGAGAAAAGGCCTGAATATCGATACACTTGTGGTGTCTCCTGGGAGAGCAGCAACTGTCCCAAGTCAAACTGAATTGTTGTCTGAGGCCCATGATGCCATTTCTAATGCCGGTATTGCAATCAAAGTACACACAAAAGGTTAGGAAGCACATAATGTACCAGTGGATCATGGAGATATCAGTGGATCTAAGATCAAGTCATCTCACAGCTTGCAAGAATTCATTGGCATGCAGATACTAGGGCTGAATAATGCCCACATGCTGCATAGGGACATAGCCTTAGTGTTTCTAGCATCTAGGAGGGCAGGGTCAGAAAAAGGGACATTGTCTTCTGTCTCTACCTCATAGGCTTGCAGAAGGCATTATGGAGAGGGAATCAACCTTCTCCACAAAGCTTTTAGCCAAGAAAGATATATTTGCAAATACTCTTTCTGCTGCACTTGGTTTTGATGCCCAAAGAACCTCAGACTGTAGGTTATGTCTTTTCCTGATTTTTCGAACCCCTTCCTTTGAGAGGATTAAGCAAGCACTTCTCACAGAAGTGAGTGGTGTTGGGAGAGGGACACAGATTGCAGGAGAGTGTGCATCTAACTGTAACTCCCCCTTTAAGGAGAAGCCCTCCTTGCAATTTGTCAACCTTAATCCCCTGTGATTTTGAAAGAAATAAATAGCCCTTAACACAAAATCTGCAAAGGACAATCAGTGATGCTTGTTGGCAGACCTTCAACCAGGATTGCTTGCAACTGGGAATGCAGCTGCTCTTTGTGTTAATGGGAGCTGTAATGCAACTGCTTCTTATCATATTTGATTAACATTTCTCCTGCCCTTCACTTCTCTCCCTCTCCCCTCCCCTCCCCTCGACAGTACAATTTCTTTCAAACAATTCAGACCAATCTTCTGAAATCACTGGTCTTACACAGAATTACTTGTAACATTATTGTGATAATGGTGTGCTCATTCTTTCTTAGGAATAATCCAGACTCCTCGTTGAGAGAAATTATGAGGCCTCTGGCAATTGCATTGCCTCATAAAACAGGAACGCAAGGCTTGTTGTCACTTAATTATAATAAAAGAAATTAAACAGGACTCTAAATTAACCTGGCTGTCTGAGCAATAGGGCCCTCATTTCCGTAACTTCTACTTTCTGAGAGCTGACAGCACTTTTAAGAGAGCTGGTAATGCACAGAAGCATTAATTTCCTTTTTCTTTCTTCTGTTCTTTAAGGATGGCAGCACAGCACTTTCAATAGCCCTAGAAGCTGGACACAAGGACATAGCAGTTCTTCTTTATGCTCACGTAAACTTTTCCAAAACCCAGTCACCGGTTAGTACAAGATGTTTCCTGTGTCTTTGAATTTGGAGTTTTATATGATGCCTCCCTGAGCTTAAATATTGAGAGAATCTTATGGTTTGTACAATATAGTGTCTGGAGAGGCCACACTTTAACCAAAAAAACCCACCCCTTTTATACAGTGCTGTATTGGTAATCTGTGAATGATACCAATAACTACATGCAAAAAACCCAGTCTGTCTCTGGTCTGGTACATACTTAGCTCCTGAAAGGAACAGGGTGGACTGCCCAGCCTACACAAGTCTGTTTACCCACAAGATAACCTTCACACATTATAGATTCAACAGCCTGGTCATGGGCTGGAGAATGTCTTCCTCCTGCTTTTTCCTCTGGGAAAGGATGCAATGTATGCTTTGGGTGAGAATGTGGGGCATGCTAAATCAGACATGCACACTGGCTGGCCAGTGTACATGTTGTTCTATAATGGTGATGCCTGTTACTGAGCGAGTCATCACAGTTAGGCTAGCCCCAGGGTGGCTGCCGCCCTAGTCAAACTGGCAAATATCCACCAAGCATCCCAGCTCCCACTCACCCTCATGAGAAACTGTTATTAAATGTTCTGCTGTCATAATGTCATAAAGCTTCAGGCACTGTGCTATATGGTAGGCTGGCCCTGCTGCTCCTATACTGAAGCACTTTACAAACTGTTCCATTTAGACTAACATTTAATTGTGGTCTTTATAGAGACCCTCTTCAGTATACCTAGATGAATAAAATTTCACCCACTGTTCTTTCCATTCCCCTTTCTAGGGCACACCTCGGCTTGGCAGAAAGACGTCTCCAGGACCTACTCACAGAGGCACGTTTGAGTAGTGATTCAAGAATCTAATAAATCTGAATGCCATCTCTAAGCTGCTAATTGTTACTGTTTTACAGAGACAGATACTGAATGTAATTGTCTTGTGCCTGAACTCACCAGCAAAGTGAAAGCAGAAACATAGTGCTAAAGGTAGAAAACTGTAAACTTGAATGTGTACAGCAGACAGTAGTCAGCTAATAACATTGGCCAGAGCTGCTATCTTGCTCATCAGTGCATTCTTGTACACATCAGCTGAAATCCTGTTTTTCCTTGCTGTAGAGTCTCTTCTGTTATGTTACATATAGTTTAGGTACTTTAAGCTATCCACACAAGTATGAATATATGTATTTTTTTTCTTTTGGAAAAATGTAATGTTCTCAATGGCATATTTTTAATTATTCTCTAAAATATTTATATTTCCTGTACACAGACTTGTTGGCAATAACCCTCTTCATAAACTTCATTCCAGAATGGTTTTGAAATATTTTAATTGTTTTAAAATATGAAAGTTGCAGTTGATTTATGTAGTCAAGCTCCTTGAAACTTGGGCTGGTGGGTTGATGGTCTGAAATTAGCTCAGTCAGTTGTTACTGATCGGATGTATTGTATAACTTTTATATTAAAGATAATAGTATCTATAAAATTAAGTCGCACAGCATTTTCGACATTTTATACTCCTTAGTAATTAAAAAGCAACATGAAGAATTACATGTACTGTTACCATATTTTTATTAACTGTATGTCAATGTCCACATGATCCATTCATCATGTTTATTGGAGAGTAAGATTAAGGCTACCAGCTGTATATTCCTCTCTAGTGGAACTGAATGTGGTTCTCGGTGCATATTTATGGAATGCTATTACCTTGTCACATTCACTTTAGTCATATGTATTTAAATGTTTGAAGTGCCTTAGCCTCTTGCCATGTTTTCAGAATAAAATTTCATCATGCTATTTTACTCCTCTCTCCCTTTAGTCATGACTTGCTGTCCTCCAAAAGAACTGTGGATTACAACTGAAATAGTGGAAACATACCCAACTGTTTGGATCAAGGAATGGGGAGACTGAATAGTTCAGAACTCTAGGGACCCTGTTCAGGCTGTCATCTAGTATCATTGGCTAATCTCTTGAGCTCTGATCAAGTTGCACTTGAGAATTAGAGGTTTAGAGAGTATCATTAGGCAAACAGCTCCCTGCCTAGCCATCTCCATGTGGACAGGTTGTAACGCTGAAATTAACTTTCCTGTTGGCATGACAGTTAACAGGCAACCAGTTTTCGTAAGTGTTTAAGCTCGGCTTTGAATTTGTTAATTTTTTCTTTTTATACATGAGTCTTTCAATGCAGTATTGCTAATAATGCAGTAATCCTTGACACTGGTATTCCTAAAGACTTTCACAAAGGCTGGCAAGTGTTGTTGTTCCTTTCTTGTGATGGGAAGATTGGGACATGGAAAGAAAGCAACATGCAGCATGTTAGTGGCAGAGGCAGAAATAAAGTTACATGTGTATTGGTCCAGTCACCTGTGTTAACATCAAGACTGAGATGGCAAATACTGCTAATAAATCATTTTGTTGCCTTTATCATTTCTGGAGCTGGATAGGGGCTGGAGTAAGGCAGAGGGACCTTCCCTTAGACTAGTGGTACTCAGTAGGGCTGTGTGAAGCTTTGGTAGCTGATTCAATTCGGAGGAGATTTGGCTCGATTCGGTGGCCGATTCTCCAAATCTGAATCGAATCAGGAGACCCATTAAAAGGTCTGAATTGGAAGCCTCCAAATCGATTGGAAAATTGGCAGGCTTCATGCCCTCAGAAGGGGCTACCATCTCTGCTGTTTTCAGTTGAATCTGCAAAAAAAAAAAAAAAAAGGACAGTTATAGGTATTTTAGTGATTCCCCATTATAGTCTATGGCAGAATCTCCAAATTGGCACTGAATCGAATTGCTGTCCCTCTGAATTGGCCGAATCCGAAGTGAATACTTGCTGCTTTGCACAGGCCTAGTATTCAACCTTTTTAGGCTCAAGGCAACCCTTGGAAAATGCCAATTTAGCTCTTACTTGTTTTTTAACTATGAAAAAATAATTAAGTAATTCTTCTGTTGCGAAGAACTGCAACAGGTCAGAAATGTTTTTGACACTGAATTCCTATTTGAAAGCTCTAGGTTTATTTTGTGATCATCTGTGCGTATTTTGCATACCTAATAGTGCACACTGGTTGAGAATCACTGCCTTGAGTACAGGGGTGCTAAGTTTCTGGCCCCTGGGACAGATGAGGCCTGCAGAGCCATGATGTCCAACTTGTGGGACTCCCACACACGGGGTAGTAGCAATATGGCCATCTGCCCATGCTTCCAAATTACCAAGCCCCACATGGTGTGGACCCTGCCCCTGGCACAGCCAGATTGGGTCTAGGCTACTCCCCCTTCCTCTCCTCCCCGCTGCTGCCTTGTTCAAGCCACACCAGCAGGTCATCCAGCTAATTAACAGTAAGGATATAGCCGCGCTACATACTGGACCTGGGTCATCAGCGGCATGGTTAATCTAGATTGCGAGTACCCACACTGCGAAGTCCTGTTACTGTATCATCGCTGGTGCTGCTGCTGTCTTGTGTGTTGTCAGGACAACTTAAGGCATATGCCATAGTTAGCACTGCTATGAGCTGAGCCAGTCATTGAATTGTGAGAGAACTTGTCAGTCAGTTTGACTGTCTCAGCACATGGAGGAAATTGTAGAGAGGCACCTGAATCGCTCTCGTCGGTTATCTTCAGACCCAAAGATAAGACAGTCATGGAAGACAATCATTCTTAACTGTGAGGGATTGCTGAAGAAAAAGGAGAGAGGCCCTGGAGGACTATCAGCACTTGAGTGGTTTAGTCTGCATCCCCAGTTGCAAAGTAGACAAGTTACCAGCCTGAGTAAAAGCAGCTCTTGGGCTTTGGCTTTATACTTCCTGACATGCTAGATATCCTGGGATGGAAGCACTACCAAACTCAGGGGTGTGGGGGGGAGAGAAGGTTTTGTGTGTGGATGTAAGTAAGTAAAAGCCTGAGTTAACATGGCAGAAGATATACCCCAAACCACTGAGAAGCAAGATACAGGAATGTAGCCCTCCAGAGGATCTATTCACTTCCATTCCCTTGCCTTCCCTTTGAGCATATAAATGTACTGTCCCCTGCTTACCCTTCAGCTGTCCTGACTGCATAAAGTCGCTGAATTCTTTCAAATGATTTGCTCCTCCTCTGAGCAGGTTCTTACTGCCTGTTCTAAGCTGCTTTCCAGGTTTTGGGGGGGGGTTGTTTTGTTTTTTGGGGGGGAAGGGGGGGTACCCTGGGGCAGAGGATCCCGCTATGTCCATGTTAGGATTTATACCTTCCAGTAGTCCAAAAAATGCCCTGCATTTAAGAAAAATCTGAGCTCTTAAAGCTGCATCCTTTATCAACCCATTCTTGTTCCCTGGCCCTGGCCCTGGCCCCAGAACATAGAAAATTAGCTTCTAATTAAGTGATAAAAACTGTTGGAGAATAGTTGCCAAAGGGTTAAGGAGCTATATGAATAGATGTGCACTTGCTTTGTGTGAATTGCAGAGTCTGTGCCCATGTTACAGCCTGCCTGTGACGTTAAACTCTGCATCACCACTTGTTCTCCTACGGTAGGAACTCTCAAAATTGAGCTCCAAAACATCCTCCAAACCCAGACCGATTCCCAGGCCCTAGGTATTCACATCAAGTGGCATAGTGTAAGAGTGTCAAACATAAGGGCCAAATCTGGCCATGAAACCTCACCATCTGGTCCCAGTGCTACCCTTGGGTGTGATTAGATCTGTGTGGGGCTGATCTGTGGGCCAGATTGGGCCCTTAGACCCCTTCCCTTTCCTTTCCCTTCCCTCTCTGCCAAGACACCTGATGCAGTAGCTGCTTCAGCCAGTCTGGGACCCACACTGTATGCATCATGGATCCTGGAGTGGCTGGAGTTGGCATCATGTGCCATGCAGTGTAGGTGGAGTGGCAGCTACACTGCATGTGGTTGTTGCCCTAACTGGACTGCACCATATGTGGCACCCACTTTGGGATGCCAGCCACGTACAGCACCCATGGACTGGGCCCACACCACTCATCTGGCCTGTGGGGCTGGATGAGTTTGACACCTATGATCAAATGTTTAGTCTGTTATATTCTTCTGCTTGCTTACTTTGGGATGAGAGAGCAGTAGTCTGCTGCTGTAGATGTTGGCCAACCTGAAAGGTAATGGGACACAGAAGACTGGAGGCCTGCGAATAAAGGATTGGGCATAACTAGGCCTCAGGCTTGGGCCCAGCTCAAAGTTAAATGACCAGTATTTTACCTAGAGTCTAAAGAAACTGCAAGAACAGTGAACAATGAGCAGGATGGCATCGTAAACTGTGCAGAGCATCATTATCATGCTAACATCTTGACTATCTTCAAAAAAGGAGATACGTCTGTGTGTAGGAACTACCAAAGTATTACCCTTCTTTCCACATCAGGGAAAATCTTTTCCTACTTTCTCTTGAACCATCTTCTATCTCTTGCTAAAGAAGTCCTGCTGGAATCTCAGTATGGTTTCAGACCATCCTGCAGGGCAATTGCCATGATCTCTGTTGCCTGCCGGATTCAAGAAAATGTCAGGAACAACATCAGGGCCTGCATATGGCTTTCGTTGACCTTACTAAGGCCTTTGATTCCATCAATTGCAAAACCTTGTGGAAAGTACTGGCCAGATTTGGATGTCCTGAAAAGTACTTCAAGGTCCTGAGGCTTTTCCACAACCAGATGGCTGCAACTGTTCTTTTAAACAAAGTACCTGGGGACTGGATAGACTTGGAGGCTGAGCTACCCTCTCCCTCTTGTACAGGAACAAGGTGCAAGCAAATGGGGCTAAAGGTAACTTGGGAGCAGTGTTCACAGCTGTTGTGCAGAGTGTACATCTTGGATGGAGAGGTAATGCTTTGCTCAGGGACAGACCCAGGGAAGTTGCAATATTGCAGTCACATTCCCCTTTTCTTCCTGCTCCACCCAAAGTTTAAATCTGGCAGTGGCAGCAGAATTTCTATTCAGGCCACAGTGAGGCAGTCACTTGATTCATGGGTCATTATAATCTACCTGATTCTTTCTAAACTCTTCATTCCACAGGTTTTAGCAACCCTCTCTCTTTTTTTTTTAATGGTCTCAGTGTTCCACTAAGTACGCTCATCTTTCTTCTGCAGTTCTGATGTCTGTTGGCTGCTTCTGGTCATGAACCTCCAATTTCACAACCCTGCAGACCATTTTTAACTCTATCTAAAAACAACTCAAGTGAACATTAACTCAAGTGTGGCAATAACTTCCAGTGAAGTATTGGATACACTGTCAAAGATGCTCAAGAAGGCTTGCTTTTGTGTTATGAATCTCAGAGGTGCACATTTAATTCTAATGATTGCAGGACTAAAAACATAACCTATTTTGATTTATTTTGCCTAGTTTGTTGTGTTTTTTAATACATAATGTATGATATAGCAAATTAGTGCACATTGCAATAGAGTTATTTGTTTTTGCTTTATTTTTAAACTGAATAATGTAACCCAAAGCCCATAACATATTAAACTTTTCATTTTTTTCTTACCTGGAGAAATCCATATTGTGTTATATGTGATGATGCACCACCCCATCTGCCCACCTCTCCAAAATCCTAAAATCCACCCCTGACTTC
>NW_005842041.1:895022-896614 GCF_000455745.1 Alligator sinensis | reverse complement strand
AGCGGTTCATCTGGCACCTGTCTCCAGCATTAAATTCAACCAAATATTTAGAGAATAAATAAAGCCAAATGTGGTGTTCTTTTCTTCTATGTGTTAAAAGTAATCACTGAGAGGCAGAAAGATTTATGACGCATGCTAATTACCATGATGGAACTGGATGAAAACTGGGTTGCTTTAAATTCTCCACTTTAGGGAATGAGTTGTTTGTTGGGATTATGTTTTAGTTGTGGTAGCATAGGAACCAAATGTTTTTATGTAAAGCAGTACCTGCAATCCATGTCTGATCTGGCTATTGGAAGCTTTGTCATTGTTTTCCGCAACCTACTGAAGCAGGTACTTGTACACTAGGTAATACTGAAGACTCGTGGATTTGCCAAACAACATTTGGATGTGGGACAGATTTCTATTTTCTGTTTCACTGAGAATATGATTTTTATTTAGCACTGGTCTGTGGCCAGAAACAATTTAGTTGTGCTTCCTGCCATAAGGAAATTACTAATCATAGGTTTTTCTTTTGCTTATTTATCATGGCAATGGTTGTAAAACCAGTAGATTATATAAAAAGCACACTTTGTTAAAGATTATGTTCTGACAAAGATTATGCTATAGGAAACAAGCTCTTTACAGCATTTGAGAATCCTACAGGAAGTATCCTTGAACAGCTATACTGAATAACATACTGAAATGTGTAACTTGTGCATCAAGCATAAGATGATTTTTTTCATATTAAAAACAGGTGTACTTTGTCAAATTTAAAATACACTTGAATTTTGATTCCTTTAAATTCAAGAAGGTAATTTACACATTTCGGCCATCCTGTAGCTCAAAGTTAACACTTTCAAACTGACACCCCTTCAATCAAGCGGCCTTGTCAAGGAATTTGGCATCTGTAGCCCCGAAGCAATTACTGAGATGTGTAGATTCATAGATTCATAGATGTTAGGGCCGGAAGGGACCTCAATAGATCATCGAGTCCGACCCCCTGCATAGGCAGGAAAGAGGGCTGGGTCTAGATGACCCCAGCTAGATACTCATCTAACCTCCTCTTGAAGACCCTCAGGGTAGGGGAGAGCACCACCTCCCTTGGGAGCCCGTTCCAGACCCTGGCCACTCTAACTATGAAGAAGTTCTTCCTAATGTCCAATCTAAATCTGCTCTCTGCTAGCTTGTGGCCATTATTTCTTGTAACCCCCGGGGGCGCCTTGGTGAATAAATACTCACCAATTCCCTTCTGTGCCCCCGTGATGAACTTATAGGCAGCCACAAGGTCGCCTCTCAACCTTCTCTTGCGGAGGCTGAATAGATCCAGTTTCTCTAGTCTCTCCTCATAAGGCTTGGTCTGTAGGCCCTTAACCATACGAGTGGCCCTTCTCTGGACCCTCTCCAGGTTATCCGCATCCCTCTTGAAGTGCGGCGCCCAGAATTGCATGCAGGTGTAGGTGTGTCATTGCTTGGAAAACTTGGCCACTTAAATAGGTAGCTAATTACAGACATATGTGTCTAAAATAGGATACCCACATATATCATTTTTAGTCCAAAACTATCTAGCATGGATGGTGAGTGGGACATGTTGGAAATGAGATGCTATTTTT
>NW_005842041.1:885573-895012 GCF_000455745.1 Alligator sinensis | reverse complement strand
AATAATTAGAAGATGAAGGATTTTGGGTGAAATCTACTAACCTATTTCATTTCTTTCATGGCTGGACCTGACTCCTTAAGGTCTAGGTCTGAGGCTGAATCCTTCCAAAATTATGGAGAAGTTTTTATATTGATTACATTCCATTTTATTTACATTTTTACTTAAATTATGGCAGTCTGGTAAATGTTAGAAATGACCCAGAATTGGCACCTTGATCTCTTTGCACTTCAAATTGCAGAATCCGATTTTAACTCCAACCCATTTCTAGGCAATTGGCTAATCAACAAAAGCTAATAAAGCAGTTTCTTGCAATAATTGCCATGCGGGAGGAGGGGAGAAGGGAAAAATGTGGTTATACTGAAAGCAGCATCTGTTCTATCATACACTTAGAAAAAATTCCAAGGCAGAAGAAGCTTAGAGCTTGTTTATGAGGGCAAGTACCATCCGTGAATACAAATATAGTGCCATATATAGTGCATTTGCCAGTTTGCCAAAGGCAACAAAATCCTTCAGCAATCTCTGACCTGGAAACCTATCAGGAATTCACAAATCAGGCAAAATAAACAGTAAAAAATAAATAGTGATTATTGCCCTGGAATTTCATTCTTTTGATCATCCTCTTATTGCCAATAGCTAGACATCCTAAATATTTCACACCTTGAAAGCTAGTTCTCCAGACAGGGAATACTTTGGAGTTCACAGAGAATGCCTATGTGCAGTGATGCCTGAGGCAACCAAGGTTTAATTCCATCTGTCAGTGTTGAATAGAATTTATCACAGGTGGTTGGACTAAGGGGTTTACCAAATATACTGTCTCCACATTGGAAAATGTACTGAGATGGTACGTGCTTAATGTCTGATCTGTTCGAGAAATTTAACTAATTCTTTCAGAGTCTGATCTTGACGCTGTCTCTGAACCTTCATAGCCTAAGAGAGGTTCCAGTGCGCTTATGGGACTGAAGAATACTCAGCCTGTATTGGCAAACTTCAGCTTCCCTAATGTAAATCAGTGACAAGTCCCATCCCATTAGCAAACACCAGGTCATGCTTACTGTTGACTTGCCTTATAAGAATAGAACCAAAGTATCTGATCTCAAAATATTTGTCCACATGAGATGAATGACAAGGCCACTTTTGCCCCAGCAAATAAATGTGTCTTCAGAGGTTTTAGAACATCATCTAATTTTCTACTCAAGGAACTGAAGTTATCCTGAAGCTAGTGGGGGACCTCCAGTCATAGTACTTATGAATGGACACCAAGGCCGTGTCCACACAAGCATGTATGTTTGTTTCCCAGGGACAAAAAGCAGCAGCACACCTTGTGTCCTTGTGCCACTGCTAGTCGTGCCTGGGGAATGCCTTGTTGTGCCTGCGCAGGTTACCCCAGGTGGGGTAGGCACTGGACTGGCCCCCACAGCCCTACCTGGGGTCCTGGGGGCCTCCTGGGTTTCAGCAGCAGTGATCCTGCTGCTCAAAGCCTGGCCAACAGCTGGAGTGTGGCTCCAGCCAGCCAGGCTCTGGTTTTGGGTGGCATTTCCTGTCCCCATGTGTGCCGCCCCACTTCTTTTGTTTGTTTGTTTTGTTTTTTGACCCAGGGATCTCCCACGATCAAAAAAGAAAAAGCCCTGTGCTGCTCCCTTGCAGCACGGAGAATGCCTGAATGTGCAGTATGTGGCACTGCAGACATGTCTGCAGTGCCACATACCAGCCATGTTCATCTGGATGAGGCTCGTGGCCGTGTCCAGAGATGCAGGGGTGTGTGCTTGCGGCACAAAGAGTAGCGGCACTACTTTGTACCTCAGTACACCCCCCTACACGTGCGCTTTGGTGTGGGCCACATTGTCCCGCTTTGGGCAAACTGCCCTTGCCCAGCTTCTCCTGGCTTCTGGTGTGCTGGAGCAGCAGGGGCACAAATGGAGCAGTAGAGACATCTGGATGGCAGCCAGAGCGTCTGACTGGAGGACCAAGCCTGTTTGTTCCAGCACATGTACTTTTCCTGTGCTCTGTGCTGGTTTTTTTTCTGGCACTTTTTTTAGCTACCAGAAAATCCTGGTAGCTAATTTTGCCCTGGTGCTGCAAATTCGCAACATGTGGCACATTTTAATGCTCCACATGTGAGGTTTGTGGCACCACAAACTGCACGTGTCTGGGTGCGGCCCATGGGTCCAACTCCTCCAGTAGTTTACACTATGGACTTGCTTCCTGATACACAATAGCCTATCCTGGAGAAAGTACTGTGGCAATGGCTCTCCTCACGCACTTGTGAAAGGCTAATGACAGCACTACCTTACTGTGGCGCTTGTATATGCTTCAGCTGTAGCTGGCCCATCCCCATGCCCCTTTAGAGGGGCATGTGTGTCTGTGCATGTATATAGGCAAGGCAAAACTTCATCCTTCAAAAAACTTGTGTCTTCATCCAGGGCCAACCACAGTATAAACCCAAGTTTAACTAGAGACAAAAGCAGTCCTTGCTAAACTAAGGCGGAAGACAGAAGATGGAGCCTTACCAAACCCCTTAGATTCAAACACTTTTGAACATTTTACAGTTCAGATTTACAAGTGAATTTTGTGTGTTGAGGCTTGGACCCATCTCTGAGAGCCTGGAAAACTATGCTTTGTACATATTTCTGAGGTCCAGAGCACAAACTGAAAGAAGCTCTGTAAGAAGGTTCATAGATGCTAGGGTCAGAAGGGGCCTCAACAGATCATCGAGTCCAACCCGCTGCCTAGGCAGGAAAGAGCGCTGGGGTCCGATGACCCCAGCCAGATTCCTGTCCAGCCTTCTCTTAAAGACCCCCAAGGTTTGAGTTTTCAGGTCCCCCAAAACTGAAAGACAACAGCTCACACTCCAATAAAACGCAGAAGGATACCTGCAGAACGACTGGAAACTTGCAAACTTCAGAAGAGTAAAAAAAGACATATATAGACGAAAGGAAAAAAAATAATTTGGGTGTGTTGTTTTGTTTTCAGACTATAAGCACCTTGAGATGTAGACTGTATCAGCTGCTATGTTAATAAACTGCCCAACTCAATGGATTAGAGCTGCCATTTAAAGTCTCTACCATGAGAGAAATGTCTTAACAGTTTAGCTCTGGTACAGGGAAGACTGGTTCTCTGAAACACATTTGTGAAGGACTTCGTTTTACCTTCAGCAGATGTGAGGGTGTCCATCAGGAAGAAACCACATATGTTCTGGGATTCTGGGCCATGCCTCAAAACACAAACAAAGAAACAAAAATCTGAGCAGAAAAGTACCCAGTGAAAACCTTGCACCAGACAGTTTTAGTAATGAGTAAATTGAGGCCTTATTCCTTCTCAGCACTTGAGTCATCAGACCAATTCCTATAGAAATCAGTCAGTTTTAGTTGAATGTCCTGAATGTATAAAGCTATGACATTAATACATGTGGCTAGTTATTTACTAGATAAGAACATAAGAATTGCCATTTACTGGGTCAGACCAGAGGTCCAGCTTGCTTTCTGCAGAGAGGTGGTATCATTTAAGGGCAAAATCATGTCTGGCCATGGCAAGCACAGAGGCAAGGTCCAGGCTAAGGCCAAGTCTAGGTCTTCCACGGCAGGGCTGCAGTTCTCTGTAGGCCATGTGCACCATCTGCTTCACAATAGCAATTATGCTGAGTGAGTGGGAGCTGAGGCACCAGTCTATTTGGCTGCAGTGGACTACCTGAAATCCTGGGATTGGCTGGGAATGCTGCCTGGGACAACAAGAATTGCATCATTCCCTGCCACTTCCAGCTGGTGGTCTGCAATGATAAGGAGATGAACAAGCTGCTGGGAGGAGTCACCATTGCTAAGGGCAGGGTCCTACCCAACATCCAGGCAGTGTTCCTGCGTAAGAAAACCAAGATCTCTGTGGATTTGGACCTAGAGTTGGAAACATTCATAATACAACACCTCCCTGCCTCTGCAACCCCCTCCCCCATCCTGTGTGGCAGAGGGGGGATACTGAAAGGGAGAGTGAACTGGGTCTGACCAGAGTTTTTTCCACTCTTCCTCTTCAGCATTTAAGATCTAGGAAGTTCTGATTCAGACAATGTATCCCTAACTCTGGTGCTCAATAGCTACCGATGCCCCTTTCCTCCAAGAATTTGACCAATTCCTTTTTGAATCTGGCTAAAGCATCAGTTTCCACTACATCTGGTGACAACAAGTTTCACACTTTAGTTGTACGCTAAACAGCACTGGCCTCAACACAGATCCCTGCTGCTTACTTCTTTCCATCCTGAAAACTGACCATTTATACTCACTCTATGTATTCTATCAGTAAGCCAATTTCTAATTCATGAATTGACATTCTCTGTAATCCCATGACTACCTAATTTAGTTAAGAGCCTTTGTTGGAAGACCTTGTCAAAGGCTTTTCCAAAGTCCAAATATGTGTGTCAACTAGATCACCCCAAAACACCTACTTATTCACACCCTCAAAGAACTTTACTAGGTTGGTGAGGCATGATTTCCTTTTGACAAAGCCATATTGATTCCTCCCCAGTAAATCACGTTCATCCATGTGCTGAACAATTATTTTTTTATTATTATTGTTCTACCAAATTTTACTGTGTTTACACTACTGTGTTTGCTGTGTAAGTTATTACACTTTTGCTTGTTATGACATGGCATATTGGTGCCTCCTGGCTTCATGTCAAATACAGATAGTCAGAAAGAAGTCACAAAATCATGTACAAGTAGAAGGAAATGTGGAAAGGCTGAGCCAATAAAGCCCAGGTCTAACACATCCTTAAGACACTACAAAAGGCACCCTTTAAAAAAAGATGAAGTATAAAGAAGCTTGATAAATAGTATTATTTGATATTTTGTGCTATATGACCATTAGACAAGATGTCCTAACGGCATAATAGTTTGAATATATTGTTAGATATATCAGGTGTTTTGCTCTGCCTAGATTTTGGTGAGCTTTGAGTTCACTATCTTAAAACTATTTAACAAGATTTTGCTTTATTTAAAAGTAATTGTTTCATTGTTCACATTTTTACATGCAAAAAAATCCCTATTTTTTATGTTTTTAATGCTGTGGTATGTGAAGGGAGGGAATGGGGGTCTGTTTCCCTGTTGCAAAGAGATGATTAACTCCTATGTGCTCTTTGGTTGTAATCTAAAGCACTTAAATACTACAGATACTTTATTGTCTACTCCATCACTCTGTTTGACACTGCTGTGCTCCTCAGCTGAGCTCTGCTCTGGTGTGTTGGCTGAGTGGCACTTTGCTCATTCTTTACTGGGTGCTGCCGAAGTGCATTTTCCCTTTGTGTACCAAGCAGAGCCACTATCATAAAAGAGAAAACACCTTTTAAGTAATTTGTGTTTATACAATAAAGGGTGCCCTTCAGAGGTCAGGAACACCTCTGGATCAAGTGCCTGTAAATAAGGGCATTGCTGTGCGCTTAAATGGAGAATTGTTAGATAATTTTTCCTATTGTCAGCAAGAGCCCCCCCGCATCTTCCCAAGCTAGGAAAATAAGGAGAGTTTTATTCAATGGGGAGTGACTGACATGTTTTCAAAGTAATGCACAGGGAATTCAGCTGAGGAACTTCTACTGATCTGGAAAATTTGCTTAATTTTAACTATTTTATTATCCTGTCTTTTTTTTTCCCTTAATTACAGAAATATTCCCTTCTGAAGCAAAATCAAACCATATGCTTAACAGGTCCAATCAAATGATTTTAACCCTCATGCAACACCAGTAACTTAATTGGAATGATTCACTTACTTTATTCACACGTTGTGGTTAAGTTATTAATAACCTTATAATTATTGTACTTTATATAGCACCTTTCATTCAAAGATAAAATGTTCCTTACAAAGTCTCTTGATCTCTGTGCCTTCCCTAAGTCAGCTGGTGATGATGATTATATACAGTGTATGTTCCCTCAGTTCTGACTTCTACATTCTGAGATTTGAAGAACACCTTCCCTAGGTACCATGGGTGGGTGAGATGCTATTATAGGGAGATGCATTTCCATGCAATTTTTGGAAACGTGATCAGGCTGAGTAAAGGACCTCGGAATTTGGTTCAAGAAGTATCTCTTCTTCAAACCATAAACCATTTTTGCGTATATGTCAGGAAAATTTACCAACCCAACCTCAAAATTTGTACTGCTGCCATTAGTTGTATACTGATTAATGATGCATTACCACTTTAGAAGAAGCATAAAAGCTACAGATTATACTAAACTGGGAGGAGTCACAAATATCCATATGCTTGAGAGGTGGGACAAAGAGGTTGAAAAAGATTAGAAACTTGGGAAACAATAATATTAATTACTTTGGGGGAAAATTAGACTAATACAGATCAGGAAAAATAATCCAAATCACTGCTTCTGAGAGGCAGTGGGGAAAAAACCTAGAGAACTTGGCTTGCTGAAAGAAATTTTAAGTGGGAACAAATCAGATCAAGTTTGTCATGTAAAGGGACAGTGACATTTGCATAAACTCAATTTGCAAGCCCCTCCAATTTTTATAAATTATGGATCAGGCAAATTACCCTTCCTTCCTACATGCTAGTAGTTCTGATGTAACTGCATCTGGAATGATGTCTCACTTTGGTCACCTCATCACAAAAAGAAGGGCAAGGTGGGTGCTCAGGAAAAACGGCAACAAACTACTGGCAAGCTGGAGGGATTGTCACAGAGAAAGGTTCATGTGCAGCTTGGCTAAGAGATGACTAAGCAGGAAATGTAAAAATAGACTATATGTTTTTGAAGGGTGTAAACATCTAAGTATGAAGGCAAAGTATAAAGAAGAAGTAATACAGTAATTAGGTGCAATTAAAATAAGAGGATTTTTTGCATCTACTACAAAACTGGATTCAGTTCCCAAAAAGACCTTTGTGAACACTGGTTTGGTGGTGTTCCTATGGACATTGATTGACCTGGTTAAATTGCTCGGTGTTTGGCATAATTACTAGTATACGTTCAAGATCAACCCAGGAATAGGAGGAGGATGTACATTACTGGTAAGGATGGAAGTGCCTTGGTTTAGCTGTTTGAAGAAAATTGCACAGCACCTGCCCGTTATGTCTCTTTTAGTCTTTTTCGTGAAAGCTAAACTTAGCCCCAGACTTGAAAAGACGATGAATGGTCTTGAAACTTGGTCTATCTGCTAGCCTTGGTCCTTAGCTTCTCTTCCTCTATATTGGATGTTTCTCTAAGGAGAAGAGAGACCCCTGGTGGTAAGAAATAACAAATGTGCATTCTTCGCTTTCTCAGAGTACTTGTGCAAGGGTATTTCTAACATATTGTCCCTAAGTGTTCTAGTCTGACGTTACATTTTACTTGCTCTCTCTCTTTCTCTCTCAAAGTGTTCAGTTTCTGAGGTTAAGAGACTGCATGCATGAAGACTCAAATTTGTTCAAGGATAGAGGACAAGCCTTTACTAATTTTGAATCACAAGCTCACTGCTTTTCTTCCTAATTCTTTGCCTTACTGGAAAGTTCATTAATACTCTATAGAGGAAAGAGACTAACAGATAGAACAATGGCATGCACCCCAGCAACCTAGAAGGGCTCCAAAAAAGTACAGATAAGCTAAAAAAACAACTCAAGAGCACTCCCCAACATGTGGGAATGTGTGTTCCCCGGGGACAACTAGCAGCGGCACGTAAGTGCTCTGGCATGCAACAAGTTGCCCCAGGCAGGATAGGGCAGGTTGGCCCCAGCAGTCTTACCTGGGGCTCTGGGGGGCTCCAGCGGCAGCTGTCCGGGTGCACGGAGCCTGGCCAGCAGCTGGAGTGTGGTTCTGGCCAGCCAGGGTCTGGTTTTGGGTGGCACATACTGTCTCCTCGTGTGCCACCCTGATTTTTTCTGGTGCAGGTTTTTTTGACACAAATTAGCAGCATGGAGAATGCCTGCATATGCAGCGCGTGCAGTTTGTGGCACTGCAGACAGGCCTGCAAACCCACGTGCACACTCGTCTGGACACACCCCAAGAGGCACAAGCTCTACATACAAGAGGAAAAAACTTATTTTTAGGTAAACCTGAGGTAAAATCAAAAGCATCTAAGCCTTATTTTCAAAAGAGACTAATGAGAAGGGATCCTGGTTTTCTCTGATTAAAAAAAAAATCCCCAATTTTCAGTTTTAAAAAAGTAATCCAAAATCCACATTTTCCCAGTAATGAAATGGAACACCACTATATATACATCTATATATTAGTGGTGTTTCATTTTAATAATGGAAAAATTTGGGGGTACTTTTTGACTTTGAATATTGGGGAAGTTTTCTTTTATCAGAGAAAACCAGGATCCCTGCTCATTAGCTTAAATGTCATTGAGAGTAACTGCTGCTTAGGTTTCCAAATGGCTAAAAGTCACTTTGAAAATGATACTTAGATTCTTAAATCACTGAGGTGATTATCAAAATTTTACCCTGAGAACTTTCCCCTTAGAAAACATCAGCAGTGTAGGGGAAAATCGGGCAACATGTTGTTTTTGTCTTTTTAAGTCAATCTGAGCAAAAATGTGAGGTGTTAGGAGTGTATAGGCCAGTACATGGGAAATGAACATTTCTGTGCTCGAGGAGTTAATTATTTTGCTTGTATGGCAGAATTACCTGTATTTTTTTTTCCAGAAGGCCATCAAAATTCATTTTTTAGTTAACTGCTATGGAAGCTTATAAGGGAAATATGCCTTTGATGTCCAAGCAAGCCACTTCCAAATCATCATCTTGTTCCAGGGAGAAAGAATATTAAGGCAAAATGGCAATTAGGAAATGGAGACCCAGCCCCTCTGTTGTGGTCAGTCTTTGTAGGTATATGGACTTCAGTGGCATTGCACTGATTTACTTAAGCTGAGAACATAGCCCCAAAGATTATGAAAGAAAACCTTCAAAAGTCAGCATCTATTTTTACTAAATGGTAATCATAAGGGCCAAAAGGGGAGCACATAAAAAGTGGAAACAGGGAGAGATCACCAAAGACGAATATACCTCCTCTGCTCACGCTTGTAGGGAGGCAGTTAGACGGGCCAAAGCTACCATGTAGCTGAGGATGGCATCCCAAGTAAAGGACAACAAGAAATTGTTTTTTAGATATATAGGGAGTAAAAGGAAGGCCCAGGGTGGAATAGGACCCCTGCTAAATGGGCAGAAGCAATTGGTGACGGACAGAGGGGACAAGGCTGAACTCCTCAACGAGTTCTTTGCCTCAGTGTTCCTAAGCGAGGGGCATGACAAATCTCACACTGGGGTTGTAGAGAGGCAGCAGCAAGGCGTCAGACTACCAAGCGTAGACCCTGAGATGGTGCAGAGTCACTTGGAAGAACTGGATGCCTTTAAGTCGGCAGGCCCGGATGAGCTCCATCCGAGGGTACTGAAGACACTGGCCGACATCATAGCAGAGCCACTGGCGGGAATATTTGAACGCTCGTGGCGCACGGGCCAAGTCCCAGAGGACTGGAAAAGGGCCAA
>NW_005842041.1:873730-884653 GCF_000455745.1 Alligator sinensis | reverse complement strand
ACTCTTTCCTGCCTATGCAGGAGGTCAGACTCGATGATCTATTGAGGTCCCTTCTGACCCTAACATCTATGAATCTATCTATAAACCTGAAGGACCTATAAAAATTGGTTTCTTCAGAAAAGGATATAAAGGGAAAGACAATAACTTGGAACACAGACTGGGAAAACAAGTTTTCCATGGTCTGGTACTGTGGAGGTGATGTTGCTGTGATGGGCCAGGAATGGTCCATGAAATAGGAGAGACAAGAATTGTGTGTGTTGGCCTTTATTGTCTATGGATAGACATAGGCAAGCTTTCAGTATCATATTCTTCCTCAGGCCTCTCGGAAAGCAGCAGGCACAGAATATTTTTCTCAAGGTCTGGGCCTTTTCAAGCATAGGTTGTAGTTGTTTGATCCTTCTTATAGGTCTCAGTGTGGAACAGTAGGTAACAACCTAGAGTATGTGGTCAGTGGGTTTTTTTTCTTGTAGTAGGCTGCTGTGGGGCATCTGTTTGGCTCTCTCAAAGATGCAATCTATTTCTCTGCTGGATTGTCTTTGCTGGGTAAAGACAGTTTTCAGTTTGGCAGGATGGGTGTCAAGAGTATTCTCAGATGTGGTGGTATCTTAGGGCTTGACAATCGCTGCTTTTGGGGTATGTTTGGGATGATCGCTGGTTTTGTGGACATATGTTTGGTGGTCTGTGGGTTTTCTATATATAGGGGTTCATAGTGTACCCTCCCAGATGTAGAGCATGGTATCTAGAAAGCTGATGCTAGTGTATTCCAGAGAGAATTTGATTAAAGGGTGGTAGTTGCTAAACCTCCACTGGAAGTCACGAAGACAGTCCAGGTGTTCAGTCCAGATAATTAAAATATGAAGAGGCTGACATATTGAGGAATCATCCTTGTGCTCATAGTTTGGAGGAAGTGTTGGTTGTTGTGGGTGAGGATGAAATGGAGCATTTGTGCAATATGTTGTGGCTGCAAATCTGAGTGTAATCTTTTTTCCTGGAGGTATTTCAGGCAGGCAGCTGTGCCTTCATGGTATGGGATATTAGTGTACAGGCTGGTGATAAGTGGTCCTCTGACAAGTTTGTCTTTGAAGTCTTATGGTCAAGTGCTGACAGAGGTCATTAGAATAATGAAGCAGTTAAAAGAAACTGGATTGTTCACTCTGATGAAACAATGAAATATCAGGATTCGGAAAGCTAGGAGTCTGAAGGACCTTTTTTATTCAAGGTGTAACACTGAACAAATGATCATAGAAGAAACAGCAGATTGCCTTTTAAGGTAGGGACTCTATAATCTTCAACATCTTATATATAGAGGGGCAGTGTCACGTCATATGAACAAATAAAAACTCAATTACTAATATTCTGCCCCTCTTAATTGCCACGTGCCTTTTCCATGAGAGCTGGGGAGGGGAAGAACCCTAAATCTGACTACACCCCAAGTACAAGGGAAGCATGGATGTGATTTTCCATGGAGATTTTGAACCCAGTCCCATCTCTGCCTCCTCCTTCTTTCCCGGCACAGCTGATAGTATGTGTATTCGAATTTGTGTGTAACCAATAATTTCTTCTTTATAATGATTCTTTCTCATGAGTTTAATTGCATCAAAACTTAATCAAGTGTATTAAAGCAGTCGTTAAATTGCTTAGGGAAGGATGGTGTTGGATTGAACCCTCTTAGAAAAGGAACGGTTTCCCGAGTTCAAGGTGTGCTCTGACACTGACTTATTTTTGTGGCCTTGAGTCAGGCCCCTAGCCTCAACTTCTTCACTGTAAAATGTGATTAATGATACACCCCCATAAAAGGCTATTTTATTAAAAAATAATAGATGAGGAATTTAGAGGGTAGGAACTGTCCTTTTATTACTTGTTTGTGCAGTTCCTAGCACAATGGAGTAATACACCACAGTAATACAAATGATGATAAACATAATGCTTATAAAATCCTTTGACTATGGAAGATCCAGAATAGTCCTGGTAACAACACCATGCTAGCTCAGTCACTCTTGTGTTAGTGAACTGTGATGTCATAAGGGTGAATATACATTTTTTTTCTGAATAAGTTCTTCATATTTAATGTTCTTTATGTTTTAAACTCAGGTTTAAACAAAAATGTCAAAACCAATCTTGCTGGAGTGCATGAGAATAAATATCTATTTGAAAACTGCTTAAAATGTGTATTATTTACTCAGTGGACCAGAACATTGCCAGGCCGATGGTCTGTCAGGTAAATACACATTCAGACAGTTTTTAAAATGTATATCATTTACTTGATAGACCATAGCAAGTTCTACAGAGAGGAATTATGGCCTATTGTGTAAATAGGTATTTGGACAATTTAAAAAATGTATCCTATTTACCTCCATGCACTTGATGAAAATTCTTCTGATAAGTCATTATTGTGCATTCATTGACGTTGCTTTTCAGTGCCAATAGCTTCTCTGTGTTCAGTGACTTTACATATAAAGAAAGGGAAAGCAAAATGATGTCTTAAATCCTGGTCCTTGCAAAGATGCTATTTATTTAAAGGGGCCTTTTCTGAGCCTGCAGCCATGACCAGAGGTGTAACTGTTTCAGCATCTTGGACACTGGGATGAGGGGGAGTTCCAAGGAAGTCTTACCTTACCCAGAGATCCCAGCTGCTGCTGCTGCGTGCAGGATCATCGCATCCTGATTGCAGCAGCTCACTTGGGAGGGGCTCTGGGGTGCTGCCGCTGCCCCCACACAGCAGTTTCAGCAACCCCTGACTTCAGTCAGGTGTCAAGTCTATTTTCATGAGTTCTGCAGTTTCAGCAAGGGTTGCACAACTGGGCCCAAATGCTTCTTTGTTGTCAACTGCAAGCAAGGGTTTCTAGGAGGTAACAGAAATCAAGACATCAGTCTGAACAGCTTCTATAGCCTTCTCAGAAATGGCCAAAACAGCTGCTTCTAGACAAACCTGGTGCATTTAAAATTAGTAGCCTGTTAGTTGTAACAGTATGTCAGCTTTCTAAGTCAGTGGTTCTCAAGCTCATTAGATTCAAGGCACCCCTCAGAAAATACAAGCTCTGTTTTCACTTGTTTTTTTATTATAGAAAAATAATAGAGCCATTCTTCTGGTGCAAAGAACAGAAAGACCACAACAGGGCAGAATGTTTTTAGCACTATGGATTCCTACTTGAAATACTTGGATTTATCTTGTGAATCACCTGTAGGTGTTTGCATCCCTTAAAACAGGGGTGGGCAAAATGCGGCCTGTCCTTGGTCAGTCCTCTGCCCAAAATAATTGCCCACCCCTGCCTTAAAAGGATTGTTGCTGTGACACCCTGGTTAAAAATCACTGTGTGAAGTACTCCTCGTCATAGAAGCTCATATTTGCTCTAAATTTACTTAAGTGTGTGTGTGTGTGTTTGTGTACATAATATTACACCCATGCATATATGCAGAGAGGGAGAGATCATTAATACATTACTGAATGGAAGTTTTATGCAAAATACACTTCTAGAAACAGAGGAAGTATTGCTAGGGATGGGCGATTACCTCTATGTACTGATTCCTCTTAGCATAGTATAATAATGAGATGTCTCTGTAAAACCTTATTGTTCTTACATGCTTCTTTCAAAATATGACTGAATAAAGGCTTGAAAACAATAATTTAGTCTTCATCAAAATGGTTCAAGTGGGAAAACTCCATTTGAAGTGGTCTGGTCTATCTCACCTACAGAGTTGATTTGAAAGAGAAAAATAGGGAAAAAATGGGACAAGCTCAGAGCTCAAAGCACACAATGAAGCAGGACAAGGTTTTGCTCTTAAGACATGTGCGGCTCCTGCTGACTATAATAGCAAGTCAATCAAAATTAAGTCAATGAAATATGCCCACCTGAGAATTCAGCCCTAAGCAAGTTTTTCTTTATTTGGATTTAAATAATAAAAAGAAATATATCAGCTTATGCAAAAAGCTCTTGATATCTTAAGAATTAATTAGATTTCCAGTCATAAATAAGAGCGACTTGGCAACAAAAAAATAATCAAATACAAATAATGAATTAAGGCAGCCAGGCAATAAATCAAAGCAGCAAAATCAGTCACTTAAGTCACTCAGGAACGTACTTTCAGTCTTCCCTCAAAAACCTGGAACATCATCAAGTTCAGGCTATTTCCCCAACAAGAATATTAAATCATTAGAACCTGTACAATTTTAAGAATTGTAGGTAAGAAAGCAACTGCTTTATAATTTGAAATGATCTATTCATTCTTTTAAATACCGATTTACACAGTGGCCTTGTCTAACCAAGTGGGAAGTCAATTGTATCCATTAAGACATTAAAGATCATAAATAAAAAGTAGCAATTAATTGTGCAGCTTAATTTAAGAGGCTGAGGCTTAGTTTGTCACATTCTTCTGGCAGTCTATCAGATTCAGCTCCGTTACAGACCAGACGTCTTGTGTTTCAATTGATGTTGGTATTGAAATCTAAAGGCGTTCAGTGCAATCGTTCTATTCTCTGATAAAGGAGCTCAAACATATAGATGGCTTCTAGGATTCTATCATTCATATAGTGTGAATTACAAATGTTAGAAATGTCAGTTTAATGAGTCATGTAAGCAGCCTCAATGTTCTAAGTCACTGGTCCAATTAATGTTTTTAAGTGTGCTTAAAATGAATAAGAAGACTGATCTGGAGCAATACAATAGTTTCCTCCTGCATGCTCTTCTACTTCTGTTTTATAAGTCAAGCCTAATAATGCTTTGAAAATAGCTATCAAAAGTAAATTATTAACTGCTAAAAGTTCGAAGCAACCTGATAGCCCATACCAGTTTTCCAGCCTCTAAATGTGGAATGAAATGATTCAGGCACACAAGAGGAAAAAAAACCCCAAACAAGCCATGCATGCAGACTTCAGCTATTTAATTGGATAAACTATTGTTTCTAATATTTTCCTTATCCCTGTTACTAGTTGTAATAATAAGCTCAGCAGAGATGAGCTGAACATTTGCAATTACTGGAAAGGGAATGAAGGTTTCAATTTGATTTGCTTGACTGTGTTTACTCTTTGTATTTCATTCAGCATGGTCTAGGAGAGTCATTTTGTTTCCAGCCAATTTCATTTTTGTTAACATTATAGAACAATATTGCTGTCTGGGTTCACACCCTTGCAGGGGGAATGTTCATCTGTTTTTGCAGGCAGGCATTCATTTATTTTTATGTAATTTTTTTTTAACTATATAAACTAACCTGGATTTCCCCAGCCAACAAATTTGTATTTACTCAGACTGCTATTTCCAGTGTTTCTTCTAACCAGCAGTTTTGTTGGAGTTATTGGTGCTGTTGCAGCTATCTGTGGCAAATGCCAGGAAGGACTCTATAAGCACGGTTTGCGCTAAAACATCCTCATTTTCTGTCCTCTAAGCAAAGGGACTGAGACTGACAGCCCCTCACATGGGGCATAAAGGAAGGATATAAAGACTTTCAGCATGTCCCTTTGATTCCTGCCCCTGTTATAAGAGGCAGCCATATCCTGCCCATAATAAGAGGATGCATTAAAAAACACAGAAGCAAAATGAATACCCTTCCTGATCACACAAGTTATGGGGAGAAAATGTGGAAATATAACATAGATGCATAAGTAGCTGAAATGCTAATAGGGGAACTTCTTACCATTTAAATGCAAGTGGGAAAGCAGTGTCTGCTAGAAAGAGTAATGGAACATGGACCCATTGATTTTAATGAGAATGTAACTGAGTTAGTTACTAGATTCTAGATGTAACTGGCTTTACGTTACCTGGTAACCTCCTAACACAGTTATAATTTAAACAATCCAAAACTTAAACAGCAGAGAAAGACCTAAGTAGTCAAAATGTGGGGAGTTTGGAGATGTGGGCTTAGATTTGGACCCACTTTTCCTGTTAAGGAATGGCATTTGTTTTTGTGCAAAAGGTTTTGCAACCTTAAATTGAAGTAAGAAGCAAAAGTCTGCCTTTAGAGTAGTGGTTTCAACCTTTTTAGACTCACGGCACTGCTCAGAAAATGCCAGCAGTTAGCTTTCACTCCTTTAATGAGTATGGAAAAATGACAGAGCTATTCTGTTGCAAAGAATTCAGACCACAACAGGTCAAAATGTTTTTGACACTGTGGATTCCTCTATGCAATTTCTGTGGTTAGTCTTGTGAATTATGTAGGTGTTTACACACCTAAAAGGGATAATATTACATGATACCCTTAAAAACATCTTATGGACAAGAGAGCCCCAGTTGAGAATCACTGCTTCAGAATATGTATCAAACCCAGCACTAACGGCCTCCTGCCAGCAGCTTCAAACAAGCCCTTCTGGCTGGAATACCAAGCCCTGCTGTGGAGTTCCATTCTGAAGACAGCACAGTGGATCCCACTGGAAAAGACTTCAGCTTCCTCATGTTAGAGAAAGTTCAAAGTAAAGAGCAAGCCAGAGATAGAAAATTAACAATTAGAAGGGGAAGGAAACTGCACAGTACAAAAAACAAGTAAACCTCAAAACTAATGTGTGGCCTGTTTATGCCACCTACTGGATTTTTATTGAAGTATATTTTCAATAGGTTTGGTTGTTAACACTACAGTCATGTGCTCCAAACCAACAGATACATACACAAGCATACGTACACAAGCAAAGCTACTTGGGTGATTACCCCCATTGAATTTAATGTGATTACTCACATGAGTACAAGACCATAGGTGCTGAAATGTTCACAGGATTAGAGACATGACCAGCAGTATATTACTTCTGCTAATTTGATTGTCTGGCTACAGCCAGGACATAGAGGGCCTTACACAGAGGAAGTAGGAACTGGGCTCCTCAGAGGTCTAATGAATTCCAACAAAACAGCAGAGGCTGGTAGCATGTCAAAATGAATCTGCTAAACTAATGCGCAATACTGAGCTGAGTACTTTCCCACAATACTTAAAAGATTGGACTTGGGAATTTAACAACATAAGAAGGCAAGGTAAGGTGCCCCATAAATCTGCCTCTTACTGTTTTTCTCTGTACGTAATATCTAATGACAATAAATTGGGTATTGTGTGCATATTGTTAGCTGAATTACAGCATATCAGCACTGCCCAGGTTTGGGAGCAGTGATAGCAATGCAATGTAGCCGGTGTCGTGCTTAACCAACATACATTGGCTCCTGGAGAATGCAGTCCTTTTTTTTTTTGTAAAATATATGAGGTTATATATATCTACACTCTGAGTATCACACCACAAAGAAAACCTTAAACCATTACAAAAACTGCACCCGTGCAGCCCGCGCACCTGTACAAAGGCCTGCTGGCCACCCGGACCCGTTACAATATCTGCCTCGCACACTACACACATACAAACAACCTCTGCTCTCTCAGATCAGGCAACCCCTTCCTTTCATCCCCACCCCGCTTGTGAGGTCACATACTCAGTTCACCTGTTGTCCATGCCACTGTCACTCCAGCTCCCGCTGGAGGACCTGCCGCTGCTGTCGCTGTCCTCAGTTCCATTTGTCTCCTCCTCTTCCTCACTGTCACCACCCCTTTCCCCACTAGCGGGAAGTTGGAAGATCCTGTCCCACGTGTCTTTGTGCCAGGTGGCTTTGGCTGCATCCTCTCCATCCTCCGTTACCAATTTCTGGTAGTAGGTCTGGTGTTCACACAGCACCATTTTCACACAGCCTACTACCTCTACATCTCTGTGCTTGTACAACAGGAGGTTCCTGGCCTTTCATAGGGCGCTCCTAATACAGGATGCAAACTGGCTGAAATGGGCCAGTGGGTTCCCCTAGTGTTTGGCGAAGTGTCCGTACAGCACTGCTTCTCTGGTTAGCTGGTTAACGTCGGTCGCTGCTTTGCAGAGCTGCTTCACCCTCTTCCATACCTCCTTGGTGCAGGTACACAGCCAGAGGAGGTGGCTGATCGTCTTGGTGGCTCCATGACAGTTGGGCCACGGGCAGCTGAAGCGGATATTGTCTCCTTATTCTTTTAACCTCCTCTCTATCTCCACCTCTGCCCTTGGCTTCTTTTTTTCATTTGTATCTTGAATCCAGTATGTGTATCTTGGACACATAGGGGGTAAATGGGGGTGCACGTGCACCCTGAGAACGCTGGTGCACCCCTTGACCGGCCGGGCTTGCCGCTTAGGTGATAGGCAGGGGGGCAGGCCGATCACTGCAGTCGCTCCCACAAGCGTCCACAGTCACTCCTGAAAGAGGCTGCAGCAATCAGCTACAGCAATCGGCTGTCGCAGGATTGGCCGTGGGGGTTCCCCCAGGCAGTGAGATCAGATCCCCCTGGTTGGCAGGACTGATCGCAGGGCAGAGCATATGCCCCCCCTGATTAAGGCGGCACCGGTCACCCATGATCTTGGATCCAGTAAATCTGTATATTTCCATTGATTTCATTGAGAATTGGATCAAAACCCTTTCACAACAGTCAGTCACTCTCAAAAATGGGTGAAGTTTGCAGATTTTGTTCTGCATTGGGACCTTGATCCAATATCACTTGAAGGCAGTGGATTATTTCCAATGATTTCAATGGGAGTTGGATCTGACTTCAAAACAGAAAGCAGAAACAGCTTACTCTGTATTAATTTACTTCAGATGCAGACTGTCATATCCATCATTCACTGAATTGATACGTTTTATTTCTGCTCCATGTGAATGGTGTGCTTGTCTTTCTCTTGATCATTCCAGGACACATTGACATAAGAAATATTGAACCATTAAAGTGAGGTTCAATCTTTTATTCACATCAAGTCACATAACGCTGAGTTTTTCTTTTGCTTTTCTTTGTTTGGCACTTCAGTTGGTGATTATCATCACATATTTAGGGATTCATAGCAGTGAATTAAATGTAAGCTCTCTAGAGGAGAGTAAGTCATGTAAGTGTCACAGAGCTACTACTTAAAGAAAATGTCTTGCTGCAATGCATTTATATACAGTATTAACTAAGAAGCAGAGTTTAAAAGAAAGGGACTTTTCCTATCTGTTCCTTTCCATCTCCTGCTATGCCACTGCTCTGTACCCTGAGCATGACTTACACTGACTTAGACTCTTCCTTTCAGAATATCAAAACCAGGGAAACATAATGAGGTGTAATACAGACCTCCACAAATATAACCTCCTATAAACCTAGTTAGATTCTCTGAAGCCCTGACCTGTTATAGCCACTATACCTTATATAGGCCTGATACCTTTTATATCACTTCTGACCTTAAGAGTGGTCCTGACTCTAAGAATATATTTCAAAAGGTACAATGCAAAAAAACAAGGAAGATCTGTGGGAAAAGGCAGCCAGTTGCAGTAGACCAGAAATGAATGGCTGGCTGAAAGAACTAGGCTTTAAGGGGAGATTTCAAGGCAGAGATAAAGCTGGAGAATAGCTTACATATAATTTTAGACTGAAATACAATTAACTATCTATTGTTTATTCTGTGTACATTATTTTACATACTATATATAGGTATTTTATAGTTTATAACCCACAGAGAGTTTGTTGTATTTCACTATGAAATGGGGACACAAAGGTTAAGGTATCAAAACAAGGTGGCTCCTGAGCAAAGAGACCCTTCAGAGCAGATGTGGTGGACTGCCTTGGATTTGAAAGCTTGTCTACTTCTATCCCAACTATACAGCTGACCCCATAAAAGGTATCACCCTAAGAAATCCTTGCCTCAGCCATTATTACGAAGGTGTTCATGTGCTGAAAGATTGCTGTGTAAAAAAGAAAGAGAGGCTCCTTATGCAGTCTCTCTGATTGTACTGTTCAACCACATCAGGCAAGACTAAGCTTACGCCATTTTACTGTTGCCAGCCCTGCAGGACCAGCATCTCTGGGGGATGGACTTTCCCTCTTGCGCGCATCAACAATATAACTGCAGTGTCTTTACTATTGAGGCAGGAGGGGGAGAGAAAAAAATTGCTTTCCCAATGCCAGGTTGTGTGTGCTGGCACCAGGGGTCATGTTTATTATGGACTTTGGCAAGGGGATCAGATTGAATGGGGCGTACCCCGCCACCAGCAGTGCAGACCCCGGCTCGTGGTTGTGCCATCCTTGGAGGTTTTTAAGACTACAAAGCCCTGGCTGGCATGATCTAGTTGGGGCCCGTCCTGCTTTGACCAGGGGGGCTGGACTATTAGATGACCTCCTGAGGTCCTTTCCAACCCTCATTTGCTGCCTGGCCCTTCATGGAGCAGAGGTACTGCTCTGCCCTGAGGGTGGAGGCACCTAAGGGCCCCTTGCTACCAAGCAGCCTGGGCTTGTAACATCCTCCAGGCTGCCCGCCCAACCCTGGGCCAGAGGCCTGCAGGGCTGGGCGGGAAGGGCGAGGGCGGGGCCGGGGGCGGGGCCAGCCGCCCGGGGAAGGTTCCACCGAGTTTCCAGCGTTCCATAGAAGGCCGGGCACGTTCCAAGGCCCGGGGCAGGCAAGCGAAGTGGGCAGCTGGGGGGCGCTGGTCGCAGTAGGACTTGGCTAGTAGCTGCCCCTGGAGCAGGACTCGAGCCTCCCCAGCCAAACCCACACCTTTCCCCCCAGCTCCCCCGCCCCCGACACCGAGCCGAGACGATGCCCAATGAGTCCTCATTCAGCAAGCCCTCGGAGCACCATGGCCAGGGGGGTAAAATGGGCAGCTTCGGCAAGGCAGCCGCTCTGATGGCCGCTGCCGGGGCTGGAGGGGGCTCCACGGGCTTGGCTCAAGCTGCCGCCGCCTCGGGGAAGAAATCCCCCCGGCTGCCCAAGTGCGCCCGCTGCAGGAACCACGGCTACTCCTCGCCCCTGAAGGGGCACAAGCGGTTCTGCATGTGGAGGGACTGCCAGTGCAAAAAGTGCAGCCTGATCGCTGAGAGGCAGCGGGTGATGGCAGCCCAGGTGAGCCGGGGAAGGAGCTGGGGGGAGGAGCGGAGCGCGGGGAGACCCCGGCTACAGGGTCCCGCTGTCCCAGCCCTCTTGCAGGGCTC
>NW_005842041.1:858641-873720 GCF_000455745.1 Alligator sinensis | reverse complement strand
GCGCTGCGCGGCGGGCCGTGCCGTGCCGTGCCGCGGCGTGCCGAGCCGAGCCGAGCCGGGCCACAGGCGCTGGGCCCTGGGGGTAGGGAAGGCGGTAGGGAGAGGATCGGGCGCTCCTGTGCGGGTGTTAAACACGTGCTTGCTTTTTCCTCCCCTCTGTTTAATCCACGTGATCTGAGTCTACAAGGGCAGGTGTGAAAGCTCGATGCTGAAGAGCAGGATCTGGAGCAGCTTGGAGTCTAAACGCCCTGGTAATGAGAGGGGCCAAAAGAGCTGCTATTTACTGGGTCAGCCCACAGGTCTCTCTTTCCCAGCCCTGTGCCACACAGGGGCTGCTGAAAGGGAGAGCGAACTGGGTCCCATCTGGGTTTTCTCCCCACTGTTCCTCTCTCACTTGCAGCCTCCTTCTAGGTCTAGGAAAGTCCGATTCAGGGGCTGTGCCCTTCTCTCCTTTGCTCAATAGCTACCGATGCCCCTTTTCTCCAAGAATGAGCGCAGTCCTTTTTCCAATCTGCCTCAACTGTCAGCTTCCACTCCATCTGCTGGCAAATAGTTTACTTGAATTACTATGTGGAAAAGGGGTGTACTTGGTAGCTGTTCAGAGCCTGACGAAGGGACTTTGATTCCCGAAAGCTTGCAGAAAAGTACAATTTTCTTGCCATTTCCAGTTGGTCTAATTAAAGGTATAATTTTGGAACCAAGAGTTCTAGTTTTTTGTATGTCTGTGTGGAAAAGAAATTCCTTTTGTTGGTTTTAAACTTCCTACTTATTCATTTCATTTTGTGACCCCTAGTTCTTCTGAAACAGTGACCCTCGGCTGTATTTTAGAATTGGTCGAAGTACTCAAGCAGAGGTGGGCTAAGTGGAAATATAGTTTAAAAGCAGGCTCCTGATACAAAAGGATAGCAGAAGAAAGAGTTTATTTAGTTGTGTAGGATAGATACTATATTAAATATGTTAAGATGCACAAGGTTTATTTAATTACCTTTTGCAAGCAAACAGTTATTTATTTTCAGAAGTGCTGGTGAGTATTGATTTAACTGAATGGAAACATTGAACCAAAATGTTTATCTCAGTCTTTGTACAAGCAAGGCTTTGCTGTGTGGTAGATGTTCTCAAGCTTGGCTCTAGGATATGGCCAAATATGATATTTCTGTAAATCTTTCTCCGTTTCCCTTTCTTTTTTTTTACATTTACTGTAACATACATTTTGCTTAATCCCTGAATTAATATAATGAATGAAAGAGCAAAGCACATACTCCCCAGTGACAAAATAATGGCCTGAACGTGAAAATTGAATGTATTTAAATTTCTGAAAGACAGTGTACAAGGGGGAAACCATATTTTTGTATACAAAGCTAGATTCTGCCTCTGTCCGAAAAAGTCATTGTCATTAGAGGGAGCTGCTTGTCTTGGGTGAATAAATGAAAGCGACGTCATGAGGAGTCCGCAGTAAAAAGTAAAGATGTGGTTTTTAATAAAAATGTCTAAAAGAAATCTCTTGTATGTATGTAACAGCAGCAGTATTCAGGAGTGGTTTAATAAACTGTCACATTTTGGATCATCTGTAAATGCACTTCTGTTGTGAAAATGAACACTAATAAAATATGTATACTTTTACAAATTCTGTGAGGACATTCAAAATACACAATTTCCTATTTATGTTTTTAATTGCACATTTTCTGTTCCCCAGGTACACCACATAGCTGAGTTTAAAAAACAGCTTCATCTAAAAGCAGTTAGTTGCATATTTTACAGACAACTGTTCAGGTTAATTTATTAAAATAATTAGGGGCTGAAGGGGGGACAGCTTTGAGCTGCAGGCTTGCCATTTGTTGCTGTTTGTTTCTGTTAGATGCTTTTAGGCAAATTGTAGCTCATTTCCAAGAGTAAAAATACTTTAGTACTGTTCTAAAGTGTGGTTTCCTTGAATTACATAAAAAGGTCCTGTGACATTGAGTTAAAAATGCTCTGGAGTCGTGAGGGTTTAAATCCAAAAAGGGAACTATTAACAGCCAATAAACCAAGTTAGGATCAAACCTGCATAAATGTAACTTCACTCATTTAAGTAGCCCCTCGAGGTTGCAGTTTTATATGCATGCTTGCTTAGACCACATAGGCCTAATGCTGGCTACTGTGGGCATGTCTGCATGTGTATTTACGTGTGCCTAAACTTTATGTGCCTTTGCTTAAGGCGCATTAAGGCGATTTAGGTGCACGTCTATACATGGAAGTATTAAGGTGCATTTAGGCTCACATAGCCTTAAATCGCCATTTTAAAGGTGCATTAAGGTCGCACACACATAGAAACATGTCCTTAATGTGCCTTCAAATGACAATTTTAGACTAAACCCACTTAAAAGAGGCACATTTAGATGTGCCCAGTCACTACTGAGGATAAGCCTGTGGTTGTAAGGATTGTATGTATAAAGTTTTGCATGTAGCCTAATCTTGCCATGCATACTGGTGCAAGTAATCATTTCTTACTTGTATAAATTAATTGAAATCATTAGGACTGCATCTGTAAAAAAAGTTACAGAATCTGAACACCCAGACCCAGCTGTGCAAGTGTTGTATGCTCAGAATTTCCAAAACCTGCAATAACTGATCTGGTCATTTTATAGGTTTCGAAAACCATGCAGTCCTGGGAGCAAATCCTTCTCCATTTCCCATTTTTTTGGATTTTGCAACTTGGTTAACCAGTGCAACCACTGATTTCAATGGGAGTTTTGCCCGAGTGATATTTAAATGAGTCCTATATCTGGAAGGGCTTAGAATCCCACAGTATAAATTAATTCTTTTTTTTTTTCTTCTCTCTGGTGTGAACAGCATGGAGTAATCCACACAGGTCCTCGTGTGACACCCTGCAGAAAAGAACTTTTTGAGAGTCAGTGTTCCCTGTAAAAAGTATGAAAGTCTGTACAGATTGTTCTCATAATGTTGCCCCTTTCCCACAATGTAAGCAGCTCCTCTGTGCCTCTGGATTTAACTGTGGCTAATTTGGGGTTTTTCCTTTTACTGCCCAGAGCTTGCAGTGGGTCTTTGAATGCTGCCATACCTCATGTCAAGTTAAATGTTATGTATGGAGGAGTTAAGGTGTTTAAAATCTTTATTTATCCGTTCCAGTACAATTTTTCAATAATCCATTTGAAGCTGGTAACATTTTAGAAGTCTTTAAGCTGGTAGGTAGCTTACCATTAGATTTGGCAAATGAAATTCCAAGAAGCTCTATTTGGAAGCTCTATTTGGAAGTATTTGAATACTTTTATGATAGGAGCTGTTACTAAATATTTTTGTAATGATTCTGTTACAAAGGTAAAAAATGTAAAGAAAAACAGTTCTGTTGAATGTAGTAAAAGGGCAAATTATAGATAGATGATACCATACCTTTCTATAGATAGCTTAAATTGTTCCTGAATTATTATCTTGTAATCTCTCTTGTGAGTTGCAAAATTCAAGTGTAAAGGTGGACAAAATAGTCCATTCAGTGACAGTGCCCAGTGAATGGGACTCTAAAGTCTACAGCTTTGTCTCTACTAACCGAGTCACTTGGTGACAGTAGGGGCTAGCAGTGGGTGTAGTTGAACAGTCTGTTGCTATAGGAATGCTGGGCTGCAGTGTCAGGAAGCATGTTTACCCTCCTGCTGCTGATTTGGTGCTGAACATGGTTATTGCATTCATACTTAAAAACACAGCCCTTTCCCTGCCTCCCCCAAAACAAGAAAAAACCCTCCACATCAACGTTTAGCAGCACCTGTTACTGACAGTTGCTGTTTCACATGCAGTAACTTTGTCAGCAATAGGTCATTTTTCTCATGTAGATGAAGCAGTTGAGTTTCCAAGTTCAGTGTCTGCTGGTGAGTGTGTTCAGATAGTGTGGCTCCTTCTGGAGTGAACAGAGAAGTTTTTAAGTTGCAGAACCCACAGATACTGGAGCAACTGCTGGAGACCAGGGTCATGACGGGAGCATGTGACATACACCCTGTCCACATGAAACCCCATGGAAAGGTGGCTCCTTTGCTGTTGTTGCCTTAAGAGCTATTTTGCTTTACTCCTTTGTGCTATGAAAACTTAGTGCTAGATACTTCAAGGGAGTGGGAGTGCACCACTGCTCTGGGCAAGGACCCTTGGAATATGACGAATATGATCCCTTTCACCAGGCCAAGAGATGTAAAGGAAACAGAGAGATGCCTCCAACTGATGCTCTTCTTGGCTTTGTCTAAGGATGAGTCTGTCAGGTGAAGAAAGTCTGACTTCGATTGCAATATAAGAGAATGAAGTTATAATTTTAGCCATAGTATTTAATTTCTATGTCCCTTCTGGCAGCAGATAAAGGGCAATAGCATACATATACCAATACTGATTTTGATAGAGAAATGTAGCAGATGTATACAGCATACAACAGGCAAAGTTCACAGGAGTGTTCCCCATTGTCTCTTCAAATTAAGCCACTATATGGGAGAGAGTAAAGACAGCCCTCTCGTACCACAGGGCTCAGTCCCAATTGCCGTCTCCAAGCTCTGAATATAAAGGATTCTTCTGGTCAGCTCTTTTAAATAGGGAGAGGGAGGGCAGTCTTTTACTGGGGAAATCTATATCCGAAAACTAGCTCACGCAGTAATACCATTTATCAAACTAAGCACATCGTGGTTGTTATTGTTGTTATTTAATTTATTAGATATCAAGGTGTACAATCAGTAAGAAAGGAGGCAGAGTGTCTGATCTCCATCTATGTATGGTAGACTTTGCCAGAATTATCAGACAAGCAGTCTGGGCAGTTACAGCTAAGAGTTTAGGATGGACTATGTCTGCTGTTTTACACGGTTTAACAAAGGATCTTACCCGGGGCATTAGCAGTCATAGCCTTCCGTTGTTATCACTCATGCATTCAGACACATTGGTAGATGCTGTGAAGATGCTTTCTGTATATTAGTTCATTTCACACAAAGTATGCAATAATTATGCCTAAACTAGTTTGTCCCAAACTTCCTAGATGTCAAGTCCTTCCAGAACTTGAACCCATTACATAATTACAGAAAAGCATCTTTCCTTTGATGTTACTGTGTTGTGAATCAGACCAGTGCCCCTTAACTAAAGCTGTGGGACTTGCATGGATATAAATAAAAGCAGATTTTGACTCTCATACATGTATACTCTCTCTCTCTGTTGGGCTTTCAAAATGTTGCATCTACCAGTTAGCTCTTGACAATAACACTCATGAGCTGCTTGACTCTCTTGAGGAGAGATTGTACCCCTCAGTTCATATTATCAGGTTATCTGTTTCCTTATATTTGTTGTTATTATATTTGTTCTCAAACTAGTGAGCACATGTGCAATATTTGCTGTTCTTCCCAGGTGGCTTTAAGGAGGCAGCAGGCTCAAGAAGAGGAACTAGGGATCAGCCACCCAATCCCTCTGCCCAGTGCCACAGAGCTCTTTGTTAAGAAGGAAAACAGTGGTGGAAGCTCCTGTTTGCTGTTGGAAAGCAGCAGCCCAACTCACTCAACAAGCACAGTGACTACAGTGTCCACCTCACCATCAGGTAAGGAGTTCAGGGAAGAGGGCAGCGTGAGTTCTGGTATTGGTCCCCTGGGGAGGGCTGACTGCTAAACAGTATTTGTTGTTGCTGGCAGATGCAGTATTGGGTGGCTGCATGTTTCCTTTCCAGACAGAACATAACTAATAGAGAGGTGGTCAGCAGAAAGGAGGGAAGTCAGTCCACAATTTTTCATATTTCCCCTCTTTTGCAAACAAATTTAAAAACCTCATTATAATTGAACTAGCGGATGAATGTCCAGGAGCTCTACTCTGGTATATATTTACAGATTTAATTATACCATTTCCAAGCATAACATAGATTTTCAAATTTCAAGGTCTCATTCAACACAAATGTGGCTGGAAATGGAGAAAGGTTCTTTGGGTGAATCTGATATCTTTGATTAGACCAACTTAAAATTTTGGAAAAAAAATTGAAAATGAAGGCTCCGGGCCTGACCCACAGCTGTTGTAAATTGGTATATTTCTGTTAGATAAATTCCTGGGTTTGCCAAACAAAGTTGCTGTATCCTGTATTGACCACATGATCCCTTTGGGTCCAGTCCCACACAGTACAAAATAGCAGCTTAATGCTTTGTATGTGTGAAGGGCTCTCTTTTGACAGGTGTTCAAAAAAAATGTTTTGTGAAATTAAATAATAGGATTCTGTTGCTTTTACTTTGTCAGGCAGTATTTTGCTGTTGCTTATGAATTACTGTCATCTTGCCTTAAAAAGTTATTTTCATTATTGCAGGTTTAGTTTGTGTAGGGGAAGTAAGGCTAAGGAATAAATTGGTTTTAAAAATCTGTTGTAGAGACTGTACAGGCAGAAGGGGCCAAAACACAGGCATTTATGCAGTACAAAACCAGAATTCTCCTTAAGATCAGTTTCATTAAGTTCAGTGTCAATATGATAAAAAAATTCAGTACAAGTGTTTGTTTGTTGTTTGTTTTTTTAAACTGATCGTTATAAAATTATTCATTTAATGCCATTGGTAGTCATCAACCACATTTTGTGCTGGAAACAAATTAAAATATAAATACTGCTAATTTCAAAAGCAACCTATAAAACTTCTAAAACATTTTTAGAAAATGAGTAATTATGAATGCCTTTAAGCCAGTATTTTAGTAAGTGATGCTTCCTAGCCTCTAGCATTGAAAATACCCTGATCAAACCTTTATAAAGAAGGCTAAGTTTCAACAAAGAGAAAAAGCAGAGGTTAGCTTTCTTTGACAAATGAACTCAAAATATTGTACAGAACCATACTGTACAGAACCAAGATGAAGCCTTTGGCTAAGGTTTTCAAAAACGGTTCGAGTCTTACTTCCAGATTCGCACACAAATAATGCTCTGCTCCTATAAACAGTGACACTTGGTCTTAAGTTTAAGCCCAACAAGTGATAATGCTAGGTGAAATCCTGGCCTTTACTGAATCTTTGGGAATTCTGTCATTGACTTCAGTCTGGTCAAGTTTTCATCTTGACTTTTCAGAGTGACAATTCAAGAGGTTAAATTTATTTTGTCTTGATTTTCAAGCGTTGTGCCTGCAGCCATCCCATGGAGTTCAGTAAGAGGTGCTGGGACCTCCTGCCCTTTGAAAACAGTTACATATTTAGGTGTCCAAGTGTAGATTCAAACACCTATTTTTAAACTCTTGCTTTGTAAAACAATGTTCCGTGGCTGAGGGAAACTCTCCAGACCTGTAGAAGTTATATTTGCATTTTTCTCCCTGGGGATGCACTTACAGAGATGTGTGGTACCTGTGCATGTATTTCCCTTTTTAAACAGGTACTTACTTTTTAAACAGGTCTTTATTGAGTTTAAAATATGCCAACCTTAGTGTAAGAACTTCAGCTTCTTGTCACAAGAATCAGACCCTTCGCAATCTAGGGTATTTGGAGGCATTTTGTACTTAGGCTTCTTTGGTTAATCCATACTCTGAACTGTGAGTTCAATGAGTCATAGTCACCTGATTTTTTTTTTTAAATCAATATGGGTGAAATGGATTAGCAATAGCAAAATTTACCTTTGAAAATGAAGACTAGGATTTCATTTTTACTAAGATGAGGGCTTCATGACTTGAGATAAAGTTGTGGTAATGCTGGTATAAAAAAGTAAGGCAAAACAGCAGCATGATGCATGGTCTTTAAACACACATTTAGTATATAATAGGGATATAGAGTACTTCACATTTTGATGTTGCCCCTATTCAGCAAGTACTGTCCCTCCCAACTATGGTCTTCCTAAGATACTTTCATATAAAAGTTTTAAGAGGTGCAAATGTCTCTGACTTAGAAGAAAGGGATGGTGTGTAAAGGAGTCATTTGGACTTGTCTGTGGTTAGCGAGATACTTTCATAGAATGATGGGAACTTAGTCCAGCTTGCTGCCCAAGACAGGATCATCCCTGTCAAAATCATCCCCATCAAGCAGCTGTCTAACTTGCTCTTGAAAACATCCAAGGATGGATATTCCATCACCTCTGTAGGTAACCTGTTTTAATGCTTAAACAGCCTCAGAGTGAGAATGTTCTTCCTGATATCCAACCTAAATTTCCCCTGCTGCAATTTAAGACCATCATTCCTTGTCCTGTCCTTTGCAGCCACAGAGAATAGTCTGTCTCCTCCATATAACCACCCTTCAGGTATTTGAAGACTGTTATCAAATCCCACCTCTGTGTTCTCTGCTCCAGACTAAATGATCCCAGTTCTTTCAGCCTTTCCTCATATTTCCCAGCATCTACTCATTTTTATCAGTCATGTTGGACTCTTTCTAATTTGCCCTCATCTTCTTGAAGTGATGGGTCCACAGCTGGACTCACTACTCCAGGTGAGGCCTCACCAATGCTGAATAGAGCAGGAGAATCATTTTCCTTGATTAGCAAGTGGGGCTTCTATTGCTACAGGCCAGTGTGCTGTTGGCTTTTTGGTTTTTTCCCAAATCTTCCATTTCAAGGGGAAAAAAGAGAGAGGAGATGGGTCAAAACAGTGCCTTCTTCCATATGCCAAAAACTCTGTTGAGGTAGGTGATAAACTCCATTGTGATAGGTGTTATACAACACAGAAAGAGGCAGTCCCTGTGCTGAGAAGCTGACACTTTAAGCAGGCAAAACAGACAAAGAATATGAAGAGAAGCAGAGATAGGGTAGATCAGTATCAGTGCTAGGATTAGAACAAGATCTACTGAATCCAGTCCAGTGCTGTCTCCACTAAATCATGTTGCTTCAGCTTTTGACAGCATAAGCTGTTTATCTGTAGGTGCAGCTCTTGTGAGGATGGCTGTCTTCAGGAGAAGTCAGGGTAGATACAAAGATTCTCAAACTGCTCCCTGGAAATGAAACAGACAGCTTTCACTGACACCTTGAAGAACCATGCGAACTCCTGTGAGAAAATAAAGTTCTCTCTGTGCAGCATTAGTATATTTTACACAAGAGGTTACCTTGACAATAGCAATTCTGTTCCTTGTGCAAGGTTTTTTTGTCTTCAAGGCTTAATAATTTTTCTTTCAAATTCCACTGCATGGCACACAGTTTGCAGCAAGAGAAATAATGTGTGAGGGTGTCACACAAATCATGCAGGGTGCCAGGGAGAGAGTCTTTCCTCACTGTATCCATTTTATTGGCAAGTCAGAAATATTACGACACCTTGAGAGATCAGAAACAATTTTTCAGACTTCTCATGACATGCAGTTCTTTGAAAAGAGGAAGAAAGAAATGTAATGGCAGAAATGAACAGCAACTTGCCATTTGCCATTTCAGTCTTCATAACGGCGTTTAGTTTCAAAGGAGCTCATTAGCTTTTAGAGTCAGGAAGAGAAGAAACTTTAAAGTTGGCAGGGGAGGCTGCAAAAGAACAGCCAGTAATGGCAGAACCCAGACAGGAGCTTCTGTAAACAGATGTCATAATCCGTGAACATTTCTTTCGAACTAAGAGCATCCAGTCTGACTGGGAATTGTGATGCAGAGTAACAGGCCAGGCTTCAACAGCCTTTAAAGCAGCAGTCATTCCTTTATGAAGTGGTTGGAGGGACTTTTGTGACTTGTTAGTTAAAATTACCAGGCAGAGTACAGAGATTAATCTGGGCAGAAATTAGGCTGGTGCAATCATACGCTTTTGTTCCTCATTTTGAGAAACGTTCCTCTCTTAAATCCCAGATACAGTCCATGCAGATGTGATGTCCCTACTTGTTTCGCAGGGCTGTGCGAAGCTTCAGGTGCTGACTCGATTCGGAGGAGATTCAGCCCAATTCGGCGGCCGAATCTCTAAATCCGAATTGAATCGGGAGACCAGTAAAAAAGTCTGAATCAATTCAAAGCTCTCTGAATCGATTCGGAGAGCTTCGGAGATTTGGGCAGTCCCCGCTTGCTGCCGCAGGGAGCTGGACCCGGACTCTGTGCGGGTAAGTAGGGGGGGCGGAGGAGGAGCTGGAGGTGGGAGGATGGGACCATGGGGGGACCCCTGCCAGGCCTCATCCCCTGCCTGCTCCCTCAGCCCCCCTGAATGCCCCGTGACCTCTGCCCACTCTCCCAGCTGCCCCCCATGGCCACCCCACCCAGCCCCAGTGTCCCAGCTCTTTAAAAAAAAAAAATCTCTGTGCTCACCGACTGCCATTGGGGCTTCTGGGGGCTTGTGGCAGACCCCCCCATGCAGCACAGGGCAGTGGGGGGCAGCAGGGATCGCCCCCCTGCCTGGCAGCATCCCGTGAGTGCAGGGCTTTTTTTTTTTTTTAAAGAGCCAGGATGCTGGGGCCAGGGGGGGCAGCCATTGGCAGGGCTGGGAGAGCCGCTGGGGGACAGGGCCTGTGTGATTCGGCCGAATCAAGTCGGGACAGTGATTCAAATCAGTCTCCAAAATTGGCCGAATCCGAACCGGAAGCAAATACCAGCCACTTCACAGAGGCCTAGTGTTTGGTGGTTGGAATTCATCTACTTTGGAAATACAGTTGGGAAATGGAGGTTAGAGCGAGAGTCGTTCCCAAGCAAGGATGGGGTCTTCCAGCATTTCCTGTTTCTTACGGGACTCTTATTGTCTTCATTTTGGGGCTTTGTCACTCTGTCATGTCCTGGGTTAGGGCTCTGGCAAGTATAGGTGCAAACTGCACAGTGAGGGGGCCAGGAGATGAGGTAAAAATTAACTGAGGTTTTTGCTTTTCTCTGTACCTTACACCAAGCTAGACTTTCCCAAGACACACCAAAACTCATTGTACTTTATCTTGTACCCACTTAGCAGCGAGCAGCTGTATTCCTCTTTACAATGTGTTAGTCACCTCCTTTCTGTTAGCTTTGCTTTGAACTTAGCTTATGTTAAGCTTGCCTTGCCTTGCCTGCAAGTAGCACTGGGTCTGGTGAAATTGTAGTGTTATGAGCACCTGGTGGGCAGTTTCCAGGTTTGACAGCGCCAAGCCCATTAGGCCTTCAGTGCTCATCTGGGTGTCACCGAACAACTACTTTATTTCAGAGCATAGGCTTAAAAAATCCATAATATCTGGCTGGTACATAGAGGAAAAGATCCAGGTGAAATTCAGAACTGACACTGTTAATGTGCGACTGGACTAAAACTATTAGAGGTTTAGTTCTTTGTGATTTTTTTTCCTTTTGTTACTTTTATCATTATCATGCACGAAGGAAACAAAATGGTAGGACTTCATATTTCACTGCATAGTGGTTCCTTTCATTAAGGAACTCATTGAAGGAGTGGTGGGGCTTTATGTCAAAATAGATTAGTGATCATTGAGCTATTGAACAAGTAGCATTTGAAGGTCTACAAGTAAGATATGTTTTGGAGAATATGTGTAAAAAAGTTAAATTTAATAATACTTTTATGATTTTTGTTCTGCTCCTGAAGTATCTTGTTATTTTAAACTGACATTTTCAAAAAGGTACACGAATATGTGCTCAGTTCTCATAGGTGTCCAAATTCCCAAGTCCCTATGGCTTTTTTGAAAATTACACCTTGAGCCTTTCATTTACTTTTTTGGTGTAAACTTTTCAACGTGTCTTTACATCAGACTTATTCTTCTAGTGGTCTCCTGCAACCATGAATTAATTTTTGTTTTTTTTTGTTTTTTTGGAATTTAGTGTTGCAAACTTGGGACCAGGGTTGCTTAACATTAATAAAGTGAAAAAGGTAGGTGCTGAAATAGGAAGATGTATTGACCTGAGCTATTAAAAGAGGGCAGAAAAAAGTAGCAGTTTTTTTTTAATTCCATTTTTTTCCCTAAATTAGAATTTAGAAATTTTCAAATGTCAAAAGTTCAGAGTTAAACATCCCGAAGATTCTGGAGCTCTTAAAGTGAGGAAAAAACCTCATAGCTATGTCAGTGGTTTCTAATTTTGAGATTATATCATTTTGAAATGTATAAACGTTTTAGCCAGCTCTGAGACCAACATTATCAAATGTAGGAATGAAATGTTAACACTTTTAAAGTTTGTGGCTGAACACTCAGGGACTTCTCTAGGGCCAGTATTTCCTATCAGGAATTTAACATTGAACTCCTAAATTCATATGTAGGTTTTTTAATTTTTTGGCCTGACTTCTGTACCTCCTAACTTCACTTGGAAAAGCTTGAATTGGTAGAACCTACATCAGGTAAACAGAAATTCTCTCTCTTAATAGCAGAAAAGCTTATGTCTTCCCCCGTGCTTTCTTGTCTGAACTCTTATCCTCAATCCCCTGCAGATCCTAACAGCCCCAACCTGCATTCAGGACTTGCTGCCATTTTAACTCCAGTTCCCTCAGCGTCAATATTTTCTTGTCTTCTTTCATATTTCTCAACTTGTTGAGGAGCTCATGGTGAGTAGTCTGTCTCCATCTTTCATAGGTATGGGGCCACAGGAGCATTTTGCCTCCTGATATGTCTTCCTCGTAAAGAACAATTCTGTGTTTGTCTTTATTTTTTCCTATCAAAAATCTATGAACCCCTGTCCAGTTGGAACTGAGCTGTCTTTCTCAGATTTGTAGTTTTTATGGGAACCTAAACCCTCCGCGTAATTCCAGATTTGTGTTCTTTTAGCTTTTGAGAGCCCTTAGCCCCGGGGTGGGCAAAATGTGGCCTGCGGGCCAGATGCGGCCTGTTTCCAGCCCACGGGGCCCCTAAAACATTTAGAAAATGAATATTTATCTGCCCCTGGCTGCCTGTCATGCGGCCCTCGCTGGCTTGCATATTGCCCGCCCCTGCTTTAGCCACTGATCTTGCAATGCAAGTCATAGTCTAGCTCTAAGGCAAGAAAAAATTAGGCAGAATATCGGGAAACAATTGTTGATGGTGTTCTATTGGATTGTAAGATGGTCTTCCAGGGGACATGGCAAGAACCCGGTCACTTGGATAATTTGCACACTGAGCCAAACAAAAGATCCGGGAAAAATACTGTGACAAGCCTTTGTTGTCAGGAACATGGAGTGTATGACCGTCTCATGAGAAGTCCTCTTTCTTTCTGATTTATGCAATTCTGTACTCTACAAAAGGATTTGGTGATGATTGTGGAGAGTGGCATGGACATGACTTCACAAGACACCGCTGTTGTAAAACTGGCAAGCATTAGGCTCTGAATTCTCCACACAGCCATATCCCTTGTGAAACAAGGGAGATATTACTGCCTCTTTCCACTGCTTCAGTACAGCCATACTTGGGAATACTGCATAGAGTTTTGAGCATCTCATTATAAAAAGGGCATAGATAAATCTGAAAGAATCGAGAGAAGGGTGACAAAAATGATGTATAGCTTGTAGAAAAGGAGACTAAGGGTGGATATAACAGTCTATAAATATTTGAGAGGTAATAATACGAAGGAGGGGGAGGGATTATTTACAGTGCTTGAGACAGCATAACAAGGAGCAACGGCTTGAAACTAAAAAAAGGAAAAAATTAAATTAGACAGTAGACACACTTTTTCTTAACTAGAAGTGCAATTAGGCAATGGAATGACCTGTATCAGGACAAGGAGGTAAGTGAAGCATAATCACAAGTGGTGTTTAAGTGTGTGTTAGATAGCATCCTTGAGTGATTAATATGGAGGTAAATTCTGATCAATGCATGGGTTAAACTAGATGACTTAAGTCTCCTACAGCTTTGTTGTAGGAGCTATGGGCCATGGTCAGTGTTTGACTATATTAAATAAATCATAACTTAAATCATAATATTGCAGCCTAGTATGTCTCTGATTATATGTTCCCAGTTAACTCTCCACAATTGAAGCTTGTAATTTGCAGAGTGTGTAATTCTCTTGCATCTTCTGTGATTATGATGTTAAATACAGATGTAGAGACAGTAACACAACAGTTAGCTTGATGTGCAGTGTCTTTCTCGATGGCTTAAATCCTGAAAGCCAGATTTTGTCAAAATGTTATATTTCTGTTGTTTTAGCAATGCTGAGCATGCCAGTTGGGAACCTCAGTTGAAATTTTCCAAGTTTAAATTTTTGGGTGAAATTTTCATGTTTTCAACTTAAAATTCTTGATGCAATTTTAAAAAAGCCCCCATGAAATAAAAAAACAAAACCAAACCTTTTATGAAATGTCCAAAAAAATGGCTCCAGTATGTTCTGTAATCTTCTACCAGCACAAATGAAGGGCTGGCCAAGGAGACTCTTTAACCCTTCCCATACCCTGGACAGAGCTCTCTGCATTGACCTACAGAAAAGGGGAATGTGTGGGGGATGACCAGTGAGTTTGTACACAGTCTGAATCCACAAAAGCCATGCATCACAGTGGAGAAAATGGGTAAGAGCAGACACAGCAGACACTGATGGCATGCCTCTATTTTCCATGAGCCCTGCAGCACTTCAGAAAAGTGTCTTTTTACCTTTTACATTCCTTTTTAGAACAATACAGTGTTCCATAATCCTGACTTCTCTAAATCTATAGTATCTTTTGGATCAGCTATTTTTGGTACAAGATATGTTTTTCAAAGGCACATGCAGAACTGTGCCAGCTCTTCAGCTGATCATAGTGCTTCATTGACTTTCAGGATATGATGCGTCTGTCCCCGGGTGTCTAACTCTCATTGGAAAGCAATGGGAGGTGAGTATCCAACGGTCCTTCATGCCTTTGAAAATCTCCCTCAGAATCTGGATGTTATTTAGTATGGCCATATCCTGATTTGTGGACTGATCTGTACTGTGATGCACTTTTCCATTTATCCATATGAACAGACTAAAGAGTTGAGTGATGCGGGTGGGAGCTGATCCACTGTGAATTTTTCTGTCCATCCACTTTATTACCCTCTCTTTAATTAACCTTTTGTTCCATCTCATGTCCTTGAAACAGTGCTTTTTATTTATCTGAATGTGTGGGGTTTGGTGGTTGAAAACAACAAAGATTAAAGTGAAGAATGAAGAAATATTGCACTCTTGCATAACTGAATCCTGGCATAATTCTGCCCTCTCCCCCCCTGTGATATTTTACACCTCTTAGCCCACCTTCCTTCTGCAGACTTTTTGAACTTCTTATTCACCATATTGATATTTTCATATCAGAATATTTATTGCTGTATAAGCAATGGTTTAATTTTGAACATTTCCTTTTTGGTTCTTTTTTCTTTTCTTTCT